>NW_027478427.1:1022784-1363712 GCF_051014685.1 Ptiloglossa arizonensis
GTGCGAGTTTCTACTTTCAGATGCAACAGGAATTTCTCGAGTTCGTCAATCCGTTCGCGAGATATGGGAGTTCGAAGTTAAGGAATGGTTGAGAAACCATCAAAATTTTCGCTGGTCTGATTCCCGAAACCAATAACTGGAATGGCCTAGGGGAAAAGTACACACACCATTGTAATCGGGCGAGTTTCTACTTTCAGATGCAACAGGAATTTCTCGAGTTCGTCAATCCGTTCGCGAGATATAGGAGTTAGAATTTGAGGAATGGTTGAGAAACCATCAAAATTTTCGCAAGTCTGATTCCCGAAACCAATAACTATAAAGGCCTAGGGGAAAAATACCCATGCCGTTGTAATCGTGCGAGTTTCTACTTTCAGATGCAACAGGAATTTCTCGAGTTCGTGAATCCGTTCGCGAGATATAGGAGTTCGAAGTTAAGGAATGGTTGAGAAACCATCAAAATTTTCGCAAGTCTGATACTCGAAACCAATAACTACTATGGCATACGGCAAAAATACACACACCGTTGTAACCGGGCGAGTTTCTGCTTTCAGATGCAATAAGAATTTCTCGAGTTCGTCAGTTCGTTCGCGAGATATGGGAGTTTGAAGTTAAGATATGGTTGAGAAACCATCAAAATTTTCGCTGGTCTGATACTAGAAACCAATAACTGGAATGGCCTAGGGGAAAAGTACACACACCATTGTAATCGGGCGAGTTTCTACTTTCAGATGCAACAGCAATTTCTCGAGTTCGTCAATCCGTTCGCGAGGTATGGGAGTTCGAAGTTAAGGAATGGTTGAGAAACCATCAAAATTTTCGCTGGTCTGATTCCCGAAACCAATAACTGGAATGGCCTAGGGGAAAAGTACACACACCATTGTAATCGGGCGAGTTTCTACTTTCAGATGCAACAGGAATTTCTCGAGTTCGTCAATCCGTTCGCGAGATATAGGAGTTAGAATTTAAGGAATGGTTGAGAAACCATCAAAATTTTCGCAAGTCTGATTCCCGAAACCAATAACTATAAAGGCCTAGGGGAAAAATACCCATGCCGTTGTAATCGTGCGAGTTTCTACTTTCAGATGCAACAGGAATTTCTCGAGTTCGTCAATCCGTTCGCGAGATATGGGAGTTCGAAGTTAAGGAATGGTTGAGAAACCACCAAAATTTTCGCTGGTCTGATTCCCGAAACCAATAACTGGAATGGCCTAGGGGAAAAGTACACACACCATTGTAATCGGGCGAGTTTCTACTTTCAGATGCAACAGGAATTTCTCGAGTTCGTCAATCCGTTCGCGAGATATAGGAGTTAGAATTTAAGGAATGGTTGAGAAACCATCAAAATTTTCGCAAGTCTGATTCCCGAAACCAATAACTATAAAGGCCTAGGGGAAAAATACCCATGCCGTTGTAATCGTGCGAGTTTCTACTTTCAGATGCAACAGGAATTTCTCGAGTTCGTGAATCCGTTCGCGAGATATAGGAGTTCGAAGTTAAGGAATGGTTGAGAAACCATCAAAATTTTCGGAAGTCTGATACTCGAAACCAATAACTACTACGGCATAGGGCAAAAATACACACACCGTTGTAACCGGGCGAGTTTCTGCTTTCAGATGCAATAAGAATTTCTCGAGTTCGTCAGTTCGTTCGCGAGATATGGGAGTTTGAAGTTAAGATATGGTTGAGAAACCATCAAAATTTTCGCTGGTCTGATACTAGAAACCAATAACTGGAATGGCCTAGGGGAAAAGTACACACACCATTGTAATCGGGCGAGTTTCTACTTTCAGATGCAACAGCAATTTCTCGAGTTCGTCAATCCGTTCGCGAGATATGGGAGTTAGAATTTAAGGAATGGTTGAGAAACCATCAAAATTTTCGCAAGCCTGATTTCCGAAACCAATAACTACAAAGGCCAAGGGGAAAAATACACATACCGTTGTAATCGTGCGAGTTTCTACTTTCAGATGCAACAGGAATTTCTCGAGTTCGTCAATCCGTTCGCGAGATATGGGAGTTCGAAGTTAAGGAATGGTTGAGAAACCATCAAAATTTTCGCTGGTCTGATACTCGAAACCAATAACTGGAATGGCCTAGGGGAAAAGTACACACACCATTGTAATCGGGCGAGTTTCTACTTTCAGATGCAACAGCAATTTCTCGAGTTCGTCAATCCGTTCGCGAGATATGGGAGTTAGAATTTAAGGAATGGTTGAGAAACCATCAAAATTTTCGCAAGCCTGATTTCCGAAACCAATAACTACAAAGGCCAAGGGGAAAAATACACATGCCGTTGTAATCGTGCGAGTTTCTACTTTCAGATGCAACAGGAATTTCTCGAGTTCGTCAATCCGTTCGCGAGATATGGGAGTTCGAAGTTAAGGAATGGTTGAGAAACCATCAAAATTTTCGCTGGTCTGATACTCGAAACCAATAACTGGAATGGCCTAGGTGAAAAGTACACACACCATTGTAACCGGGCGAGTTTCTACTTTCAGATGCAACAGGAATTTCTCGAGCTCGTCAATCCGTTCGCAAGATATGGGAGTTAGAATTTAAGGAATGGATGAGAAACCATCAAAATTTTCGCAAGTCTGATTCCCGAAACCAATAACTACAAAGGCCTAGGGGAAAAATACACATACCGCTGTAATCGTGCGAGTTTCTACTTTCAGATGCAACAGGAATTTCTCGAGTTCGTCAATCCGTTCGCGAGATATGGGAGTTTGAAGTTAAGGAATGGTTGAGAAATCATCAAAAATTTCGCTGGTCTGATACTCGAAACCAATAACTACTATGGTATAGGGCAAAAATACACACACCGTTGTAACCGGGCGAGTTTCTGCTTTCAGATGCAATAAGAATTTCTCGAGTTCGTCAGTTCGTTCGCGAGATATGGGAGTTTGAAGTTAAGATATGGTTGAGAAACCATCAAAATTTTCGCTGGTCTGATACTAGAAACCAATAACTGGAATGGCCTAGGGGAAAAGTACACACACCATTGTAATCGGGCGAGTTTCTACTTTCAGATGCAACAGCAATTTCTCGAGTTCGTCAATCCGTTCGCGAGATATGGGAGTTAGAATTTAAGGAATGGTTGAGAAACCATCAAAATTTTCGCAAGCCTGATTCCCGAAACCAATAACTACAAAGGCCAAGGGGAAAAATACACATACCGCTGTAATCGTGCGAGTTTCTACTTTCAGATGCAACAGGAATTTCTCGAGTTCGTCAATCCGTTCGCGAGATATGGGAGTTCGAAGTTAAGGAATGGTTGAGAAACCATCAAAATTTTCGCTGGTCTGATACTCGAAACCAATAACTGGAATGGCCTAGGTGAAAAGTACACACACCATTGTAATCGGGCGAGTTTCTACTTTCAGATGCAACAGGAATTTCTCGAGCTCGTCAATCCGTTCGCAAGATATGGGAGTTAGAATTTAAGGAATGGATGAGAAACCATCAAAATTTTCGCAAGTCTGATTCCCGAAACCAATAACTACAGAGGCCTAGGGGGAAAATACACATACCGCTGTAATCGTGCGAGTTTCTACTTTCAGATGCAACAGGAATTTCTCGAGTTCGTCAATCCGTTCGCGAGATATGGGAGTTTGAAGTTAAGGAATGGTTGAGAAATCATCAAAAATTTCGCTGGTCTGATACTCGAAACCAATAACTACTATGGTATAGGGCAAAAATACACACACCGTTGTAACCGGGCGAGTTTCTGCTTTCAGATGCAACAAGAATTTCTCGAGTTCGTCAGTTCGTTCGCGAGATATGGGAGTTTGAAGTTAAGATATGGTTGAGAAAGCATCAAAATTTTGGCTGGTCTGATACTCGAAACCAATAACTGGAATGGCCTAGGGGAAAAGTACACACACCATTGTAATCGGGCGAGTTTCTACTTTCAGATGCAACAGGAATTTCTCGAGCTCGTCAATCCGTTCGCAAGATATGGGAGTTAGAATTTAAGGAATGGATGAGAAACCATCAAAATTTTCGCAAGTCTGATTCCCGAAACCAATAACTACAGAGGCCTAGGGGGAAAATACACATACCGCTGTAATCGTGCGAGTTTCTACTTTCAGATGCAACAGGAATTTCTCGAGTTCGTCAATCCGTTCGCGAGATATGGGAGTTTGATGTTAAGGAATGCTTAAGAATCCAACAAAATTTTCGCAAGTCTGATACTCGAAACCAAGAACTACTATGGCCTAGGGGAAAAGTACACACACCACTGTAATCGGGCGAGTTTCTACTTTCAGATGCAACAGGAATTTCTCGAGATCGTCAATCCGTTCCCCAGATATGGGAGTTTGAAGTTAAGGAATGGTTGAGAAACCATCAAAATTTTCGCTGGTCTGATATTCGAAACCAGGAACTACTATGGCCTAGGGGAAAAGAACACACACCATTGTAATCGGGCGTGTTTCTACTTTCAGATGCAACAGGAATTTCTCGAGATCATCAATCCGTTCCCGAGATATGGGAGTTTGAAATTAAGGAATGGTTGAGAAACCATCAAAATTTTCGCTGGTCTGATACTCGAAACCAATAACTGGAATGGCCTAGGGGAAAAGTACACACACCACTGTAATGGGGCGAGTTTCTACTTTCAGATGCAACAGGAATTTCTCGAGATCGTCAATCCGTTCGCCAGATATGGGAGTTTGAAGTTAAGGAATGGTTGGGAAACCATCAAAATTTTCGCTGGTCTGATACTCGAAACCAATAACTGGAATGGCCTTGTGGAAAAGTACACACACCACTGCACTCGGGTGTGTTTCTGCTTTCAGATGCAACAGGAATTTCTCGAGATCGTCGATCCGTTCGCGAGATATGGGAGTTTGAAATTAAGGAATGGTTGAGAAACCATCAAAGTTTTCGCAAGTCTGATTCCCGAAACCAATAACTACAAAGGCCTAGGGGAAAAATACACATGCCGTTGTAATAGTGCGAGTCTCTACTTTCGGATGCAACAGGAATTTCTCGAGTTCGTGAATCCGTTCGCGAGATATGGGAGTTTGAAGTTAAGGAACGCTTGAGCAACCATCAAAATTTTCGCAAGTCTGTTACTCGAAACAAGTAACTACTATGGCCTAGGGGAAAAGAACACACACCATTGTAATCGGGCGTGTTTCTACTTTCAGATGCAACAGGAATTTCTCGAGATCATCAATCCGTTCCCGAGATATGGGAGTTTGAAGTTAAGGAATGGTTGAGAAACCATCAAAATTTTCGCTGGTCTGATACTCGAAACCAATAACTGGAATGGCCTAGGGGAAAAGTACACACACCACTGTAATCGGGCGAGTTTCTACTTTCAGATGCAACAGGAATTTCTCGAGATCGTCAATCCGTTCGCCAGATATGGGAGTTTGAAGTTAAGGAATGGTTGAGAAACCATCAAAATTTTCGCTGGTCTGATACTCGAAACCAATAACTGGAATGGCCTTGTGGAAAAGTACACACACCACTGCAATCGGGTGTGTTTCTGCTTTCAGATGCAACAGGAATTTCTCGAGATCGTCGATCCGTTCGCGAGATATGGGAGTTTGAAATTAAGGAATGGTTGAGAAACCATCAAAATTTTCGCAAGTCTGATTCCCGAAACCAATAACTACAAAGGCCTAGGGGAAAAATACACATGCCGTTGTAATCGTGCGAGTCTCTACTTTCGGATGCAACAGGAATTTCTCGAGTTCGTGAATCCGTTCGCGAGATATGGGAGTTTGAAGTTAAGGAACGCTTGAGCAACCATCAAAATTTTCGCAAGTCTGTTACTCGAAACCAGTAACTACTATGGCCTAGGGGAAAAGAACACACACCATTGTAATCGGGCGTGTTTCTACTTTCAGATGCAACAGGAATTTCTCGAGATCATCAATCCGTTCCCGAGATATGGGAGTTTGAAATTAAGGAATGGTTGAGAAACCATCAAAATTTTCGCAAGTCTGATTCCCGAAACCAATAACTACAAAGTCCTAGGGGAAAAATACACATGCCTTTATAATCGTGCGAGTTTCTACTTTCAGATGCAACAGGAATTTCTCGAGTTCGTCAATCCGTTCGCGAGATATGGGAGTTTGAACTTAAGGAATGGTTGAGAATCCATCAAAATTTTCGCAAGTCTGATACTCGAAACCAATAACTACTATGGACTAGTGCTAAAATACACACACCACTGTAATCGGGCGAGTTTCTACTTTCAGATGCAACAGGAATTTCTCGAGATCGTCAACCCGTTCGCCAGATATGGGAGTTTGAAGTTAAGGAATGGTTGAGAAACCATCAAAATTTTCGCTGGTCTGATACTCGAAACTAATAACTGGAATGGCCTTGTGGAAAAGTACACACACCACTGCAATCGGGTGTGTTTCTGCTTTCAGATGCAACAGGAATTTCTCGAGAACGTCGATCCGTTCGCGAGATATGGGAGTTTGAAATTAAGGAATGGTTGAGAAACCATCAAAATTTTCGCAAGTCTGATTCCCGAAACCAATAACTACAAAGGCCTAGGGGAAAAATACGCATTCCGTTGTAATCGTGCGAGTCTCTACTTTCGGATGCAACAGGAATTTCTCGAGTTCGTGAATCCGTTCGCGAGATATGGGAGATTGAAGTTAAGGAACGCTTGAGCAACCATCAAAATTTTCGCAAGTCTGTTACTCGAAACCAGTAACTACTATGGCCTAGGGGAAAAGAACACACACCATTGTAATCGGGCGTGTTTCTACTTTCAGTTGCAACAGGAATTTCTCGAGATCATCAATCCGTTCCCGAAATATGGGAGATTGAAATTAAGGAATGGTTGAGAAACCATCAAAATTTTCGCAAGTCTGATTCCCGAAACCAATAACTACAAAGGCCTAGGGGAAAAATACACATGCCTTTGTAATCGTGCGAGTTTCTACTTTCAGATGCAACAGGAATTTCTCGAGTTCGTCAATCCGTTCGCGAGATATGGGAGTTTGAACTTAAGGAATGGTTGAGAATCCATCAAAATGTTCGCAAGTCTGATACACGAAACCAATAACTACTTTGGCCTAGGGGAAAAGTACACACACCATTGTAATCGGGCGAGTTTCTACTTTCAGATGCAACAGGAATTTCTCGTGTTCGTCAATCCGTTCGCGAGGTATGGGAGTTTGAAGTTAAGGAATGGTTGAGAAACCATCAAAATTTTCGCATCTCTGATACTCGAAACCAATAACTACTATGGCCAAGGGCAAAAATACACATACCGTTGTAATCGGGCGAGTCTCTGCTTTCAGATGCAACAGGAATTTCTCGAGTTCGTCAATCCGTTCGCGAGGTATGGGAGTTTGATGTTAAGAAACGTTTGAGAAACCATCAAAATTTTCGCAAGTCTAATACTCGAAACCAATAACTACTATGGACTAGGGCTAAAATACACACACCGCTGTAATCGGGCGAGTTTCTGCTTTCAGGTGCAACAAGAATTTCTCGAGGTCGTCAATTTGTTCGCGAGATATGGGAGTTTGAAGTTAAGGAATGGTTAAGAATCCAACAAAATTTTCGCAAGTCTGATACTCGAAACCAATAACTACTATGGCCTAGGGGAAAAGTACACACACCATTGTAATCGGGCGAGTTTCTACTTTCAGATGCAACAGGAATTTCTCGAGATCGTCGATCCGTTCGCGAGATATGGGAGTTTGAAATTAAGGAATGGTTGAGAAACCATCAAAATTTTCGCAAGTCTGATTCCCGAAACCAATAACTACAAAGGCCTAGGGGAAAAATACACATGCCGTTGTAATCGTGCGAGTCTCTACTTTCGGATGCAACAGGAATTTCTCGAGTTCGTGAATCCGTTCGCGAGATATGGGAGTTTGAAGTTAAGGAACGCTTGAGCAACCATCAAAATTTTCGCAAGTCTGTTACTCGAAACCAGTAACTACTATGGCCTAGGGGAAAAGAACACACACCATTGTAATCGGGCGTGTTTCTACTTTCAGATGCAATAGGAATTTCTCGAGGTCATCAATCCGTTCCCGAGATATGGGAGTTTGAAATTAAGGAATGGTTGAGAAACCATCAAAATTTTCGCAAGTCTGATTCCCGAAACCAATAACTACAAAGGCCTAGGGGAAAAATACACATGCCTTTGTAATCGTGCGAGTTTCTACTTTCAGATGCAACAGGAATTTCTCGAGTTCGTCAATCCGTTCGCGAGGTATGGGAGTTTGAAGTTAAGAAACGTTTGAGAAACCATCAAAATTTTCGCAAGTCTAATACTCGAAACCAATAACTACTATGGACTAGGGCTAAAATACACACACCGCTGTAATCGGGCGAGTTTCTGCTTTCAGGTGCAACAAGAATTTCTCGAGGTCGTCAATTTGTTCGCGAGATATGGGAGTTTGAAGTTAAGGAATGGTTAAGAATCCAACAAAATTTTCGCAAGTCTGATACTCGAAACCAATAACTACTATGGCCTAGGGGAAAAGTACACACACCATTGTAATCGGGCGAGTTTCTACTTTCAGATGCAACAGGAATTTCTCGAGATCGTCGATCCGTTCGCGAGATATGGGAGTTTGAAATTAAGGAATGGTTGAGAAACCATCAAAATTTTCGCAAGTCTGATTCCCGAAACCAATAACTACAAAGGCCTAGGGGAAAAATACACATGCCGTTGTAATCGTGCGAGTCTCTACTTTCGGATGCAACAGGAATTTCTCGAGTTCGTGAATCCGTTCGCGAGATATGGGAGTTTGAAGTTAAGGAACGCTTGAGCAACCATCAAAATTTTCGCAAGTCTGTTACTCGAAACCAGTAACTACTATGGCCTAGGGGAAAAGAACACACACCATTGTAATCGGGCGTGTTTCTACTTTCAGATGCAATAGGAATTTCTCGAGGTCATCAATCCGTTCCCGAGATATGGGAGTTTGAAATTAAGGAATGGTTGAGAAACCATCAAAATTTTCGCAAGTCTGACTCCCGAAACCAATAACTACAAAGGCCTAGGGGAAAAATACACATGCCTTTGTAATCGTGCGAGTTTCTACTTTCAGATGCAACAGGAATTTCTCGAGTTCGTCAATCCGTTCGCGAAATATGGGAGTTTGAAGTTAAGGAATGGTTGAGAAACCATCAAAATTTTCGCATGTCTGATACTCGAAACCAATAACTACTATGGCCAAGGGCAAAAATACATATACCGTTGTAATCGGGCGAGTCTCTGCTTTCAGATGCAACAGGAATTTCTCGAGTTCGTCAATCCGTTCGCGAGGTATGGGAGTTTGAAGTTAAGAAACGTTTGAGAAACCATCAAAATTTTCGCAAGTCTAATACTCGAAACCAATAACTACTATGGACTAGGGCTAAAATACACACACCGCTGTAATCGGGCGAGTTTCTGCTTTCAGGTGCAACAAGAATTTCTCGAGGTCGTCAATTTGTTCGCGAGATATGGGAGTTTGAAGTTAAGGAATGGTTAAGAATCCAACAAAATTTTCGCAAGTCTGATACTCGAAACCAATAACTACTATGGCCTAGGGGAAAAGTACACACACCATTGTAATCGGGCGAGTTTCTACTTTCAGATGCAACAGGAATTTCTCGAGTTCGTCAATCCGTTCGTGAGATATGGGAGTTTGATGTTAAGGAATGCTTAAGAATCCAACAAAATTTTCGCAAGTCTGATACTCGAAACCAAGAACTACTATGGCCTAGGGGGAAAGTACACACACCACTGTAATCGGGCGAGCTTCTACTTTCAGATGCAACAGGAATTTCTCGAGATCGTCAATCCGTTCGCCAGATATGGGAGTTTGAAGTTAAGGAATGGTTGAGAAACCATCAAAATTTTCGCTGGTCTGATACTCGAAACCAATAACTGGAAGGGCCTAGGGGAAAAGTACACACACCACTGCAATCGGGTGTGTTTCTGCTTTCAGATGCAACAGGAATTTCTCGAGATCGTCGATCCGTTCGCGAGATATGGGAGTTTGAAATTAAGGAATGGTTGAGAAACCATCAAAATTTTCGCAAGTCTGATTCCCGAAACCAATAACTACAAAGGCCTAGGGGAAAAATACACATGCCGTTGTATTCGTGCGAGTCTCTACTTTCGGATGCAACAGGAATTTCTCGAGTTCGTGAATCCGTTCGCGAGATATGGGAGTTTGAAGTTAAGGAACGCTTGAGCAACCATCAAAATTTTCGCAAGTCTGTTACTCGAAACCAGTAACTACTATGGCCTAGGGGAAAAGAACACACACCATGGTAATCGGGCGTGTTTCTACTTTCAGATGCAATAGGAATTTCTCGAGGTCATCAATCCGTTCCCGAGATATGGGAGTTTGAAATTAAGGAATGGTTGAGAAACCATCAAAATTTTCGCAAGTCTGATTCCCGAAACCAATAACTACAAAGGCCCAGGGGAGAAATACACACACCATTGTAATCGGGCGAGTTTCTACTTCAGATGCCACAGGAATTTCTCGAGTTCGTCAGTCCGTTCGCGAGATATGGGAGTTTGAAGTTAAGGAGTGGTTGATGATCCATCAAAATTTTCGCAAGTCTGATACTCGAAAGCAATAACTACTATGGCCTAGGGGAAAAGTACACACACCATTGTAATCGGGCTAGTTTCTCCTTTCAGATGCAACAGGAATTTCTCGAGTTCGTCAATCCGTTCGCGAGATATGGGAGTTTGAAGTTAAGGAATGGTTGAGAAACCACCAAAATTTTCGCTGATTTGATACTCGAATCCAATAACTGGAATGGCCTAGGGGAAAAGTACACATAGCGTTGAAATCGGGCGAGTTTCTGCATTCAGATGCAATAGGAATTTCTCGAGTTCGTCAATCCGTTCGCGAGATATGGGAGTTTGATGTTAAGGAATGGTTGAGAAACCATCAAAATTTTCGCATCTCTGATTCCCGAAACCAATAACTACAAAGGCCTAGGGGAAAAGTACACATACCGTTGAAATCGGGCGAGTTTCTGCTTTCAAATGCAATAGGAATTTCTCGTGTTCGTCAATCCGTTCGAGAGATATGGCAGTTTGAAGTTAAGGAATGGTTGAGAAACCATCAATATTTTCGCATGTCTGATACTCGAAACGAATAACTACTATGGCCTAGCGCAAAAATACACATACCGTTGTAATCGGGCGAGTCTCTTCTTTCAGATGCAACAGGAATTTCCCGAGTCCGTCAATCCGTTCGCGAGATATGGGAGTTTGAAGTTAAGGAATGGTTGAGAAACCATCAAAATTTTCGCAAGTCTGATTCCCGAAACCAATAACTACAAAGGCCTAGGGGAAAAATACACATGCCGTTGTAATCGTGCGAGTCTCTACTTTCGGATGCAACAGGAATTTCTCGAGTTCGTCAATCCGTTCGCCAGATATGGGAGTTTGAAGTTAAGGAATGGTTGAGAAACCATCAAAATTTTCGCTGGTCTGATACTCGAAACCAATAACTGGAAGGGCCTAGGGGAAAAGTACACACACCACTGCAATCGGGTGTGTTTCTGCTTTCAGATGCAACAGGAATTTCTCGAGATCGTCGATCCGTTCGCGAGATATGGGAGTTTGAAATTAAGG
The DNA here is from genome assembly GCF_051014685.1 of Ptiloglossa arizonensis. Classification (NCBI taxonomy): domain Eukaryota; kingdom Metazoa; phylum Arthropoda; class Insecta; order Hymenoptera; family Colletidae; genus Ptiloglossa; species Ptiloglossa arizonensis. Next base: position 1,034,372 of record NW_027478427.1, read on the forward strand.
AATGGTTGAGAAACCATCAAAATTTTCGCAAGTCTGATTCCCGAAACCAATAACTACAAAGGCCTAGGGGAAAAATACACATGCCGTTGTATTCGTGCGAGTCTCTACTTTCGGATGCAACAGGAATTTCTCGAGTTCGTGAATCCGTTCGCGAGATATGGGAGTTTGAAGTTAAGGAACGCTTGAGCAACCATCAAAATTTTCGCAAGTCTGTTACTCCAAACCAGTAACTACTATGGCCTAGGGGAAAAGAACACACACCATGGTAATCGGGCGTGTTTCTACTTTCAGATGCAATAGGAATTTCTCGAGGTCATCAATCCGTTCCCGAGATATGGGAGTTTGAAATTAAGGAATGGTTGAGAAACCATCAAAATTTTCGCAAGTCTGATTCCCGAAACCAATAACTACAAAGGCCCAGGGGAGAAATACACACACCATTGTAATCGGGCGAGTTTCTACTTCAGATGCCACAGGAATTTCTCGAGTTCGTCAGTCCGTTCGCGAGATATGGGAGTTTGAAGTTAAGGAGTGGTTGATGATCCATCAAAATTTTCGCAAGTCTGATACTCGAAAGCAATAACTACTATGGCCTAGGGGAAAAGTACACACACCATTGTAATCGGGCTAGTTTCTCCTTTCAGATGCAACAGGAATTTCTCGAGTTCGTCAATCCGTTCGCGAGATATGGGAGTTTGAAGTTAAGGAATGGTTGAGAAACCACCAAAATTTTCGCTGATTTGATACTCGAATCCAATAACTGGAATGGCCTAGGGGAAAAGTACACATAGCGTTGAAATCGGGCGAGTTTCTGCATTCAGATGCAATAGGAATTTCTCGAGTTCGTCAATCCGTTCGCGAGATATGGGAGTTTGATGTTAAGGAATGGTTGAGAAACCATCAAAATTTTCGCATCTCTGATTCCCGAAACCAATAACTACAAAGGCCTAGGGGAAAAGTACACATACCGTTGAAATCGGGCGAGTTTCTGCTTTCAAATGCAATAGGAATTTCTCGTGTTCGTCAATCCGTTCGAGAGATATGGCAGTTTGAAGTTAAGGAATGGTTGAGAAACCATCAATATTTTCGCATGTCTGATACTCGAAACGAATAACTACTATGGCCTAGCGCAAAAATACACATACCGTTGTAATCGGGCGAGTCTCTTCTTTCAGATGCAACAGGAATTTCCCGAGTCCGTCAATCCGTTCGCGAGATATGGAGTTTGAAGTTAAGGAATGGTTGAGAAACCATCAAAATTTTCGCAAGTCTGATTCCCGAAACCAATAACTACAAAGGCCTAGGGGAAAAATACACATGCCGTTGTAATCGTGCGAGTCTCTACTTTCGGATGCAACAGGAATTTCTCGAGTTCGTGAATCCGTTCGCGAGATATGGGAGTTTGAAGTTAAGGAACGCTTGAGCAACCATCAAAATTTTCGCAAGTCTGTTACTCGAAACCAGTAACTACTATGGCCTAGGGGAAAAGAACACACACCATTGTAATCGGGCGTGTTTCTACTTTCAGATGCAATAGGAATTTCTCGAGGTCATCAATCCGTTCCCGAGATATGGGAATTGGAAGTTAAGGAACGTTTGAGAAACCATCAAAATTTTCGCAAGCCTGATACTCGAAACCAATAACTACTATGGACTAGGGCAAAAATACACATACCGTTGTAATCGGGCGAGTCTCTTCTTTCAGATGCAACAGGAATTTCCCGAGTCCGTCAATCCGTTCGCGAGATATGGGAGTTTGAATTTAAGGAATGGTTGAGAATCCATCAAAATTTTCGCAAGTCTGATACTCAAAACCAATAACTACTATGGCCTACGGGAGAAGTACACACACCATTGTAATCGGGCTAGTTTCTCCTTTCAGATGCAACAGGAATTTCTCGAGTTCGTCAATCCGTTCGCGAGATATGGGAGTTTGAAGTTAAGGAATGGTTGAGAAACCATCAATATTTTCGCAAGTCTGATTCCCGAAACCAATAACTACAAAGGCCTAGGGAAAAAATACACATACCATTGTAATCGGGCGAGTTTCTACTTTCAGATGCAACAGGAATTTCTCGAGTTAGTCAGTCCGTTCGGGAGATATGGGAAATTGAAGTTAAGGAACGTTTGAGAAACCATCAAATTTTTCGGAATCTGATACTCGAAACCAATAACTACTATGGACTAGGGCAAAAATACACATACCGTTGTAATCGGGCGAGTCTCTTCTTTCAGATGCAACAGGAATTTCCCGAGTCCGTCAATCCGTTCGCGAGATATGGGAGTTTGAATTTAAGGAATGGTTGAGAATCCATCAAAATTTTCGCAAGTCTGATACTCAAAACCAATAACTACTATGGCCTACGGGAGAAGTACACACACCATTGTAATCGGGCTAGTTTCTCCTTTCAGATGCAACAGGAATTTCTCGAGTTCGTCAATCGGTTCGCGAGATATGGGAGTTTGAAGTTAAGGAATGGTTGAGAAACCATCAAAATTTTCGCAAGTCGGATACTCGAAACCAATAACTGGAATGGCCTAGGGGAAAAGTACACATACCGTTGTAATCGGGCGAGTTTCTACTTTCAGACGCAACAGGAATTTCTCGATTTCCTCAATCCGTTCGGGAGATATGGGAGTTTGAAGTTAAGGAATGGTTGAGAAACCATCAAAATTTTCGCAAGTCTGATACTCGAAACCAATAACTACTATGGCCTAGGGCAAAAATACACATACCTTTGTATTCGGGCGAGTTCCTGCTTTCATATGCAACAGGAATTTCTCGTGTTCGTCAATCCGTTCGCGAGATATGGGAGTTTGAAGTTAAGGAATGGTTGTCAAACCAGCAAAATTTTCGCAAATCTGATACTCGAAACCAATAACAGGAATGGCCTAGGGGAAAGTACACATACCGTTGTAATGGGGCGAGTTTCTACTTTCAGATGCAGTAGGAATTTCTCGAGTTCGTCAATCCGTTCGCGAGATATGGGAGTTTGAAGTTAAGGAATGGTTGCGAAACCATCAAAATTTTCGGAATCTGATACTCGAAACAAATAACTACTGTGGTCTAGGGCAAAAATACACATACCGTTGTAGTCGGGCGAGATTCTGCTTTCAGATGCAATAGGAATTTCTCGAGTTCGTCAATCCATTCGCGACGTAAGCGAGTTTGAAATTAAGGAATGTTTGAGAAGCCATCAAAATTTTCGCAAGTCTGATGCTAGAAACGAATAACTGGAATGGCCTAGGGGAAAAGTACACACTCCATTGTAATCGGGCGAGTTTCTACTTTCAGACGCAACAGGAGTTTCTCGAGTTCGTCAATCCGTTCGCGAGATATGGGAGTATGAAGATAAGGAATGGTTGTCAAACCATCAAAATTTTCGCAAATCTGATACTCGAAACCAATAACTGGAATGGCCTAAGGGAAATGTACACATACCGTTGTAATGGGGCGAGTTTCTACTTTCAGATGCGACAGGAATTCCTCGAGTTCGTCAATCGGTTCGCGAGATATGGGAGTTTGAATTTAAGGTATGGTTGAGAGTCCATTAAAATTTTCGCACGTCTGATACTCGAAACCAATAACTGGAAGTGCCTAGGGGAAAAGTACACACACCATTGTAATCAGGCGAGTTTCTGCCTTCAGATGCAATAGGAATTTCTCGAGTTCGTCAATCCGTTCGCGAGATATGGGAGTTTGAAGTTAAGGAATGGTTGAGAAACCATCAAAATTTTCGGAATCTGATACTCGAAACCAATAACTACTATGGTCTAGGGCGAAAATACACATACCGTTGTAATTGGGCGAGCTTCTACTTTCAGATGCAAGAGGAATTTCTCGAGTTCGTCAATCCGTTCGCGAGATATGGGAGATTGAAGTTGAGGAGTGGTTGAGGAACCATCAAAATTTTCGGAATCTGATACTCGAAACCAATAACTACTATGGTCTAGGGCAAAAATACACATACCGTTGTAATCGGGTGAGTTCTGCTTTCAGATGCAACAGGAATTTCTCGAGTTCGTCAATTCGTTCGCGAGATATGCGAGTTTGAATTTAAGGAATGGTTGAGAATCCATTAAAATTTTCGCGAGTCTGATACCCGAAACCAATAACTGGAATGGCCTAGGGGAAAAGTACACACACCATTGTAATCGGGCGAGTTTCTGCCTTCAGATGCAATAGGAATTTCTCGAGTTCGTAAATCCGTTCGCGAGATATGGGAGTTTGAAGTTAGGGAATGATTGAGAAACAATCAAAAATTTCGCAAGTCTGATACACGAAACCGATAACTACAATGGCCTAGGGGAAAAGTACACATACCGTTGTAATGGGGCGAGTTTCTACTTGCAGATGCAACAGGAATTTCTTGATTTCCTCAATCCGTTCACGAGATATGGGAGTTTGAAGTTAAGGAATGGTTGAGAAACCATCAAAATTTTCCCAAGTCTGATACTCGAAACCATTAACTACTATGGCCTAGGGCAAAAATACACATACCGTGGTAATCGGGCGAGTTTCTGATTCAGATTCGACAGGAATTTCTCGAGTTCGTCAATCGGTTCGCGAGATATGGGAGTTTGAAGTTAAGGAATGGTTGAGAAACGATCAAAATTTTCGCAAGTCTGATACTCGAAACCAATAACTGGAATGGCCTTGGGGAAAAGTACAAACACCGTTGTAATCGGGCAAGTTTCTACTTTCAGATGCAACAGGAACTTCTCGAGTTCGTCAATCCGTTCGCGAGATATGGGAGTTTGAAGTTAGGGATTGATTGAGAAACAATCAAAAATTTCGCAAGTCTGATACACGAAACCGATAACTACAATGGCCTAGGGTAAAAGTACACATACCGTTGTAATGGGGCGAGTTTCTACTTTCAGATGCAACAGGAGTTTCTTGATTTCCTCAATCCGTTCACGAGATATGGGAGTTTGAAGTTAAGGAATGGTTGAGAAACCATCAAAATTTTCGCAAGTCTGATACTCGAAACCAATAACTACTATGGCCTAGGGCAAAAATACACATACCGGTGTAATCGGGCGAGTGCCTGCTTTCAGATTCAACAGGAATTACACGAGTTCGTCAATCCGTTCGCGAGATATGGGAGTTTGAAGTTAAGGAATGGTTGAGAAACGATCAAAATTTTCGCAAGTCTGATACTCGAAACCAATAACTGGAATGGCCTTGGGGAAAAGTACAAACACCGTTGTAATCGGGCAAGTTTCTACTTTCAGATGCAACAGGAACTTCTCGAGTTCGTCAATCCGTTCGCGAGATATGGGAGTTTGAAGTTAGGGATTGATTGAGAAACAATCAAAAATTTCGCAAGTCTGATACACGAAACCGATAACTACAATGGCCTAGGGGAAAAGTACACATACCGTTGTAATGGGGCGAGTTTCTACTTTCAGATGCAACAGGAATTTCTTGATTTCCTCAATCCGTTCACGAGATATGGGAGTTTGAAGTTAAGGAATGGTTGAGAAACCATCAAAATTTTCCCAAGTCTGATACTCGACAACCATTAACTACTATGGCCTAGGGCAAAAATACACATACCGTGGTTATCGGGCGAGTTTCTGATTCAGATTCAACAGGAATTTCTCGAGTTCGTCAATCGGTTCGCGAGATATGGGAGCTGAAGTTAAGGAATGGTTGAGAAACCATCAAAATTTTCGGAATCTGATACTCGAAACCAATAACTAGTGTGGTCTAGGGCAAAAATACACATACCGTTGTAATCGGGCGAGTTTCAGCTTTCAGATGCAACAGGAATTTCTCGAGTTCGTCAATCCATTCGCGAGATATGGGAGCTGAAGTTAAGGAATGGTTGAGAAACCATCAAAATTTTCGCAAGTCTGATGCTAGAAACGAATAACTGGAATGGCCTAGGGGAAAAGTACACACTCCATTGTAATCGGGCGAGTTTCTACTTTCAGACGCAACAGGAATTTCTCGAGTTCGTCAATCCGTTCGCGAGATATGGGAGTATGAAGTTAAGGAATGGTTGACAAACCATCAAAATTTTCGCAAATCTGATACTCGAAACCAATAACTGGAATTGCCTAGGGGAAAAGTACACATACCGTTGTAATGGGGCGAGATTCTACTTTCAGATGCAACAGGAATTCCTCGAGTTCGTCAATCGGTTCGCGAGATATGGGAGTTTGAATTTAAGGAATGGTTGAGAGTCCATTAAAATTTTCGCAAGTCTGATACTCGAAACCATTAACTGGAATTGCCTAGGGGAAAAGTACACACACCATTGTAATCGGGCGAGTTTCTGCCTTAAAATGCAATAGGAATTTCTCGAGTTCGTCAATCCGTTCGCGAGATATGCGAGTTTGAAATTAAGGAATGGTTGAGAAGCCATCAAAATTTTCGCAAGTCCGATACTCGAAACCAATAACTGGAATGGCCTAGGCGAAAAGTACACACACCATTGTAATCGGGCAAGTTTCTACTTTCAGATGCAACAGGAATTTCTCGAGTTCGTCAATCCGTTCGCGAGATATGGGAGCTGAAGTTAAGGAATGGTTGAGAAACGATCAAAATTTTCGGAATCTGATACTCGAAACCAATAACTACTGTGGTCTAGGGCAAAAATACACATACCGTTGTAATCGGGCGAGTTTCTGCTTTCAGATGCAACAGGAATTTCTCCAGTTCGTCAATCCATTCGCGAGATATGCGAGTTTGAAATTATGGAATGGTTGAGAAGCCATCCAAATTTTCGCAAGTCTGGTGCTAGAAACGAATAACTGGAATGGCCTAGGGGAAAAGTACACACTCCATTGTAATCGGGCGAGTTTCTACTTTCAGACGCAACAGGAATTTCTCGAGTTCGTCAATCCGTTCGCGAGATATGGGAGTTTGAAGTTAAGGAATGGTTGACATACCATCAAAATTTTCGCAAATCTGATACTCGAAACCAATAACTGGAATGGCCTAGGGGAAAAGTACACATACCGTTGTAATGGGGCGAGTTTCTCCTTTCAGATGCAACAGGAATTCCTCGAGTTCGTCAATCGGTTCGCGAGATATGGGAGTTTGAATTTAAGAAATGGTTGAGAGTCCATTAAAATTTTCGCAAGTCTGATACTCGAAACCAATAACTGGAATTGCCTAGGGAAAAAGTACACACACCATTGTAATCGGGCGAGTTTCTGTCTTCAGATGCAATAGGAATTTCTCGAGTGCGTCAATCTGTTCGCGAGATACGGGAGTTTGAAGTTAAGGAATGGTTGAGAAACCATCAAAATTTTCGCAACTCTGATACTCAAAACGAATAACTGGAATGGCCTAGGGGAAAAGCACACACACCATTGTAATCGGGCGAGTTTCTACTTTCAGATGCATCAGGAGTTTCTCGAGTTCGTCAATCCGTTCGTGAGATATGGGAGTTTGAAGTTAAGGAATGGTCGAGAAACCATCAAAATTTTCACAAGTCTGATACCCGAAACCAATAACTACTATGGTCTAGGGCGAAAATACGCATACCGTTGTAATTGGGCGAGCTTCTACTTTCAGATGCAAGAGGAATTTCTCGAGTTCGTCAATCCGTTCGCGAGATATGGGAGTTTGAAGTTAAGGAACGGTTGAGGAACCATCAAAATTTTCGGAATCTGATACTCGAAACCAATAACTACAATGAACTAGGGGAAAAGTACACACGCCATTGTAATCGGGAGAGTTTATACTTTCAAATGCAACAGGAATTTCTTGAGTTCGTCAATCCGTTCGCGAGATATGGGAGTTTGAAGTTAAGGAACGTTTGAGAAACCATCAAAATTCGCGGAATCTGATACTCGAAACCAATAACTACTATGGTCTAGGGCAAAAATACACATGCCGTTGTAATTGGGCGAGTATCTGCTTTCAGATTCAACAGGAATTACTCGAGGTCGTCAATCCGTTCGCGAGATATGGGAGTTTGAAGTTAAGGAATGGTTGAGAAACCATCAAAATTTTCGGAATCTGATACTTGAAATCAATAACTACTATGGTCTAGTGCAAAAATACACAGACCGTTGTAATCGGGCGAGTTTCTGCTTTCAGATGCAACAGGAATTTCTCGAGTTCGTCAATCCGTTCGCGAGATATGCGAGTTTGAAATTGAGGAATGGTTGAGAAACCATCAAAATTTTCGCAAATCTGATACTCGAAACCAATAACTGGAATGGCCTAGGGGAAAAGTACACATACCGTTGTAATGGGGCGAGTTTCTCCTTTCAGATGCAACAGGAATTTCTCGAGTTCGTCAATCCGTTCGCGTGATATGCGAGTTTGAAATTGAGGAGTGGTCGAGAAACCATCAAAATTTTCACAAGTCTGATACTCGAAACCAATAACTACTATGGTCTAGGGCGAAAATACGCATACCGTTGTAATTGGGCGAGCTTCTACTTTCAGATGCAAGAGGAATTTCTCGAGTTCGCCAATCCGTTCGCGAGATATGGGAGTTTGAAGTTGAGGAGTGGTTGAGGAACCATCAAAATTTTCGGAATCTGATACTCGAAACCAATAACTGGAATGGCCTAGGGGAAAAGTACACACACCATTGTAATCGGGCGAGTTTCTGCCTTCAGATGCAATAGGAATTTCTCGAGTTCGTCAATCCGTTCGCGATATATGGGAGTTTGAAGTTAGGGAATGGTTGAGAAACAATCAAAGACTTCGCAAGTCTGATACACGAAACCGATAACTACAATGGCCTAGGGGAAAAGTACACATACCGTTGTAATGGGGCGAGTTTCTACTTTCAGATGCAACAGGAATTTCTTGATTTCCTCAATCCGTTCACGAGGTATGGGAGTTTGAAGTTAAGGAATGGTTGAGAAACAATCAAAATTTTCCCAAGTCTGATACTCGAAACCATTAACTACTATGGCCTAGGGCAAAAATACACATACCGTGGTAATCGGGCGAGTTTCTGATTCAGATTCAACAGGAATTTCTCGAGTTCGTTAATCGGTTCGCGAGATATGGGAGTTTGAAGTTAAGGAATGGTTGAGAAACCATCAAAATTTTCGCAAGTCTGATACTCGAAACCAATAACTGGAATGGCCTAGGGGAAAAGTACACATACCGTTGTAATCGGGCGAGTTTCTACTTTCAGATGCAACAGGAATTTCTCGAGTTCGTCAATCCGCTCGCGAGATATGGGAGTTTGAAGTTAAGGCATGATTGAGAAACCATCAAAATTTTCGGAATCTGATACTCGGAACCATTAACTACTATGGTCTAGGGCAAACATACACATACCGTTGTAATCGGGCGAGATTCTGCTTTCAGATGCAACAGCAATTTCACGAGTTCGTCAATCCGTTCGGGAGATATGCGAGTTTGAAATTAAGGAATGGTTGAGAAACCATAACAATTTTGCAAGTCTCTTACTCGAAACGAATAACTGGAATGGCCTAGGGGTAAAGCACACACACCATTGTAATCGGTCGAGTTTTTACTTTCAGATGCAACCGGAATTTCTCGAGTTCGTCAATCCGCTCGCGAGGTATGGGAGTTTGAAGTTAAGGAATGGTTGAGAAACCACCAAAATTTTCGGAATCTGGTACTCGAAACCAATAACTACAATGGCCTAGGGGAAAAATCCACATACCGTTGTAATCGGGCGAGTTTCTACTTTCAGATGCAACCGGAATTTCTCGAGTTCGTCAATGCGCTCGCGAGATATGGGAGTTTGAGGTTAAGGAATGGTTGAGTAACCATCAAAATTTGCGGAATCTGATACACGAAACCAATAACTACAATGGCCTAGGGGAAAAATACACATACCGTTGTAATCGGGCGGGTTTCTGCTTTCAGATGCAACAGGAATTTCTCGAGATCGTCAATCAGTTCGCGCGATATGGGAGTTTGAAGTTAAGGAATGATTGAGAAACCATCAAAATTTTCGGAATCAGCTACTCGAAACAAATAACTACTATGGTCTAGGGGAAATATTCACATACCGTTGTAATCGGGCGAGCTTCTGCTTTCAGATACAACAGGAATTTCTCGAGTTCGTCAATCCGTTCGCTAGATATGGGGTTTGAAGTTAAGGAAAGGTTGAGAAACCATCAAAATTTTCGCAAGTCTGATACTCGAAACCAATAACTACAATGGCCTAGGAGAAAAATAGACATACCGTTGTAATCGGGGAGTTTCTACTTTCAGATGCAACAGAAATGTTTCGGATTCGTCAATCCGTTAGCGAAATATCGGAGTTTGGAATTAAGAGATGGTTGAGAAACCATCAAAATTTTCGCAAGTCTGATACTCGAAACCAATAACTGCAATGGCCTAGGGGAAAAATACACATACCGTTGTAATCGGGGAGTTTCTACATTCAGATGCAACAGAAATGTTTCGGATTCGTCAATCCGTTCGCGAAATATCGGAGTTTGGAATTAAGAGATGGTTGAGAAACCATCAAAATTTTCGCAAGTCTGATACTCGAAACCAATAACTACTATGGCCTAGGGCAAAAATAGACATACCGTTGTAATCGGGCGAGTTTCTGCTTTCAGATGCAACGGGAATTTCTCGTGTTCGTCAATCCGTTCGCGAGATATGGGAGTTTGATGTTAAGGAAAGGTTGAGAAACAATAAAAATTTTGCAAGTCTGATACTCGATACCAATAACTGGAATGGCCCAGGGGAAAAGTACACACACCATTGTAATCGAGCGAGTTTCTACTTTCAGATGCAACAGGAATTTCTCGAGTTAGTCCATCCGTTCGCGAGATATGGGAGCTTGAAGTTAAGGAATGGTTGAGAAACCATAAAAATTTTGCAAGTCTCTTACTCGAAACGAATAACTGGAATGGCCTAGGGGAGAAGCATACACACCATTGTAATCGGGCGAGTTTCTACTTTCAGATGCAACAGGAGTTTCTCGAGTTCGTCAATCCGTTCGCGAGATATGCGAGTTTGAATCTGAGGAATGGTTGCGAAACCATCAAAATTTTCGCAAGTCTGATACTCGAAACCAATAACTACAATGGCCTAGGGGAAATATTCACATACCGTTGTAAACGGGCGAGCTTCTGCTTTCAGATGCAACAGGAATTTCTCGAGATCGTCAATCAGTTCGCGCGATAGGGGAGTTTGAAGTTAAGGAATGGTTGAGAATCCATCAAAATTTTCGCAAGTCTGATACTAGAAACCAATGACTACAACCGCCTAGGGGAAAAATACACATACCGTTGTAATCGGGGAGTTTCTACTTTCAGATGCAACAGAAATGTTTCGGATTCGTCAATCCGTTCGCGAAATATCGGAGTTTGGAATTAAGAGATGGTTGAGAAACCATCAAAATTTTCGCAAGTCTGATACTCGAAACGAATAACTACTATGGCCTAGGGCAAAAATAGACATACCGTTGTAATCGGGCGAGTTTCTGCTTTCAGATGCAACAGGAATTTCTCGAGATCGTCAATCAGTTCGCGCGATAGGGGAGTTTGAAGTTAAGGAATGGTTGAGAAACCATCAAAATTTTCGCAAGTCTGATACTCGAAACCAATAACTACAATGGCCTAGTGCGAAAATACACATACCGTTGTAATCGGGCGAGTTTCTGCTTTCAGATGCAACACGAATTTCTCGAGTTCGTCAATCCGTTCGCGAGATATGCGAGTTTGAAACTGAGGAATGGTTGAGAAACCATCAAAATTTTCGCAAGTCTGATACTCGAAACCAATAACTACAATGGCCTAGGGGAAATATTCACATACCGTTGTAATCGGGCGAGCTTCTGCTTTCAGATACAACAGGAATTTCTCGAGTTCGTCAATCCGTTCGCGATATATGGGGGTTTGAAGTTAAGGAAAGGTTGAGGAACCATCACAATTTTGGGAATCTGATGCTCGGAACCAATAACTACTATGGTCTAGGGCAAAAATAGACATACCGTAGTAATCGGACGAGTTTCTGCTTTCAGATGCAACAGGAATTTCTCCAGTTCGTCAATCCGTTCGCGAGATATGGGAGTTTGACACTGAGGAATGGGTGAGAAACCAGCAAAATTTTCGCAAGTCTGATACTCGAAACCAATTACTAAAATGGCCTAGTACGAAAATACACATACCGTTGTATTCGGGCGAGTTCCTGCTTTCAGATGCAACGGGAGTTTCTCGTGTTCGTCAATCCGTTCGCGAGATATGGGAGTTTGATGTTAAGGAATGGTTGAGAATCCATCAAAATTTTCGCAAGCCTGATACTCGAAACCAATAACTGGAATGGCCCAGGGGAAAAGTACACACACCATTGTAATCGGGCGAGTTTCTGCTTCCAGATGCAACCGAAATTTCCCGAGTTCGTCAATCCGTTCGCGAAATATGGGACTTTGAAGTTAAGGAATGGTTGAGAAACCATCAAAATTTTCGCAAGTCTGATACTCGAAACCAATGACTACAACCGCCTAGGGGAAAAATACACATACCGTTGTAATCGGGGAGTTTCTACTTTCAGATGCAACAGAAATGTTTCGGATTCGTCAATCCGTTCGCGAAATATCGGAGTTTGGAATTAAGAGATGGTTGAGAAACCATCAAAATTTTCGCAAGTCTGATACTCGAAACGAATAACTACTATGGCCTAGGGCAAAAATAGACATACCGTTGTAATCGGGCGAGTTTCTGCTTTCAGATGCAACAGGAATTTCTCGAGATCGTCAATCGGTTCGCGAGATATGGGAGTTTGAATTTAAGGAATGGTTGAGAGTCCATTAAAATTTTCCCAAGTCTGATACTCGAAACCAATAACTGGAATGGCCTAGGGGAAAAGTACACATACCGTTGTAATGGGGCGAGTTTCTACTTTCGGATGCAACAGGAATTTCTCGAGTTCGTCAATCCGTTCGCGAGATATGGGAGTTTGAATTTAAGGAATGGTTGAGAAGCCATCAAAATTTTCGCAAGTCTGATGCTAGAAACGGATAACGGGAATGGCCTAGGGGAAAAGTACACGCACCATTATAATCGGGCGAGTTTCTACTTTCAGATGCAATAGGAATTTCTCGAGGTCGTCAATCCGTTCGCGAGATATGGGAGTTCGAAGTTAGGGAATGGTTGAGAAACAATCAAAAATTTCGCAAGTCTTATACACGAAACCAATAACTACAATGGCCTAGGGGAAAAGTACAGACTCCATTCTAATCGGGCGAGTTTCTACTTTCAGATGCAACAGGAGTTTCCCGAGTTCGTCAATCGGTTCGCGAGATATGGGAGTTTGAATTTAAGGAATGGTTGAGAGTCCATTAAAATTTTCCCAAGTCTGATACTCGAAACCAATAACTGGAATGGCCTAGGGGAAAAGTACACATACCGTTGTAATGGGGCGAGTTTCTACTTTCGGATGCAACAGGAATTTCTCGAGTTCGTCAATCCGTTCGCGAGATATGGGAGTTTGAATTTAAGGATTGGTTGAGTAGCCATCAAAATTTTCGCAAGTCTGATGCTAGAAACGAATAACTGGAATGGCCTAGGGGAAAAGTACACGCACCATTGTAATCGGGCTAGTTTCTACTTTCAGATGCAACAGGAATTTCTCGAGTTCGTCAATCAGTTCGCGAGATATGGGAGTTTGAATTTAAGGAATGGTTGAGAAGCCATCACAATTTTCGCAAGTCTGATGCTAGAAACGAATAACTGGAATGGCCTAGGGGAAAAGTACACACTCCATTGTAATCGGGCGAGTTTCTACTTTCAGATGCAACAGGAATTTCTCGATTTCCTCAATCCGTTCACGAGATATGGGAGTTTGAAGTCAAGGAATGGTTGAGAAACAATCAAAATTTTCGGAATCTGATACTCGGAACCATTAACTACTATGGTCTAGGGCAAATATACACATACCGTTGTAATCGGGCGAGATTCTGCTTTCAGATGCAACAGCAATTTCACGAGTTCGTCAATCCGTTCGGGAGATATGCGAGTTTGAAATTAAGGAAAGGTTGAGAAACCATAACAATTTTGCAAGTCTCTTACTCGAAACGAATAACTGGAATGGCCTAGGGGAAAAGGACACACACCATTGTAATCGGTCGAGTTTCTACTTTCAGATGCAACCGGAATTTCTCGAGTTCGTCAATCCGCTCGCGAGGTATGGGAGTTTGAAGTTAAGGAATGGTTGAGAAACCACCAAAATTTTCGGAATCTGATACTCGAAACCAATAACTACAATGGCCTAGGGGAAAAATCCACATACCGTTGTAATCGGGCGAGTTTCTACTTTCAGATGCAACCGGAATTTCTCGAGTTCGTCAATCCGCTCGCGAGATATGGGAGTTTGAGGATAAGGAATGGTTGAGTAACCATCAAAATTTGCGGAATCTGATACACGAAACCAATAACTACAATGGCCTAGGGGAAAAATACACATACCGTTGTAATCGGGCGAGTTTCTGCTTTCAGATGCAACAGGAATTTCTCGAGATCGTCAATCAGTTCGCGCGATATGGGAGTTTGAAGTTAAGGAATGATTGAGAAACCATCAAAATTTTCGGAATCAGCTACTCGAAACAAATAACTACTATGGTCTAGGGCAGAAATACACATACCGTTGTAATCGGGCGAGTTTCTACTTTCAGATGCAACAGGAATTTCTCGAGTTCGTCAATTCGTTCGCGAGATATGCGAGTTTGAATCTGAGGAATGGTTGAGAAACCATCATAATTTTCGCAAGTCTGATACTCGAAACCAATAACTACAATGGCCTAGGGGAAATATTCACATACCGTTGTAATCGGGCGAGCTTCTGCTTTCAGATACAACAGGAATTTCTCGAGTTCGTCAATCCGTTCGCTAGATATGGGGTTTGAAGTTAAGGAAAGGTTGAGAAACCATCAAAATTTTCGCAAGTCTGATACTCGAAACCAATAACTACAATGGCCTAGGGGAAAAATAGACATACCGTTGTAATCGGGGAGTTTCTACTTTCAGATGCAACAGAAATGTTTCGGATTCGTCAATCCGTTCGCGAAATATCGGAGTTTGGAATTAAGAGATGGTAGAGAAACCATCAAAATTTTCGCAAGTCTGATACTCGAAACCAATAACTACTATGGCCTAGGGCAAAAATAGACATACCGTTGTAATCGGGCGAGTTTCTGCTTTCAGATGCAACGGGAATTTCTCGTGTTCGTCAATCCGTTCGCGAGATATGGGAGTTTGATGTTAAGGAAAGGTTGAGAAACAATAAAAATTTTGCAAGTCTGATACTCGAAACCAATAACTGGAATGGCCCAGGGGAAAAGCATACACACCATTGTAATCGGGCGAGTTTCTACTTTCAGATGCAACAGGAGCTTCTCGAGTTCGTCAATCCGTTCGCGAGATATGCGAGTTTGAATCTGAGGAATGGTTGAGAAACCATCAAAATTTTCGCAAGTCTGATACTCGAAACCAATAACTACAATGGCCTAGGGGAAATATTCACATACCGTTGTAATCGGGCGAGCTTCTGCTTTCAGATACAACAGGAATTTCTCGAGTTCGTCAATCCGTTCGCTAGATATGGGGGTTTGAAGTTAAGGAAAGGTTGAGAAACCATCAAAATTTTCGCAAGTCTGATACTCGAAACCAATAACTGCAATGGCCTAGGGGAAAAATACACATACCGTTGTAATCGGGGAGTTTCTACATTCAGATGCAACAGAAATGTTTCGGATTCGTCAATCCGTTCGCGAAATATCGGAGTTTGGAATTAAGAGATGGTTGAGAAACCATCAAAATTTTCGCAAGTCTGATACTCGAAACCAATAACTACTATGGCCTAGGGCAAAAATAGACATACCGTTGTAATCGGGCGAGTTTCTGCTCTCAGATGCAACAGGAATTTCTCCAGTTCGTCAATCCGTTCGCGAGATATGCGAGTTTGAAACTGAGGAATGGTTGAGAAACGATCAAAATTTTCGCAAGTCTGATACTTGAAACCAATAACTACAATGGCCTAGGGGAAAAATACACATACCGTTGTAATCGGGGAGTTTCTACTTTCAGATGCAACAGAAATGTTTCGGATTCGTCAATCCGTCCGCGAAATATCGGAGTTTGGAATTAATAGATGGTTGAGAAACCATCAAAATTTTCGCAAGTCTGATACTCGAAACCAATAACTACTATGGCCTAGGGCAAAAATAGACATACCGTTGTAATCGGGCGAGTTTCTGCTTTCAGATGCAACGGGAATTTCTCGTGTTCGTCAATCCGTTCGCGAGATATGGGAGTTTGATGTTAAGGAAAGGTTGAGAAACAATAAAAATTTTGCAAGTCTGATACTCGAAACCAATAACTGGAATGGCCCAGGGGGAAAGTACACACACCATTGTAATCGAGCGAGTTTCTACTTTCAGATGCAACAGGAATTTCTCGAGTTAGTCCATCCGTTCGCGAGATATGGGAGCTTGAAGTTAAGGAATGGTTGAGAAACCATAAGAATTTTGCAAGCCTCTTACTCGAAACGAATAACTGGAATGGCCTAGGGGAGAAGCATACACACCATTGTAATCGGGCGAGTTTCTACTTTCAGATGCAACAGGAGTTTCTCGAGTTCGTCAATCCGTTCGCGAGATATGCGAGTTTGAATCTGAGGAATGGTTGAGAAACCATCAAAATTTTCGCCAGTCTGATACTCGAAACCAATAACTACAATGGCCTAGGGGAAATATTCACATACCGTTGTAAACGGGCGAGCTTCTGCTTTCAGATACAACAGGAATTTCTCGAGTTCGTCAATCCGTTCGCTAGATATGGGGGTTTGAAGTTAAGGAAAGGTTGAGAAACCATCAAAATTTTCGCAAGTCTGATACTCGAAACCAATAACTGCAATGGCCTAGGGGAAAAATACACATACCGTTGTAATCGGGGATTTTCTACTTTCAGATGCAACAGAAATGTTTCGGATTCGTCAATCCGTTCGCGAAATATCGGAGTTTGGAATTAAGAGATGGTTGAGAAACCATCAAAATTTTCGCAAGTCTGATACTCGAAACCAATAACTACTATGGCCTAGGGCAAAAATAGACATACCGTTGTAATCGGACGAGTTTCTGCTTTCAGATGCAACAGGAATTTCTCCAGTTCGTCAATCCGTTCGCGAGATATGGGAGTTTGAAACTGAGGAATGGGTGAGAAACCAGCAAAATTTTCGCAAGTCTGATACTCGAAACCAATTACTAAAATGGCCTAGTACGAAAATACACATAACGTTGTAATCGGGCGAGTTCCTGCTCTCAGATGCAACGGGAGTTTCTCGTGTTCGTCAATCCGTTCGCGAGATATGGGAGTTTGATGTTAAGGAATGGTTGAGAATCCATCAAAATTTTCGCAAGCCTGATACTCGAAACCAATAACTGGAATGGCCCAGGGGAAAAGTACACACACCATTGTAATCGGGCGAGTTTCTGCTTCCAGATGCAACAGGAATTTCCCGAGTTCGTCAATCCGTTCGCGAAATATGGGACTTTGAAGTTAAGGAATGGTTGAGAAACCATCAAAATTTTCGCAAGTCTGATACTCGAAACCAATGACTACAACCGCCTAGGGGAAAAATCCACATACCGTTGTAATCGGGGAGTTTCTACTTTCAGATGCAACAGAAATGTTTCGGATTCGTCAATCCGTTCGCGAAATATCGGAGTTTGGAATTAAGAGATGGTTGAGAAACCATCAAAATTTTCGCAAGTCTGATACTCGAAACCAATAACTACTATGGCCTAGGGCAAAAATAGACATACCGTTGTAATCGGGCGAGTTTCTGCTTTCAGATGCAACAGGAATTTCTCGAGATCGTCAATCAGTTCGCGCGATAGGGGAGTTTGAAGTTAAGGAATGGTTGAGAAACCATCAAAATTTTCGCAAGTCTGATACTCGAAACCAATAACTACAATGGCCTAGTGCGAAAATACACATATCGTTGTAATCGGGCGAGTTTCTGCTTTCAGATGCAACACGAACTTCTCGAGTTCGTCAATCCGTTCGCGAGATATGCGAGTTTGAAACTGAGGAATGGTTGAGAAACCATCAAAATTTTCGCAAGTCTGATACTCGAAACCAATAACTACAATGGCCTAGGGGAAATATTCACATACCGTTGTAATCGGGCGAGCTTCTGCTTTCAGATACAACAGGAATTTCTCGAGTTCGTCAATCCGTTCGCGATATATGGGGGTTTGAAGTTAAGGAAAGGTTGAGGAACCATCACAATTTTGGGAATCTGATGCTCGGAACCAATAACTACTATGGTCTAGGGCAAAAATACACATAACGTTGTAATGGGGCGAGTTTTTGCTTTCAGATGCAACAGGAATTTCTCGAGTTCGTCAATCCGCTCGCGAGATATGGGAGTTTGAAGTTAAGGAATGGTTGAGGAACCATAAAAATTTTTGCAAGTCTGATACTCGAATCAATAACTGGAATGGCCTAGGGGAAAACTACACACACCATTGTAATGGGGCGAGTTTTTACTTTCAGATGCAACAGGAAACTCTCGAGTTCGTCAATCCGTTCGCGATATATGGGGGTTTGAAGTTAAGGAAAGGTAGAGGAACCATCACAATTTTGGGAATCTGATGCTCGGAACCAATAACTAGTATGGTCTAGGGCAAAAATACACATAACGTTGTAATCGGGCGAGTTTTTGCTTTCAGATGCAACAGGAATTTCTCGAGTTCGTCAATCCGCTCGCGAGATATGGGAGTTTGAAGTTAAGGAATGGTTGAAAAACCATAAAAATTTTTGCAAGTCTGATACTCGAAACCAATAACTGGAATGGCCTAGGGGAAAACTACACACACCATTGTAATCGGGCGAGTTTCTACTTTCAGATGCAACAGGAATTTCTCGAGTTCGTCAATCCGTTCGCGAGATAAGCGAGTTTGAAGTTAAGGAATGGTTGAGAATCCATCAAAATTTTCGCAAATCTGATAGTCGAAACCAATAACTGGAATGGCCTAGGGGAAAAATACACATACCGTTGTAATGGGGCGAGTTTCTACTTTCAGATGCAACAGGAATTTCTCGATTTCCTAAATCCGTTTTTGAGATATGGGAGTTTGAAGTTAAGGAATGGTTGAGAAACCATCAAAATTTTCGCAAGTCTGATACTCGAAACCATTAACTACTGTGGCCTAGGGCAAAAATACACATACCGTTGTAATCGGGGAGTTTCTACTTTCAGATGCAACAGAAATGTTTCGGATTCGTCAATCCGTTCGCGAAATATCGGAGTTTGGAATTAAGAGATGGTAGAGAAACCATCAAAATTTTCGCAAGTCTGATACTCGAAACCAATAACTACTATGGCCTAGGGCAAAAATAGACATACCGTTGTAATCGGGCGAGTTTCTGCTTTCAGATGCAACGGGAATTTCTCGTGTTCGTCAATCCGTTCGCGAGATATGGGAGTTTGATGTTAAGGAAAGGTTGAGAAACAATAAAAATTTTGCAAGTCTGATACTCGAAACCAATAACTGGAATGGCCCAGTGGAAAAGGACACACACCATTGTAATCGAGCGAGTTTCTACTTTCAGATGCAACAGGAATTTCTCGAGTTAGTCCATCCGTTCGCGAGATATGGGAGCTTGAAGTTAAGGAATGGTTGAGAAACCATAAAAATTTTGCAAGTCTCTTACTCGAAACGAATAACTGGAATGGCCTAGGGGAGAAGCATACACACCATTGTACTCGGGCGAGTTTCTACTTTCAGATGCAACAGGAGCTTCTCGAGTTCGTCAATCCGTTCGCGAGATATGCGAGTTTGAATCTGAGGAATGGTTGAGAAACCATCAAAATTTTCGCAAGTCTGATACTCGAAACCAATAACTACAATGGCCTAGGGGAAATATTCACATACCGTTGTAATCGGGCGAGCTTCTGCTTTCAGATACAACAGGAATTTCTCGAGTTCGTCAATCCGTTCGCTAGATATGGGGGTTTGAAGTTAAGGAAAGGTTGAGAAACCATCAAAATTTTCGCAAGTCTGATACTCGAAACCCATAACTGCAATGGCCTAGGGGAAAAATACACATACCGTTGTAATCGGGGAGTTTCTACATTCAGATGCAACAGAAATGTTTCGGATTCGTCAATCCGTTCGCGAAATATCGGAGTTTGGAATTAAGAGATGGTTGAGAAACCATCAAAATTTTCGCAAGTCTGATACTCGAAACCAATAACTACTATGGCCTAGGGCAAAAATAGACATACCGTTGTAATCGGGCGAGTTTCTGCTCTCAGATGCAACAGGAATTTCTCCAGTTCGTCAATCCGTTCGCGAGATATGCGAGTTTGAAACTGAGGAATGGTTGAGAAACGATCAAAATTTTCGCAAGTCTGATACTTGAAACCAATAACTACAATGGCCTAGGGGAAAAATACACATACCGTTGTAATCGGGGAGTTTCTACTTTCAGATGCAACAGAAATGTTTCGGATTCGTCAATCCGTCCGCGAAATATCGGAGTTTGGAATTAATAGATGGTTGAGAAACCATCAAAATTTTCGCAAGTCTGATACTCGAAACCAATAACTACTATGGCCTAGGGCAAAAATAGACATACCGTTGTAATCGGGCGAGTTTCTGCTTTCAGATGCAACGGGAATTTCTCGTGTTCGTCAATCCGTTCGCGAGATATGGGAGTTTGATGTTAAGGAAAGGTTGAGAAACCATGAAAATTTTCGCAAGTTTGATACTCGAAACCAAGAACTGGAATGGCCTAGGGAAAAGTACACACACCATTGTAATCGGGCGAGCTTCTACTTTCAGATGCAACAAGAATTTCTCGAGTTCGTCTTTCCGTTCGCGAGATATGGGAGTTTGAAGTTAAGAAATGGTTGAGAAAACATGAAAATTTTCGCAAGTCTGATACTCGAAACCAATAACTACAATGGCCTAGGGGAACATTCACATACCGTTGTAATCGGGCGAGTTTCTGCTTTCAGATGCAACAGGAATTACCCGAGTTCGTCAATCCGTTCGCAAGGTATGGGAGTTTGAAGTTAAGGAAATGGTTGAGAAACCATGAAAATTCTCGCAAGTCTGATACTCGAAACCAATAACTGGAATGGCCTAGGGGAAAAGTACACACACCATTGTAATCGGGCGAGTTTCTACTTTCAGATGCAACAGGAATTTTTCGAGTTAGTCCATCCGTTCGCGAGATATGGGAGCTTGAAGTTAAGGAATGGTTGAGAAACCATAAAAATTTTGCAAGCCTCTTACTCGAAACGAATAACTGGAATGGCCTAGGGGAGAAGCATACACACCATTGTAATCGGGCGAGTTTCTACTTTCAGATGCAACAGGAGTTTCTCGAGTTCGTCAATCCGTTCGCGAGATATGCGAGTTTGAATCTGAGGAATGGTTGAGAAACCATCAAAATTTTCGCCAGTCTGATACTCGAAACCAATAACTACAATGGCCTAGGGGAAATATTCACATACCGTTGTAAACGGGCGAGCTTCTGCTTTCAGATACAACAGGAATTTCTCGAGTTCGTCAATCCGTTCGCTAGATATGGGGGTTTGAAGTTAAGGAAAGGTTGAGAAACCATCAAAATTTTCGCAAGTCTGATACTCGAAACCAATAACTGCAATGGCCTAGGGGAAAAATACACATACCGTTGTAATCGGGGATTTTCTACTTTCAGATGCAACAGAAATGTTTCGGATTCGTCAATCCGTTCGCGAAATATCGGAGTTTGGAATTAAGAGATGGTTGAGAAACCATCAAAATTTTCGCAAGTCTGATACTCGAAACCAATAACTACTATGGCCTAGGGCAAAAATAGACATACCGTTGTAATCGGACGAGTTTCTGCTTTCAGATGCAACAGGAATTTCTCCAGTTCGTCAATCCGTTCGCGAGATATGGGAGTTTGAAACTGAGGAATGGGTGAGAAACCAGCAAAATTTTCGCAAGTCTGATACTCGAAACCAATTACTAAAATGGCCTAGTACGAAAATACACATAACGTTGTATTCGGGCGAGTTCCTGCTCTCAGATGCAACGGGAGTTTCTCGTGTTCGTCAATCCGTTCGCGAGATATGGGAGTTTGATGTTAAGGAATGGTTGAGAATCCATCAAAATTTTCGCAAGCCTGATACTCGAAACCAATAACTGGAATGGCCCAGGGGAAAAGTACACACACCATTGTAATCGGGCGAGTTTCTGCTTCCAGATGCAACAGGAATTTCCCGAGTTCGTCAATCCGTTCGCGAAATATGGGACTTTGAAGTTAAGGAATGGTTGAGAAACCATCAAAATTTTCGCAAGTCTGATACTCGAAACCAATGACTACAACCGCCTAGGGGAAAAATCCACATACCGTTGTAATCGGGGAGTTTCTCCTTTCAGATGCAACAGAAATGTTTCGGATTCGTCAATCCGTTCGCGAAATATCGGAGTTTGGAATTAAGAGATGGTTGAGAAACCATCAAAATTTTCGCAAGTCTGATACTCGAAACCAATAACTACTATGGCCTAGGGCAAAAATAGACATACCGTTGTAATCGGGCGAGTTTCTGCTTTCAGATGCAACAGGAATTTCTCGAGATCGTCAATCAGTTCGCGCGATAGGGGAGTTTGAAGTTAAGGAATGGTTGAGAAACCATCAAAATTTTCGCAAGTCTGATACTCGAAACCAATAACTACAATGGCCTAGTGCGAAAATACACATATCGTTGTAATCGGGCGAGTTTCTGCTTTCAGATGCAACACGAATTTCTCGAGTTCGTCAATCCGTTCGCGAGATATGCGAGTTTGAAACTGAGGAATGGTGGAGGAACCATAAAAATTTTTGCAAGTCTGATACTCGAATCAATAACTGGAATGGCCTAGGGGAAAACTACACACACCATTGTAATGGGGCGAGTTTTTACTTTCAGATGCAACAGGAAACTCTCGAGTTCGTCAATCCGTTCGCGATATATGGGGGTTTGAAGTTAAGGAAAGGTAGAGGAACCATCACAATTTTGGGAATCTGATGCTCGGAACCAATAACTAGTATGGTCTAGGGCAAAAATACACATAACGTTGTAATCGGGCGAGTTTTTGCTTTCAGATGCAACAGGAATTTCTCGAGTTCGTCAATCCGCTCGCGAGATATGGGAGTTTGAAGTTAAGGAATGGTTGAAAAACCATAAAAATTTTTGCAAGTCTGATACTCGAAACCAATAACTGGAATGGCCTAGGGGAAAACTACACACACCATTGTAATCGGGCGAGTTTCTACTTTCAGATGCAACAGGAATTTCTCGAGTTCGTCAATCCGTTCGCGAGATAAGCGAGTTTGAAGTTAAGGAATGGTTGAGAATCCATCAAAATTTTCGCAAATCTGATAGTCGAAACCAATAACTGGAATGGCCTAGGGGAAAAATACACATACCGTTGTAATGGGGCGAGTTTCTACTTTCAGATGCAACAGGAATTTCTCGATTTCCTAAATCCGTTTTTGAGATATGGGAGTTTGAAGTTAAGGAATGGTTGAGAAACCATCAAAATTTTCGCAAGTCTGATACTCGAAACCATTAACTACTGTGGCCTAGGGCAAAAATACACATACCGTTGTAATCGGGCGAGTTGCTACTTTCAGATGCAACAGGAATTTCTCGAGTTCGTCAATCGGTTCGCGAGATATGGGAGTTTGAATTTAAGGAATGTTTGAGATTCCATTAAAATTTTCGCAAGTCTGATACTCGAAACCAATAACTGGAATGGCCTAGGGGAAAAGCACACACACCATTGTAATCGGGCGAGTTTCTCCTTTCAGATGCAATAGGAATTTCTCGAGTTCGTCAATCCGTTCGCGAGATATGGGAGTATGAAGTTAAGGAATGGTTGAGAAACCATCAAAATTTTCGCAAATCTGATACTCGAAACCAATAACTGGAATGGCCTAGGGGAAAAGTACACATACCGTTGTAATGGGGCGAGTTTCTACTTTCAGATGCAACAGGAATTTCTCGATTTCCTCAATCCGTTCTTGAGATATGGGAGTTTGAAGTTGAGGAATGGTTGAGAAACCAACAAAATTTTCGCAAGTCTGATACTCGAAACCATTATCTACTATGGTCTAGAGCAAAAATACACATACCGTTGTAATCGGGCGAGTTGCTACTTTCAGATGCAACTGGAATTTCTCGAGTTCGTCAATCGGTTCGCGAGATATGGGAGTTTGAATTTAAGGAATGGTTGAGATTCCATTAAAATTTTCGCAAGTCTGATACTCGAAACCAGTAACTGGAATGGCCTAGGGGAAAAGTACACACACCACAGTAATCGGGCGAGTTTCTACTTTCAGATGCAACAGGAATTTCTCGAGTTCGTCAATCCGTTCGCGACATATGGGAGTATGAAGTTAAGGAATGATTGACAATCCATCAAAATTTTCGCAAATCTGATACTCGAAACCAATAACTGGAATGGCCTAGGGGAAAAGCACACACACCATTGTAATCGGGCGAGTTTCTACTTTCAGATGCAACAGGAATTTCTCGAGTTCGTCAATCCGTTCGCGAGATATGGGAGTATGAAGTTTAGGAATGGTTGACAAACCATCAAAATTTTCGCAAATCTGATACTCGAAACCAATAACTGGAATGGCCCAGGGGAAAAGTACACATACCGTTGTAATGGGGCGAGTTTCTACTTTCAGATGCAACAGGAATTTCTCGATTTCCTCAATCCGTTCACGAGATATGGGAGTTTGAAGTTAAGGAATGGTTGAGAAACCATCAAAATTTTCGGAATCTGATTCTCGGAACCATTAACTACTATGGTCTAGGGCAAAAATACACATACCGTTGTAATCGGGCGAGTTTCTGCTTTCAGATGCAACAGGAATTTCTCGAGTTCGTCAATCCGTTCGCGAGATATGCGAGTTTGAAACTGAAGAATGGTTGAGAAACCAACAAAATTTTCGCAAGTCTGATACTCGAAACCAATAACTACAATGGCCTAGGGGAAATATTCACATACCGTTGTAATCGGGCGTGCTTCTGCTTTCAGATACAACAGGAATTTCTCGAGTTCGTCAATCCGCTCGCGAGATATGGTAGTTTGAAGTTAAGGAATGGTTGAGAAACCATAACAATTTTTGCAAGTCTGATACTCGAAACCAATAACTGGAATGGCCTAGGGGAAAAGTACACACACCATTGTAATCGGGCGAGTTTCTACTTTCAGATGCAACAGGAATTTCTCGAGTTCGTCAATCCGTTCGCGAGATATGGGAGTATGAAGTTAAGGAATGGTTGACAATCCATCAAAATTTTCGCAAATCTGATACTCGAAACCAATAACTGGAATGGCCTAGGGGAAAAGTTCAAACACCATTGTAATCGGGCGAGTTTCTACTTTCAGATGCAACAGGAATTTCTCGAGTTCGTCAATCCGTTCGCGAGATATGGGAGTATGAACTTAAGGAGTGGTTGACAAACCATCAAAATTTTCGCAAATCTGATACTCAAAACCAATAACTGGAATGGCCTAGGGAAAAAGTACACATACCGTTGTAATGGGGCGAGTTTCTACTTTCAGATGCAACAGGAATTTCTCGATTTCCTCAATCCGTTCACGAGATATGGGAGTTTGAAGTTAAGGAATGGTTGAGAAACCATCAAAATTTTCGGAATCTGATACTCGGAACCATTAACTACTATGGCCTAGGGCAAAAATACACATACCGTTGTAATCGGGCGAGTTTCTGCTTTCAGATGCAACAGAAATTTCTCTTGTTCGTCAATCCGTTCGCGAGATATGGGAGTTTGAAGTTAAGGAATGGTTGAGAAACCATCAAAATTTTCGGAATCTGATACTCGGAACCATTAACTACTATGGTCTAGGGCAAAAATACACATACCGTTGTAATCGGGCGAGTTTCTGCTTTCAGATGCAACAGGAATTTCTCGAGTTCGTCGATCCGTACGCGAGATATGGGGGTTTGAAGTTAAGGAAAGGTTGAGAAACCATCAAAATTTTCGGAATCTGATGCTCGGAACCAATAACTACTATGGTCTAGGGCAAAAATACACATACCGTTGTAATCGGGCGAGTTTTTGCTTTCAGATGCAACAGGAATTTCTCGAGTTCGTCAATCCGCTCGCGAGATATGGGAGTATGAAGTTATGGAATGGTTGACAATCCATCAAAATTTTCGCAAATCTGATACTCCAAACCAATAACTGGAATGGCCTAGGGGAAAAGTACACACACCATTGTAATCGGGCGAGTTTCTACTTTCAGATGCAACAGGAATTTCTCGAGTTCGTCAATCCGTTCGCGAGATATGCGAGTTTGAAGTTAAGGAATGGTTGAGAATCCATCAAAATTTTCGCAAATCTGATAGTCGAAACCAATAACTGGAATGGCCTAGGGGAAAAGTACACACACCATTGTAATCGGGCGAGTTTCTCCTTTCAGATGCAACAGGAATTTCTCGACTTCGTCAATCCGTTCGCGAGATATGGGAGTATGAAGTTAAGGAATGGTTGACAAACCATCAAAATTTTCGCAAATCTGATACTCGAAACCAATAACTGGAATGACCTAGGGGAAAAGTACACACACCATTGTAATCGGGCGAGTTTCTACTTTCAGATGCAACAGGAATTTCTCGAGTTCGTCAATCCGTTCGCGAGATATGCGAGTTTGAAGTTAAGGAATGGTTGAGAATCCATCAAAATTTTCGCAAATCTGATAGTCGAAACCAATAACTGGAATGGCCTAGGGGAAAAATACACATACCTTTGTAATCGGGCGAGTTTCTACTTTCAGATGCAACAGGAATTGCTCGATTTCCTCAATCCGTTCGCGAGATATGGGAATTTGAAGTTAAGGAATGCTTGAGAAACCATCAAAATTTTCGCAAATCTGATACTCGAAACCAATAACTGGAATGGCCTAGAGGAAAAGTGCACATACCGTTGTAATGGGGCGAGTTTCTACTTTGAGATGCAACAGGAATTTCTCGATTTCCTCAATCCGTTCTTGAGATATGGGAGTTTGAAGTTAAGGAATGGTTGAGAAACCATCAAAATTTTCGCAATTCTGATACTCGAAACCATTAACTACTATGGCCTAGGGTAAAAATACACATACCCTTGTAATCGGGCGAGTTTCTGTTTCAGATGCAACAGAAATTTCTCGAGTTCGTCAATCCGCTCGCGAGATATGGGAGTTTGAAGTTAAGGAATGATTGAAAATCCTTCAAAATTTTCGCAAATCTGATACTCGAAACCAATAACTGGAATGGCCTAGGGGAAAAGTACACACACCATTGTAATCGGGCGAGTTTCTCCTTTCAGATGCAACAGGAATTTCTCGAGTTCGTCAATCCGTTCGCGAGATATGGGAGTATGAAGTTAAGGAATGGTTGACAAACCATCAATATTTTCGCAAATCTGATACTCGAAACCAATAACTGGAATGGCCCAGGGGAAAAGTACACATACCGTTGTAATGGGGCGAGTTTCTACTTTCAGATGCAACAGGAATTTCTCGATTTCCTCAATCCGTTCACGAGATATGGGAGTTTGAAGTTAAGGAATGGTTGAGAAACCATCAAAATTTTCGGAATCTGATACTCGGAACCATTAACTACTATGGTCTAGGGCAAAAATACACATACCGTTGTAATCGGGCGAGTTTCTGCTTTCAGATGCAACAGGAATTTCTCGAGTTCGTCAATCCGTTCGCGAGATATGCGAGTTTGAAACTGAAGAATGGTTGAGAAACCAACAAAATTTTCGCAAGTCTGATACTCGAAACCAATAACTACAATGGCCTAGGGGAAATATTCACATACCGTTGTAATCGTGCGTGCTTCTGCTTTCAGATACAACAGGAATTTCTCGAGTTCGTCAATCCGCTCGCGAGATATGGGAGTTTGAAGTTAAGGAATGGTTGAGAAACCATAACAATTTTTGCAAGTCTGATACTCGAAACCAATAACTGGAATGGCCTAGGGGAAAAGTTCACACTCCATTGTAATCGGGCGAGTTTCTACTTTCAGATGCAACAGGAATTTCTCGAGTTCGTCAATCCGTTCGCGAGATATGGGAGTATGAAGTTAAGGAATGGTTGACAATCCATCAAAATTTTCGCAAATCTGATACTCCAAACCAATAACTGGAATGGCCTAGGGGAAAAGTTCACACACCATTGTAATCGGGCGAGTTTCTACTTTCAGATGCAACAGGAATTTCTCGAGTTCGTCAATCCGTTCGCGAGATATGGGAGTTTGAAGTTAAGGAATGGTTGAGAAACCATCAAAATTTTCGGAATCTGATACTCGGAACCATTAACTACTATGGTCTAGGGCAAAAATACACATACCGTTGTAATCGGGCGAGTTTCTGCTTTCAGATGCAACAGAAATTTCTCTTGTTCGTCAATCCGTTCGCGAGATATGGGAGTTTGAAGTTAAGGAATGGTTGAGAAACCATCAAAATTTTCGGAATCTGATACTCGGAACCATTAACTACTATGGTCTAGGGCAAAAATACACATACCGTTGTAATCGGGCGAGTTTCTGCTTTCAGATGCAACAGGAATTTCTCGAGTTCGTCAATCCGCTCGCGAGATATGGGAGTTTGAAGTTAAGGAATGGTTGAGAAACCATAAAAATTTTTGCAAGTCTGATACTCGAAACCAATAACTGGAATGGCCTAGGGGAAAAGTACACACACCGTTGTAATCGGGCGAGTTTCTACTTTCAGATGCAACAGGAATTTCTCGAGTTCGTCAATCCGTTCGCGAGATATGAGAGTATGAAGTTAAGGAATGGTTGACAATCCATCAAAATTTTCGCAAATCTGATACTCGGAACGATTAACAACTATGGTCTAGGGCAAAAATACACATACCGTTGTAATCGGGCGAGTTTCTGCTTTCAGATGCAACAGGAATTTCTCGAGTTCGTCAATCCGTTCGCGACATATGGGGGTTTGAAGTTAAGGAAAGGTTGAGAAACCATCAAAATTTTCGGAATCTGATGCTCGGAACCAATAACTACTATGGTCTAGGGCAAAAATACACATACCGTTGTAATCGGGCGAGTTTTTGCTTTCAGATGCAACAGGAATTTCTCGAGTTCGTCAATCCGCTCGCGAGATATGCGAGTTTGAAGTTAAGGAATGGTTGAGAAACCATAAAAATTTTTGCAAGTCTGATACTCGAAACCAGTAACTGGAATGGCCTAGGGGAAAAGTACACATACCGTTGTAATAGGGCGAGTTTCTACTTTCAGATGCAACAGGAATTTCTCGATTTCCTCCATCCGTTCTTGAGATATGGGAGTTTGAAGTTAAGGAATGGTTGAGAAACCATCAAAATTTTCGCAAGTCTGACACTCGAAACCATTGACTACTATGGCCTAGGGCAAAAATACACATACCGTTGTAATCGGGCGAGTTTCTGCTTTCAGATGCAACAGAAATTTCTCGAGTTCGTCAATCCGATCGCGAGATATGGGAGTTTGAAGTTAAGGAATGGTTGAGAAACCATTAAAATTTTTGCAAGTCTGATACTCGAAACCAGTAACTGGAATGGCCTAGGGGAAAAGTACACACACCACTGTAATCGGGCGAGTTTCTACTTTCAGATGCAACAGGAATTTCTCGAGTTCGTCAATCCGATCGCGAGATATGGGAGTATGAAGTTAAGGAATGGTTGACAAACCATCAAAATTTTCGCAAATCTGATACTCGAAACCAATAACTGGAATGGCCTAGGGGAAAAGTACACACACCATTGTAATCGGGCGAGTTTCTAATTTCAGATGCAACAGGAATTTCTCGAGTTCGTCAATCCGTTCGCGAGATATGGGTGTAGAAGTGAAGGAATGGTTGACAAACCATCAAAATTTTCGCAAATCTGATACTCGAAACCAATAACTGGAATGGCCTAGGGGAAAAGTACACATACCGTTGTAATGGGGCGAGTTTCTACTTTCAGCTGCAACAGGAATTTCTCGATTTCCTCAATCCGTTCACGAGATATGCGAGTTTGAAACTGAGGAATGGTTGAGAAACAACCAAAATTTTCGCAAGTCTGGTACTCGAAACCAATAACTACAATGGCCTAGGGGAAATATTCACATACCGTTGTAATCGGGCGAGCTTCTGCTTTCAGATGCAACAGGAATTTCTCGAGTTCGTCAATCCGTTCGCGAGATATGCGAGTTTGAAACTGAGGAATGGTTGAGAAACAACCAAAATTTTCGCAAGTCTGGTACTCGAAACCAATAACTACAATGGCCTAGGGGAAATATTCACATACCGTTGTAATCGGGCGAGCTTCTGCTTTCAGATGCAACAGGAATTTCTCGAGTTCGTCAATCCGTTCGCGAGATATGGGAGTTTGAAGTTAAGGAATGGTTGAGAAACCATCAAAATTTTCGGAATCTGATACTCGGAACCATTAACTACTATGGTCTAGGGCAAAAATACACATACCGTTGTAATCGGGCGAGTTTCTGCTTTCAGATGCAACAGAAATTTCTGTTGTTCGTCAATCCGTTCGCGAGATATGGGAGTTTGAAGTTAAGCAATGCTTGAGAAACAATCAAAATTTTCGGAATCTGATACTCGGAACCATTAACTACTATGGTCTAGGGCAAAAATACACATACCGTTGTAATCGGGCGAGTTTCTGCTTTCAGATGCAACAGGAATTTCTCGAGTTCGTCAATCCGTTCGCGAGATATGGGGGTTTGAAGTTAAGGAAAGGTTGAGAAACCATCAAAATTTTCGGAATCTGATGCTCGGAACCAATAACTACTATGGTCTAGGGCAAAAATACACATACCGTTGTAATCGGGCGAGTTTTTGCTTTCAGATGCAACAGGAATTTCTCGAGTTCGGCAATCCGCTCGCGAGATATGGGAGTTTGAAGTTAAGGAATGGTTGAGAAACCTTAAAAATTTTTGCAAGTCTGATTCTCGAAACCAATAACTGGAATGGCCTAGGGGAAAAGTACACACACCGTTGTAATCGGGCGAGTTTCTACTTTCAGATGCAACAGGAATTTCTCGAGTTCGTCAATCCGTTCGCGAGATATGAGAGTATGAAGTTAAGGAATGGTTGACAATCCATCAAAATTTTCGCAAATCTGATACTCCAAACCAATAACTGGAATGGCCTAGGGGAGAAGTACACACACCATTGAAATCGGGCGAGTTTCTACATTCAGATGCAACTGGAATTTCTCGAGTACGTCAATCCGTTAGCGAGATATGCGAGTTTGAAGTTAAGGAATGGTTGAGAATCCATCAAAATTTTGGCAAATCTGACGGTCGAAACCAATAACTGGAATGGCCTAGGGGAAAAGTACACACACCATTGTAATCGGGCGAGTTTCTCCTTTCAGATGCAACAGGAATTTCTCGAGTTCGTCAATCCGTTCGCGAGATATGGGAGTATGAAGTTAAGGAATGGTTGACAAACCATCCAAATTTTCGCAAATCTGATACTCGAAACCAATAACTGGAATGGCCTAGGGGAAAAGTACACACACCATTGTAATCGGGCGAGTTTCTACTTTCAGATGCAATAGGAATTTCTCGAGTTCGTCAATCCGTTCGCGAGATATGCGAGTTTGAATTTAAGGAATGGTTGAGAATCCATCAAAATTTTCGCAAATCTGATAGTCGTAACCAATAACTGGAATGGCCTAGGGGAAAAATACACATACCTTTGTAATCGGGCGAGTTTCTACTTTCAGGTGCAACAGGAATTGCTCGATTTCCTCAATCCGTTCGCGAGATATGGGAATTTGAAGTTAAGGAATGGTTGAGAAACCATCAAAATTTTCGCAAATCTGATACTCGAAACCAATAACTGGAATGGTCTAGGGGAAAAGTACACATACCGTTGTAATGGGGCGAGTTTCTGCTTTCAGATGCAACAGGAATTTCTCGATTCCCTCAATCCGTTCACGAGATTTGGGAGCTTGAAGTTAAGGAATGGATGAGAAACCATCAAAGTTTTCGCAAGTCTGATACTCGAAAACATTAACTACTATGGCCTAGGGCAAAAATACACATACCGTTGTAATCGGGCGAGTTTCTGCTTTCAGATGCAACAGAAACTTCTCTTGTTCGTCAATCCGTTCGAGAGATATGGGAGTTTGAAGTTAAGGAATGGTTGAGAAACCATCAAAATTTTCGGAATCTGATACTCGGAACCATTAACTACTATGGTCTAGGGCAAAAATACACATACCGTTGTAATCGGGCGAGTTTCTGCTTTCAGCTGCAACAGGAATTTCTCGATTTCCTCAATCCGTTCACGAGATATGGGAGTTTGAAGTTAAGGAATGGTTGAGAAACCATCAAAATTTTCGGAATCTGATACTCGGAACCATTAACTACTATGGTCTAGGGCAAAAATACACATACCGTTGTAATCGGGCGAGTTTCTGCTTTCAGATGCAACAGGAATTTCTCGAGTTCGTCAATCCGTTCGCGAGATATGGGTGTATGAAGTGAAGGAATGGTTGACAAACCATCAAAATTTTCGCAAATCTGATACTCGAAACCAATAACTGGAATGGCCTAGGGCAAAAATACACATACCGTTGTAATCGGGCGAGTTTCTGCTTTCAGATGCAACAGGAATTTCTCGAGTTCGTCAATCCGTTCGCGAGATATGCGAGTTTGAAGTTAAGGAATGGTTGAGAAACCATCAAAATTTTCGCAAGTCTGATACTCGAAACCAATAACTACAATGGCCTAGGGGAAAAGTACACACACCATTGAAATCGGGCGAGTTTCTACTTTCAGATGCAACTGGAATTTCTCGAGTTCGTCAATCCGTTAGCGAGATATGCGAGTTTGAAGTTAAGGAATGGTTGAGAATCCATCAAAATTTTCGCAAATCTGATAGTCGTAACCAATAACTGGAATGGCCTAGGGGAAAAATACACATACCTTTGTAATCGGGCGAGTTTCTACTTTCAGATGCAACAGGAATTGCTCGATTTCCTCAATCCGTTCGCGAGATATGGGAATTTGAAGTTAAGGAATGGTTGAGAAACCATCAAAATTTTCGCAAATCTGATACTCGAAACCAATAACTGGAATGGCCTAGGGGAAAAGTACACATACCGTTGTAATGGGGCGAGTTTCTACTTTCAGATGCAACAGGAATTTCTCGATTTCCTCAATCCGTTCACGAGATTTTGGAGCTTGAAGTTAAGGAATGGATGAGAAACCATCAAAGTTTTCGCAAGTCTGATACTCGAAAACATTAACTACTATGGCCTAGGGCAAAAATACAAATACCGTTGTAATCGGGCGAGTTTCTGCTTTCAGATGCAACAGAAATTTCTCTTGTTCGTCAATCCGTTCGCGAGATATGGGAGTTTGAAGTTAAGGAATGGTTGAGGGACCATCAAAATTTTCGGAATCTGATACTCGGAACCATTAGCTACTATGGTCTAGGGCAAAAATACACATACCGTTGTAATCGGGCGAGTTTCTGCTTTCAGATGCAACAGAAATTTCTCGAGTTCGTCAATCCGATCGCGAGATATGGGAGTTTGAAGTTAAGGAATGGTTGAGAAACCATAAAAATTTTTGCAAGTCTGACACTCGAAACCAGTAACTGGAATGGCCTAGGGGAAAAGTACACATACCGTTGTAATAGGGCGAGTTTCTACTTTCAGATGCAACAGGAATTTCTCGATTTCCTCCATCCGTTCTTGAGATATGGGAGTTTGAAGTTAAGGAATGGTTGAGAAACCATCAAAATTTTCGCAAGTCTGACACTCGAAACCATTGACTACAATGGCCTAGTGCAAAAATACACATACCGTTGTAATCGGGCGAGTTTCTGCTTTCAGATGCAACAGAAATTTCTCGAGTTCGTCAATCCGATCGCGAGATATGGGAGTTTGAAGTTAAGGAATGGTTGAGAAACCATAAAAATTTTTGCAAGTCTGATACTCGAAACCAGTAACTGGAATGGCCTAGGGGAAAAGTACACACACCACTGTAATCGGGCGAGTTTCTACTTTCAGATGCAACAGGAATTTCTCGAGTTCGTCAATCCGTTCGCGACATATGGGAGTATGAAGTTAAGGAATGATTGACAATCCATCAAAATTTTCGCAAATCTGATACTCGAAACCAATAACTGCAATGGCCTAGGGGAAAAGTACACACACCATTGTAATCGGGCGAGTTTCTCCTTTCAGATGCAACAGGAATTTCTCGAGTTCGTCAATCCGTTCGCGAGATATGGGAGTATGAAGTTAAGGAATGGTTGACAAACCATCAAAATTTTCGCAAATCTGATACTCGAAACCAATAACTGGAATGGCCTAGGGGAAAAGTACACACACCATTGTAATCGGGCGAGTTTCTAATTTCAGGTGCAACAGGAATTTCTCGAGTTCGTCAATCCGTTCGCGAGATATGGGTGTATGAAGTGAAGGAATGGTTGACAAACCATCAAAATTTTCGCAAATCTGATACTCGAAACCAATAACTGGAATGGCCTAGGGGAAAAGTACACATACCGTTGTAATGGGGCGAGTTTCTACTTTCAGCTGCAACAGGAATTTCTCGATTTCCTCAATCCGTTCACGAGATATGGGAGTTTGAAGTTAAGGAATGGTTGAGAAACCATCAATATTTTCGGAATCTGATACTCGGAACCAGTAACTGGAATGGCCTAGGGGAAAAGTACACATACCGTTGTAATGGGGCGAGTTTCTACTTTCAGCTGCAACAGGAATTTCTCGATTTCCTCAATCCGTTCACGAGATATGGGAGTTTGAAGTTAAGGAATGGTTGAGAAACCATCAAAATTTTCGGAATCTGATACTCGGAACCATTAACTACTATGGTCTAGGGCAAAAATACACATACCGTTGTAATCGGGCGAGTTTCTGCTTTCAGATGCAACAGGATTTTCTCGAGTTCGTCAATCCGTTCGCGAGATATGCGAGTTTGAAACTGAGGAATGGTTGAGAAACAATCAAAATTTTCGCAAGTCTGATACTCGAAACCAATAACTACAATGGCCTAGGGGAAAAGTACACACACCATTGAAATCGGGCGAGTTTCTACTTTCAGATGCAACTGGAATTTCTCGAGTTCGTCAATCCGTTAGCGAGATATGCGAGTTTGAAGTTAAGGAATGGTTGAGAATCCATCAAAATTTTCGCAAATCTGATAGTCGAAACCAATAACTGGAATGGCCTAGGGGAAAAATACACATACCTTTGTAATCGGGCGAGTTTCTACTTTCAGATGCAACAGGAATTGCTCGATTTCCTCAATCCGTTCGCGAGATATGGGAATTTGAAGTTAAGGAATGGTTGAGAAACCATCAAAATTTTCGCAAATCTGATACTCGAAACCAATAACTGGAATGGCCTAGGGGAAAAGTACACATACCGTTGTAATGGGCCGAGTTTCTACTTTCAGATGCAACAGGAATTTCTCGATTTCCTCAATCCGTTCACGAGATTTGGGAGCTTGAAGTTAAGGAATGGATGAGAAACCATCAAAGTTTTCGCAAGTCTGTTACTCGAAAACATTAACTACTATGGCCTAGGGCAAAAATACAAATACCGTTGTAATCGGGCGAGTTTCTGCTTTCAGATGCAACAGAAATTTCTCTTGTTCGTCAATCCGTTCGCGAGATATGGGAGTTTGAAGTTAAGGAATGGTTGAGGGACCATCAAAATTTTCGGAATCTGATACTCGGAACCATTAGCTACTATGGTCTAGGGCAAAAATACACATACCGTTGTAATCGGGCGAGTTTCTGCTTTCAGATGCAACAGGAATTTCTCGAGTTCGTCAATCCGTTCGCGAGATATGGGGGTTTGAAGTTAAGGAAAGGTTGAGAAACCATCAAAATTTTCGGAATCTGATGCTCGGAACCAATAACTACTATGGTCTAGGGCAAAAATACACATACCGTTGTAATCGGGCGAATTTTTGCTTTCAGATGCAACAGGAATTTCTCGAGTTCGTCAATCCGCTCGCGAGATATGGGAGTTTGAAGTTAAGGAATGGTTGACAATCCATCAAAATTTTCGCAAATCTGATACTAGAAACCAATAACTGGAATGGCCTAGGGGAAAAGTACACACACCATTGTAATCGGGCGAGTTTCTCCTTTCAGATGCAACAGGAATTTCTCGAGTTCGTCAATCCGTTCGCGAGATATGGGAGTATGAAGTTAAGGAATGGTTGACAAACCATCAAAATTTTCGCAAATCTGATACTCGAAACCAATAACTGGAATGGCCTAGGGGAAAAGTACACATACCGTTGTAATGGGGCGAGTTTCTACTTTCAGCTGCAACAGGAATTTCTCGATTTCCTCAATCCGTTCACGAGATATGGGAGTTTGAAGTTAAGGAATGGTTGAGAAACCATCAAAATTTTCGGAATCTGATACTCGGAACCATTAACTACTATGGTCTAGGGCAAAAATACACATACCGTTGTAATCGTGCGAGTTTCTGCTTTCAGATGCAACAGGAATTTCTCGAGTTCGTCAATCCGTTCGCGAGATATGCGAGTTTGAAACTGAGGAATGGTTGTGAAACAATCAAAATTTTCGCAAGTCTGATACTCGAAACCAATAACTACTATGGTCTAGGGCAAAAATACACATACCGTTGTAATCGGGCGAGTTTCTGCTTTCAGATGCACCAGGAATTTCTCGAGTTCGTCAATCCGCTCGCGAGCCATGGGAGTTTGAAGTTAAGGAATGGTTGAGAAACCATAAAAATTTTTGCAAGTCTGATACTCGAAACCAGTAACTGGAATGGCCTAGGGGAAAAGTACACACACCACTGTAATCGGGCGAGTTTCTACTTTCAGATGCAACAGGAATTTCTCGAGTTCGTCAATCCGTTCGCGACATATGGGAGTATGAAGTTAAGGAATGATTGACAATCCATCAAAATTTTCGCAAATCTGATACTCGAAACCAATAACTGGAATGGCCTAGGGGAAAAGTACACACACCATTTTAATCGGGCGAGTTTCTACTTTCAGATGCAACAGGAATTTCTCGAGTTCGTCAATCCGTTCGCGAGATATGGGAGTTTGAAGTTAAGGAATGGTTGAGAAACCATCAAAATTTTCGGAATCTGATACTCGGAACCATTAAGTACTATGGTCTAGGGCAAAAATACACATACCGTTGTAATCGGGCGAGTTTCTGCTTTCAGATGCAACAGGTATTTCTCGAGTTCGTCAATCCATTCGTGAGATATGCGAGTTTGAAACTGAGGAATGGTTGAGAAACCATCAAAATTTTCGCAAGTCTGATACTCGAAACCAATAACTACAATGGCCTAGGGGAAATATTCACATACCATTGTAATCGGGCGTGCCTCTGCTTTCAGATGCAACAGGTATTTCTCGAGTTCGTCAATCCATTCGTGAGATATGCGAGTTTGAAATTAAGGAATGGTTGAGAAACCATAAAAATTTTTGCATGTCTGATACTCGAAACCAATAACTGGAATGGGCTAGGGGAAAAGTACACATACCATTGTAATGGGGCGAGTTTCTACTTTCAGATGCAACAGGAATTTCTCGATTTCCTCAATCCGTTCACGAGATTTGGGAGCTTGAAGTTAAGGAATGGATGAGAAACCATCAAAGTTTTCGCAAATCTGATACTCGAAACCAATAACTGGAATGGCCTAGGAGAAAAGTACACACACCATTGTAATCGGGCGAGTTTCTACTTTCAGATGCAACAGGAATTTCTCGATTTCCTCAATCCGTTCGCGAGATATGGGAATTTGAAGTTAAGGAATGGTTGAGAAACCATCAAAATTTTCGCAAATCTGATACTCGAAACCAATAACTGGAATGGCCTAGGGGAAAAGTACACACATCATTTTAATCGGGCGAGTTTCTACTTTCAGATGCAACAGGAATTTCTCGAGTTCGTCAATCCGTTCGCGAGATATGGGGGTTTCAAGTTAAGGAAAGCTTGAGAAACCATCAAAATTTTCGGAATCTGATACTCGAAACCAATAACTACTATGGTCTAGGGCAAAAATACACATACCGTTGTAATCGGGCGAGTTTCTGCTTTCAGATGCAACAGGAATTTCTCGAGTACGTCAATCCGTTGGCGAGATATACGAGTTTGAAACTGAGGAATGGTTGAGAAACAATCAAAATTTCCGCAAGTCTGATACTCGAAACCAATAACTACAATGGCCTAGGGGAAATATTCACATACCGTTGTAATCGGGCGAGCTTCTGCTTTCAGATACAACAGGAATTTCTCGAGTTCGTCAATCCGCTCGCGAGATATGGGAGTTTGAAATTAAGGAATGGTTGAGAAACCATAAAAATTTTTGCATGTCTGATACTCGAAACCAATAACTGGAATGGTCTAGGGCAAAAATACACATACCGTTGTAATCGGGCGAGTTTCTGATTTCAGATGCACCAGGAATTTCTCGAGTTCGTCAATCCGCTCGCGAGATATGGGAGTTTGAAGTTAAGGAATGGTTGAGAAACCATAAAAATTTTTGCAAGTCTGATACTCGAAACCAGTAACTGGAATGGCCTAGGGGAAAAGTACACACACCACTGTAATCGGGCGAGTTTCTACTTTCAGATGCAACAGGAATTTCTCGATTTCCTCAATCCGTTCACGAGATTTGGGAGCTTGAAGTTAAGGAATGGATGAGAAACCATCAAAGTTTTCGCAAATCTGATACTCGAAACCAATAACTGGAATGGCCTAGGAGAAAAGTACACACACCATTGTAATCGGGCGAGTTTCTACTTTCAGATGCAACAGGAATTTCTCGATTTCCTCAATCCGTTC
Source organism: Ptiloglossa arizonensis (assembly GCF_051014685.1). Taxonomy (NCBI): domain Eukaryota; kingdom Metazoa; phylum Arthropoda; class Insecta; order Hymenoptera; family Colletidae; genus Ptiloglossa; species Ptiloglossa arizonensis. Next base: position 1,073,202 of record NW_027478427.1, read on the forward strand.
GCGAGATATGGGAATTTGAAGTTAAGGAATGGTTGAGAAACCATCAAAATTTTCGCAAATCTGATACTCGAAACCAATAACTGGAATGGCCTAGGGGAAAAGTACACACACCATTTTAATCGGGCGAGTTTCTACTTTCAGATGCAACAGGAATTTCTCGAGTTCGTCAATCCGTTCGCGAGATATGGGGGTTTCAAGTTAAGGAAAGCTTGAGAAACCATCAAAATTTTCGGAATCTGATACTCGAAACCAATAACTACTATGGTCTAGGGCAAAAATACACATACCGTTGTAATCGGGCGAGTTTCTGCTTTCAGATGCAACAGGAATTTCTCGAGTACGTCAATCCGTTGGCGAGATATACGAGTTTGAAACTGAGGAATGGTTGAGAAACAATCAAAATTTCCGCAAGTCTGATACTCGAAACCAATAACTACAATGGCCTAGGGGAAATATTCACATACCGTTGTAATCGGGCGAGCTTCTGCTTTCAGATACAACAGGAATTTCTCGAGTTCGTCAATCCGCTCGCGAGATATGGGAGTTTGAAATTAAGGAATGGTTGAGAAACCATAAAAATTTTTGCATGTCTGATACTCGAAACCAATAACTGGAATGGTCTAGGGCAAAAATACACATACCGTTGTAATCGGGCGAGTTTCTGATTTCAGATGCACCAGGAATTTCTCGAGTTCGTCAATCCGCTCGCGAGATATGGGAGTTTGAAGTTAAGGAATGATTGAGAAACCATAAAAATTTTTGCAAGTCTGATACTCGAAACCAGTAACTGGAATGGCCTAGGGGAAAAGTACACACACCACTGTAATCGGGCGAGTTTCTACTTTCAGATGCAACAGGAATTTTTCGAGTTCGTCATTCCGTTCGCGACATATGGGAGTATGAAGTTAAGGAATGATTGACAATCCATCGAAATTTTCGCAAATCTGATACTCGAAACCAATAACTGGAATGGCCTAGGGGAAAAGTACACGCACAGTTGTAATCGGGCGAGTTTCTACTTTCAGATGCAACAGGAATTTCTCGAGTTCGTCAATCCGTTCGCGAGATATGGGAGTATGAAGTTAAGGAATGGTTGACAATCCATCAAAATTTTTGCAAGTCTGATACTCGAAACCAGTAACTGGAATGGCCTAGGGGAAAAGTACACACACCACTGTAATCGGGCGAGTTTCTACTTTCAGATGCAACAGGAATTTTTCGAGTTCGTCATTCCGTTCGCGACATATGGGAGTATGCAGTTAAGGAATGATTGACAATCCATCAAAATTTTCGCAAATCTGATACTCGAAACCAATAACTGGAATGGCCTAGGGGAAAAGTACACACACAGTTGTAATCGGGCGAGTTTCTACTTTCAGATGCAACAGGAATTTCTCGAGTTCGTCAATCCGTTCGCGAGATATGGGAGTATGAAGTTAAGGAATGGTTGACAAACCATCAAAATTTTCGCAAATCTGATACTCGAAACCAATAACTGGAATGGCCTAGGGGAAAAGTACACACACCATTGTAATCGGGCGAGTTTCTACTTTCAGATGCAACAGGAATTTCTCGAGTTCGTCAATCCGTTCGCGAGATATGGGAGTATGAAATTAAGGAATGATTGACAATCCATCAAAATTTTCGCAAATCTGATACTCGAAACCAATAACTGGAATGGCCTAGGGGAAAAGTACACGCACAGTTGTAATCGGGCGAGTTTCTACTTTCAGATGCAACAGGAATTTCCCGATTTCCTTAATCCGTTCACGAGATATGGGAGTATGAAATTAAGGAATGGTTGACAATCCATCAAAATTTTCGCAAATCTGATACTCGAAACCAATAACTGGAATGGCCTAGGGGAAAAGTACACACACCATTGTAATCGGGCCAGTTTCTACTTTCAGATGCAACTGGAATTTCTGGAGTTCGTCAATCCGTTCGCGAGAAATGGGAGTATGAAGTTAAGGAATGTTTGACAAACCATCAAAATTTTCGCAAATCTGATACCCGAAACCAATAACTGGAATGGCCTAGGGGAAAAAAGTACACATATCGTTGTAGTGGGGCCAGTTTCTACTTTCAGATGCAACTGGAATTTCTGGAGTTCGTCAATCCGTTCGCGAGAAATGGGAGTATGAAGTTAAGGAATGTTTGACAAACCATCAAAATTTTCGCAAATCTGATACCCGAAACCAATAACTGGAATGGCCTAGGGGAAAAGTACACACACCACTGTAATCGGGCGAGTTTCTACTTTCAGATGCACCAGGAATTTCTCGAGTTCGTCAATCCGCTCGCGAGATATGGGAGTTTGAATTTAAGGAATGGTTGAGGAACCATAAAAATTTTTGCAAGTCTGATACTCGAAACCAGTAACTGGAATGGCCTAGGGGAACAGTACACACACCATTGTAATCGGGCGAGTTTCTACTTTCAGATGCAACAGGAATTTCTGGAGTTCGTCAATCCGTTCGCGACATATGGGAGTATGAAGTTAAGGAATGATTGACAATCCATCAAAATTTTCGCAAATCTGATACTCGAAACCAATAACTGGAATGGCCTAGGGGAAAAGTACACACACAGTTGTAACTGGGCGAGTTTCTACTTTCAGATGCAACAGGAATTTCTCGAGTTCGTCAATCCGTTCGCGAGATATGGGAGTATGAAGTTAAGGAATGGTTGACAAACCATCAAAATTTTCGCAAATCTGATAATCGAAACCAATAACTGGAATGGCCTAGGGGAAAAGTACACACACCATTGTAATCGGGCGAGTTTCTACTTTCAGATGCAACAGGAATTTCTCGAGTTCGTCAATCCGTTCGCGAGATATGGGAGTATGAAGTTAAGGAATGGTTGACAATCCATCAAAATTTTTGCAAGTCTGATACTCGAAACCAGTAACTGGAATGGCCTAGGGGAAAAGTACACACACCACTGTAATCGGGCGAGTTTCTACTTTCAGATGCAACAGGAATTTTTCGAGTTCGTCATTCCGTTCGCGACATATGGGAGTATGCAGTTAAGGAATGATTGACAATCCATCAAAATTTTCGCAAATCTGATACTCGAAACCAATAACTGGAATGGCCTAGGGGAAAAGTACACACACAGTTGTAATCGGGCGAGTTTCTGCTTTCAGATGCAATCGGAATTTCTCGAGTTCGTCAATCCGTTCGCGAGATATGCGAGTTTGAAATTAAGGAATGGTTGAGAAACGATCAAAATTTTCGTAAGTCTGATACTCGAAACCAATAACTACAATGGCCCAGGGGAAAAACACACATACCGTTGTAATTGGGAGAGTTTCTACTTTCAGATGCAAGAGGAATTTCTCGTGGTCGTCAATCCGTTCGCGAGATATGGGAGTTTGAGGTTAAGGAATGGTTGAGAAACCATCAAAATTTTCGCATGTCTTATACTCGAAACCAATAACTACTATGGCCTAGGGCAAAAATGCACATACAGTTGTAATCGGGCGAGTTTCTGCTTTCAGATGCAACAGGAATTTCTCGAGTTCGTCAATCCGTTCGCGATATATGGGAGTCTGAAGTTATGGAATGGTTGAGAAACCATCAAAATTTTCGCAAGTCTGATACTAGAAACCAATAACTACTATGGCCTAGGGCAAAAATACACCTTCCATTGTAAACGGGCGAGTTTAAGCTTTCAGATGCAACAGGAATTTCTCGAGTACGTCAATCCGTTCGCGAGATATGGGGGTTTGAAGTTATGGAATGGTTGAGAAACCATCAAAATTTTCGCAAGTCTGATACTCGAAACCAACAACTACAATGGCCCAGGGGAAAAACACACATACCGTTGTAATTGGGAGAGTTTCTACTTTCAGATGCAAGAGGAATTTCTCGTGGTCGTCAATCCGTTCGCGAGATATGGGAGTTTGAGGTTAAGGAATGGTTGAGAAACCATCAAAATTTTCGCATGTCTTATACTCGAAACCAATAACTACTATGGCCTACGGCAAAAATGCACATACAGTTGTAATCGGGCGAGTTTCTGCTTTCAGACGCAACAGGAATTTCTCGTGGTCGTCAATCCGTTCGCGAGATATGGGAGTTTGAGGTTAAGGAATGGTTGAGAAACCATCAAAATTTTCGCAAGTCTGATACTCGAAACCAATAACTACAATGGCCCGGGGAAAAACACACATACCGTTGTAATTGGGAGAGTTTCTACTTTCAGATGCAAGAGGAATTTCTCGAGTTTGTCAATCCGTTCGCGAGATATGGGAGTTTGAAGTTAAGGAATGCTTGAGAAACCATCACAATTTTCGCAAGTCTGATACTCGAAACCAATAACTACAATGGCCCAGGGGAAAAACACACCTACCGTTGTAATTGGGAGAGTTTCTACTTTCAGATGCAACAGGAATTTCTCGAGTTCGTCAATCCGTTCGCGAAATATGGGTGTTTGAAGTTAAGGAATGCTTGAGAAACCATCAAAATTTTCGAAAGTCTGATACTCGAAACCAATAACTACAAAGGCCTAGGGGAAAAATACACATACCGTTGTAATCGGGCGAGTTTCTACTTTCTCATGCAACAGGAATTTCTCGAGTTCGTCAATCCGTTCGCGAGATATGGAAGTGTGAAGTTACGGAATGGTTGAGAAACCATCAAAATTCCCGCAAGTCTGATAAACGAAACCAATAGCTGGAATGGTCCAGGGGAAAAGTACACACACCGTTGTAATTGCGAGAGTTTCTACTTTCAGATGCAACAGGAATTTCTCGAGTTCGTCAATCCGTTCGCGAGATATGGGAGTTTGACGTTAAGGAATGCTTGAGAAACCATCAAAATTTTCGAATGTCTGATACTCGAAACCAATAACTACAAAGGCCTAGGGGAAAAATACACATACCGTTGTAATCGGGCGAGTTTCTACTTTCTCATGCAACAGGAATTTCTCGAGTTCGTCAATCCGTTCGCGAGATATGGAAGTGTGAAGTTACGGAATGGTTGAGAAACCATCAAAATTCCCGCAAGTCTGATAAACGAAACCAATAGCTGGAATGGTCTAGGGGAAAAGTACACACACCGTTGTAATTGCGAGAGTTTCTACTTTCAGATGCAACAGGAATTTCTCGAGTTCGTCAATCCGTTCGCGAGATATGGGAGTTTGACGTTAAGGAATGCTTGAGCAACCATCAAAATTTTCGAAAGTCTGATACTCGAAACCAATAACTACAAAGGCCTAGGGGAAAAATACACATACCGTTGTAATCGGGCGAGTTTCTACTTTCACATGCAAAAGGAATTTCTCGAGTTCGTCAATCCATTCGCGAGAAATGGGAGATTGAAGTATAGGAATGGTTGAGGAACGATCAAAATTTTCGCAAGTCTGATACTCGAAACCAATAACTACAAAGGCCTACGGGGAAAATGCACATACCTTTGTAATCGGGCGAGTTTCCACTTTCAGATGCAACAGGAATTTCTCGAGTTCGTCAATTCGTTCGCGAGATATGGGAGTTTGATGTTAAGGAAGGTTGAGAAACCATCAAAATATTCGCTGGTCTGATACTCGAAACCAATGACTACAATGGCCCAGGGGAAAAACACACATACCGTTGTAATTGGGAGAGCTTCTACTTTCAGATGCAACAGGAATTTCTCGAGTTCGTCAATCCGTTCGCGAGATATGGGAGTTTGAAGTTAAGGAATGCTTGAGAAACCATCAAAATTTTCGAAAGTCTGATACTCGAAACCAATAACTACAAAGGCCTAGGGGAAAAATACACATACCGTTGTAATCGGGCGAGTTTCTACTTTCTCATGCAACAGGAATTTCTCGAGTTCGTCAATCCGTTCGCGAGATATGGAAGTGTGAAGTTACAGAATGTTTGAGAAACCATCAAAATTTTCGCAAGTCTGATAATCGAAACCAATAGCTGGAATGGCCTAGGGGAAAGATACACACACCATTGTACTCGGGCGAGTTTCTACTTTCAGGTGCAACTGGAATTTCTCGAGTTCGTCAATCCGTTCGCGAGATATGGGAGTTTGAAGTTGAGGAGTGGTTGTGAAACCATCAAAATTTTCGCTGGTCTGATACTCGAAACCAATAACTGGAATGGCCTAGGGGAAAAGTACATACCCCATTGTAATCGGGCGGGTTTCTACTTTCAGATGCAACAGAAATTTCTCGAGTTCGTCAATCCGTTCGCGAGATATGGGAGTTTGAAATTATGGAATGATTGAGAAACCATCAAAATTTTCGCTGGTCTGATACTCGAAACCAATAACTGGAATGGCCTAGGGGAAAAGTACAGACACCATTGTAATCGCCCGAGTTTCTACTTTCAGATGCAACAGGAATTTCTCGAGTTCGTCAATCCGTTCGCGAGATATGGGAGTTTGAATTTATGGAATGGTTGTGCAACCATCAAAATTTTCGCATGTCTGATACTCGAAACCAATAACTGGAATGGCCTAGGGGAAAAGTACACATACCATTGCAATCGTGCGAGTTCCTACTTTCAGGTGCAACTGGAATTTCTCGAGTTCGTCAATCCTTTCGCGAGATATGGGAGTTTGAAGTTAAGGAGTGGTTGTGAAACCATCAAAATTTTCGCTGGTCTGATACTCGAAACCAATAACTGGAATGGCCTAGGGGAAAAGTACATACACCATTGTAATCGGGCGGGTTTCTACTTTCAGATGCAACAGAAATTTCTCGAGTTCGTCAATCCGTTCGCGAGATATGGGAGTTTGAAATTATGGAATGATTGAGAAACCATCAAAATTTTCGCTGGTCTGATACTCGAAACCAATAACTGGAATGGCCTAGGGGAAAAGTACAGACACCATTGTAATCGGGCGAGTTTCTACTTTCAGATGCAACAGGAATTTCTCGAGTTCGTCAATCCGTTCGCGAGATATGGGAGTTTGAAATTATGGAATGATTGAGAAACCATCAAAATTTTCGCTGGTCTGATACTCGAAACCAATAACTGGAATGGCCTAGGGGAAAAGTACATACCCCATTGTAATCGGGCGGGTTTCTACTTTCAGATGCAACAGAAATTTCTCGAGTTCGTCAATCCGTTCGCGAGATATGGGAGTTTGAAATTATGGAATGATTGAGAAACCATCAAAATTTTCGCTGGTCTGATACTCGAAACCAATAACTGGAATGGCCTAGGGGAAAAGTACAGACACCATTGTAATCGCCCGAGTTTCTACTTTCAGATGCAACAGGAATTTCTCGAGTTCGTCAATCCGTTCGCGAGATATGGGAGTTTGAATTTATGGAATGGTTGTGCAACCATCAAAAATTTTCGCATGTCTGATACTCGAAACCAATAACTGGAATGGCCTAGGGGAAAAGTACACTTACCATTGCAATCGTGCGAGTTCCTACTTTCAGGTGCAACTGGAATTTCTCGAGTTCGTCAATCCTTTCGCGAGATATGGGAGTTTGAAGTTAAGGAGTGGTTGTGAAACCATCAAAATTTTCGCTGGTCTGATACTCGAAACCAATAACTGGAATGGCCTAGGGGAAAAGTACATACACCATTGTAATCGGGCGGGTTTCTACTTTCAGATGCAACAGAAATTTCTCGAGTTCGTCAATCCGTTCGCGAGATATGGGAGTTTGAAATTATGGAATGATTGAGAAACCATCAAAATTTTCGCTGGTCTGATACTCGAAACCAATAACTGGAATGGCCTAGGGGAAAAGTACAGACACCATTGTAATCGGGCGAGTTTCTACTTTCAGATGCAACAGGAATTTCTCGAGTTCGTCAATCCGTTCGCGAGATATGGGAGTTTGAATTTAAGGAATGGTTGAGCAACCATCAAAATTTTCGCATGTCTGATGCTCGAAACCAATAACTGGAATGACCTAGGGGGAAAGTACACACACCATTGTAATCGGGCGAGTTTCTGCTTCCAGGTGCAACAGGAGTTTCTCTAGTTCGTCAATCCGTTCGCGAGATATGGGAGTTTGAAATTATGGAATTATTGAGAAACCATCAAAATTTTCGCTGGTCTGATACTCGAAACCAATAACTAGAATGGCCTAGGGGAAAAGTACAGACACCATTGTAATCGGGCGAGTTTCTACTTTCAGATGCAACAGGAATTTCTCGAGTTCGTCAATCCGTTCGCGAGATATGGGAGTTTGAAATTATGGAATGATTGAGAAACCATCAAAATTTTCGCTGGTCTGATACTCGAAACCAATAACTGGAATGGCCTAGGGGAAAAAAGTACACATATCGTTGTAATGGGGCGAGTTTCTACTTTCAGATGCAACAGGAATTTCCCGATTTCCTTAATCCGTTCGCGAGATATGGGGGTTTGAAGTTAAGGAAAGCTTGAGAAACCATCAAAATTTTCGGAATCTGATACTCGAAACCAATAACTACTATGGTCTAGGGCAAAAATACACATACCGTTGTAATCGGGCGAGTTTCTGCTTTCAGATGCACCAGGAATTTCTGGAGTTCGTCAATCCGTTCGCGAGAAATGGGAGTATGAAGTTAAGGAATGGTTGAGCAACCATCAAAATTTTCGCATGTCTGATGCTCGAAACCAATAACTGGAATGACCTAGGGGGAAAGTACACACACCATTGTAATCGGGCGAGTTTCTGCTTCCAGGTGCAACAGGAGTTTCTCTAGTTCGTCAATCCGTTCGCGAGATATGGGAGTTTGAAATTATGGAATTATTGAGAAACCATCAAAATTTTCGCTGGTCTGATACTCGAAACCAATAACTAGAATGGCCTAGGGGAAAAGTACAGACACCATTGTAATCGGGCGAGTTTCTACTTTCAGATGCAACAGGAATTTCTCGAGTTCGTCAATCCGTTCGCGAGATATGGGAGTTTGAAATTATGGAATGATTGAGAAACCATCAAAATTTTCGCTGGTCTGATACTCGAAACCAATAACTGGAATGGCCTAGGGGAAAAAAGTACACATATCGTTGTAATGGGGCGAGTTTCTACTTTCAGATGCAACAGGAATTTCCCGATTTCCTTAATCCGTTCGCGAGATATGGGGGTTTGAAGTTAAGGAAAGCTTGAGAAACCATCAAAATTTTCGGAATCTGATACTCGAAACCAATAACTACTATGGTCTAGGGCAAAAATACACATACCGTTGTAATCGGGCGAGTTTCTGCTTTCAGATGCACCAGGAATTTCTGGAGTTCGTCAATCCGTTCGCGAGAAATGGGAGTATGAAGTTAAGGAATGGTTGAGAAACCACCAAAATTTTCGCAAGTCTGATACTCGGAACCAATAACTACAATGGCCTAGGGGAAATAATCACATACCGTTGTAATCGGGCGAACTTCTGCTTTCAGATACAACAGGAATTTCTCGATTTCGTCAATCCGTTCGCGAGATATGGGGGTTTGAAGTTAAGGAAAGCTTGAGAAACCATCAAAATTTTCGGAATCTGATACTCGAAACCAATAACTACTATGGTCTAGGGCAAAAATACACATACCGTTGTAATCGGGCGAGTTTCTGCTTTCAGATGCACCAGGAATTTCTCGAGTTCGTCAATCCGCTCGCGAGATATGGGAGTTTGAATTTAAGGAATGGTTGAGGAACCATAAAAATTTTTGCAAGTCTGATACTCGAAACCAGTAACTGGAATGGCCTAGGGGAACAGTACACACACCAGTGTAATCGGGCGAGTTTCTACTTTCAGATGCAACAGGAATTTCTCGAGTTCGTCAATCCGTTCGCGACATATGGGAGTATGAAGTTAAGGAATGATTGACAATCCATCAAAATTTTCGCAAATCTGATACTCGAAACCAATAACTGGAATTGCCTAGGGGAAAAATACAAATACAGTTGTAATCGGGCGAGTTTCTGCTTTCAGATAAAACAGGAATTTCTCGAGTTCGTCAATCCGTTCGCGATATATGGGAGTCTGAAGTTATGGAATGGTTGAGAAACCATCAAAATTTTCGCAAGTCTGATACTAGAAACCAATAACTACTATGGCCTAGGGCAAAAATACACCTTCCATTGTAAACGGGCGAGTTTATGCTTTCAGATGCAACAGGAATTTCTCGAGTTCGTCAATCCGTTCGCGAGATATGCGAGTTTGAAATTAAGGAATGGTTGAGAAACGATCAAAATTTTCGTAAGTCTGATACTTGAAACCAATAACTACAATGGCCTAGGGGAAAAATTCACATACCGTTGTAATCGGGCGAGTTTCTACTTTCAGATGCAATCGGAATTTCTGGAGTTCGTCAATCCGCTCGCGAGGTATGGGAATTTGAAGATAAGGAATGGTCGAGAAACCATCAAAATTTTCGCAAATCTGATACTCGAAACCAATAACTGGAATGGCCTAGGGGAAAAGTACACATACCGTTGAAATCGGGCGAGTTTCTGCTTTCAGATGCAATCGGAATTTCTGGAGTTCGTCAATCCGTTCGCGAGATATGCGAGTTTGAAATTAAGGAATGGTTCAGAAAAGATCAAAATTTTCGTAAGTCTGATACTCGAAACCAATAACTACAATGGCCCAGGGGAAAAACACACATACCGTTGTAATTGGGAGAGTTTCTACTTTCAGATGCAAGAGGAATTTCTCGTGGTCGTCAATCCGTTCGCGAGATATGGGAGTTTGAGGTTAAGGAATGGTTGAGAAACCATCAAAATTTTCGCATGTCTTATACTCGAAACCAATAACTACTATGGCCTAGGGCAAAAATGCACATACAGTTGTAATCGGGCGAGTTTCTGCTTTCAGATGCAACAGGAATTTCTCGAGTTCGTCAATCCGTTCGCGATATATGGGAGTCTGAAGTTATGGAATGGTTGAGAAACCATCAAAATTTTCGCAAGTCTGATACTAGAAACCAATAACTACTATGGCCTAGGGCAAAAATACACCTTCCATTGTAAACGGGCGAGTTTAAGCTTTCAGATGCAACAGGAATTTCTCGAGTACGTCAATCCGTTCGCGAGATATGGGGGTTTGAAGTTATGGAATGGTTGAGAAACCATCAAAATTTTCGCAAGTCTGATACTCGAAACCAACAACTACAATGGCCCAGGGGAAAAACACACATACCGTTGTAATTGGGAGAGTTTCTACTTTCAGATGCAAGAGGAATTTCTCGTGGTCGTCAATCCGTTCGCGAGATATGGGAGTTTGAGGTTAAGGAATGGTTGAGAAACCATCAAAATTTTCGCATGTCTTATACTCGAAACCAATAACTACTATGGCCTAGGGCAAAAATGCACATACAGTTGTAATCGGGCGAGTTTCTGCTTTCAGATGCAACAGGAATTTCTCGAGTTCGTCAATCCGTTCGCGATATATGGGAGTCTGAAGTTATGGAATGGTTGAGAAACCATCAAAATTTTCGCAAGTCTGATACTAGAAACCAATAACTACTATGGCCTAGGGCAAAAATACACCTTCCATTGTAAACGGGCGAGTTTAAGCTTTCAGATGCAACAGGAATTTCTCGAGTACGTCAATCCGTTCGCGAGATATGGGGGTTTGAAGTTATGGAATGGTTGAGAAACCATCAAAATTTTCGCAAGTCTGATACTCGAAACCAACAACTACAATGGCCCAGGGGAAAAACACACATACCGTTGTAATTGGGAGAGTTTCTACTTTCAGATGCAAGAGGAATTTCTCGTGGTCGTCAATCCGTTCGCGAGATATGGGAGTTTGAGGTTAAGGAATGGTTGAGAAACCATCAAAATTTTCGCAAGTCTGATACTCGAAACCTATAACTACTATGGTCTAGGGCAAAAATACACATACCGTTGAAATCGGGCGAGTTTCTGCTTTCAGATGCAACAGGAATTTCTCGAGTTCGTCAATCCGTTCGCGAGATATGCGAGTTTGAAATTAAGGAATGGTTGAGAAACGATCAAAATTTTCGTAAGTCTGACACTTGAAACCAATAACTACAATGGCCTAGGGGAAAAATTCACATACCGTTGTAATCGGGCGAGTTTCTACTTTCAGATGCAATCGGAATTTCTGGAGTTCGTCAATCCGCTCGCGAGGTATGGGAATTTGAAGATAAGGAATGGTCGAGAAACCATCAAAATTTTCGCAAATCTGATACTCGAAACCAATAACTGGAATGGCCTAGGGGAAATGTACACATACCGTTGAAATCGGGCGAGTTTCTGCTTTCAGATGCAATCGGAATTTCTCGAGTTCGTCAATCCGTTCGCGAGATATGCGAGTTTGAAATTAAGGAATGGTTGAGAAACGATCAAAATTTTCGTAAGTCTGATACTCGAAACCAATAACTACAATGGCCCAGGGGAAAAACACACATACCGTTGTAATTGGGAGAGTTTCTACTTTCAGATGCAAGAGGAATTTCTCGTGGTCGTCAATCCGTTCGCGAGATATGGGAGTTTGAGGTTAAGGAATGGTTGAGAAACCATCAAAATTTTCGCATGTCTTATACTCGAAACCAATAACTACTATGGCCTAGGGCAAAAATGCACATACAGTTGTAATCGGGCGAGTTTCTGCTTTCAGATGCAACAGGAATTTCTCGAGTTCGTCAATCCGTTCGCGATATATGGGAGTCTGAAGTTATGGAATGGTTGAGAAACCATCAAAATTTTCGCAAGTCTGATACTAGAAACCAATAACTACTATGGCCTAGGGCAAAAATACACCTTCCATTGTAAACGGGCGAGTTTAAGCTTTCAGATGCAACAGGAATTTCTCGAGTACGTCAATCCGTTCGCGAGATATGGGGGTTTGAAGTTATGGAATGGTTGAGAAACCATCAAAATTTTCGCAAGTCTGATACTCGAAACCAACAACTACAATGGCCCAGGGGAAAAACACACATACCGTTGTAATTGGGAGAGTTTCTACTTTCAGATGCAAGAGGAATTTCTCGTGGTCGTCAATCCGTTCGCGAGATATGGGAGTTTGAGGTTAAGGAATGGTTGAGAAACCATCAAAATTTTCGCATGTCTTATACTCGAAACCAATAACTACTATGGCCTACGGCAAAAATGCACATACAGTTGTAATCGGGCGAGTTTCTGCTTTCAGACGCAACAGGAATTTCTCGTGGTCGTCAATCCGTTCGCGAGATATGGGAGTTTGAGGTTAAGGAATGGTTGAGAAACCATCAAAATTTTCGCAAGTCTGATACTCGAAACCAATAACTACAAAGGCCTAGGGGAAAAATACACATACCGTTGTAATCGTGCGAGTTTCTACTTTCACATGCAAAAGGAATTTCTCGAGTTCGTCAATCCGTTCGCGAGAAATGGGAGATTGAAGTATAGGAATGGTTTAGGAACGATCAAAATTTTCGCAAGTCTGATACTCGAAACCAATAACTACAAAGGCCTACGGGGAAAATACACATACCTTTGTAATCGGGCGAGTTTCCACTTTCAGATGCAACAGGAATTTCTCGAGTTCGTCAATCCGTTCGCGAGATATGGGAGTTTGAAGTTAAGGAATGGTTGAGAAACCATCAATATTTTCGCAATTCTGATGCTAGAAACGAATAACTGGAATGGCCTAGGGGAGAAGTACACACACCATTGTAATCGGGAGAGTTTCTACTTTCAGATGCAACAGGAATTTCTCGAGTTCGTCAATCCGTTCGCGAGATATGGGAGTTTGAAGTTAAGGAATGGTTGAGAAACCATCAAAATTTTCGCAGGTCTTATACTCGAAACCAATAACTACAAAGGCCTAGGGGGAAAACACACATATCTCTGAAATCGGGCGTGTTTCTACTTTCAGGTGCAACAGGAATTTCTCGAGTTCGTCAATCCGTTCGCGAGATATGGGAGTTTGAAGTTAAGGAATGCTTGAGAAACCATCACAATTTTCGCAAGTCTGATACTCGAAACCAATAACTACAATGGCCCAGGGGAAAAACACACATACCGTTGTAATTGGGAGAGTTTCTACTTTCAGATGCAACAGGAATTTCTCGAGTTCGTCAATCCGTTCGCGAAATATGGGAGTTTGAAGTTAAGGAATGCTTGAGAAACCATCAAAATTTTCGAAAGTCTGATACTCGAAACCAATAACTACAAAGGCCTAGGGGAAAAATACACATACCGTTGTAATCGGGCGAGTTTCTACTTTCTCATGCAACAGGAATTTCTCGAGTTCGTCAATCCGTTCGCGAGATATGGAAGTGTGAAGTTACGGAATGGTTGAGAAACCATCAAAATTCCCGCAAGTCTGATAAACGAAACCAATAGCTGGAATGGTCTAGGGGAAAAGTACACACACCGTTGTAATTGCGAGAGTTTCTACTTTCAGATGCAACAGGAATTTCTCGAGTTCGTCAATCCGTTCGCGAGATATGGGAGTTTGACGTTAAGGAATGCTTGAGAAACCATCAAAATTTTCGAAAGTCTGATACTCGAAACCAATAACTACAAAGGCCTAGGGGAAAAATACACATACCGTTGTAATCGGGCGAGTTTCTACTTTCTCATGCAACAGGAATTTCTCGAGTTCGTCAATCCGTTCGCGAGATATGGAAGTGTGAAGTTACGGAATGGTTGAGAAACCATCAAAATTCCCGCAAGTCTGATAAACGAAACCAATAGCTGGAATGGTCTAGGGGAAAAGTACACACACCGTTGTAATTGCGAGAGTTTCTACTTTCAGATGCAACAGGAATTTCTCGAGTTCGTCAATCCGTTCGCGAGATATGGGAGTTTGACGTTAAGGAATGCTTGAGCAACCATCAAAATTTTCGAAAGTCTGATACTCGAAACCAATAACTACAAAGGCCTAGGGGAAAAATACACATACCGTTGTAATCGGGCGAGTTTCTACTTTCACATGCAAAAGGAATTTCTCGAGTTCGTCAATCCATTCGCGAGAAATGGGAGATTGAAGTATAGGAATGGTTGAGGAACGATCAAAATATTCGCTGGTCTGATACTCGAAACCAATGACTACAATGGCCCAGGGGAAAAACACACATACCGTTGTAATTGGGAGAGCTTCTACTTTCAGATGCAACAGGAATTTCTCGAGTTCGTCAATCCGTTCGCGAGATATGGGAGTTTGAAGTTAAGGAATGCTTGAGAAACCATCAAAATTTTCGAAAGTCTGATACTCGAAACCAATAACTACAAAGGCCTACGGGGAAAATGCACATACCTTTGTAATCGGGCGAGTTTCCACTTTCAGATGAAACAGGAATTTCTCGAGTTCGTCAATCCGTTCGCGAGATATGGGAGTTTGATGTTAAGGAATGGTTGAGAAACCATCAAAATATTCGCTGGTCTGATACTCGAAACCAATGACTACAATGGCCCAGGGGAAAAACACACATACCGTTGTAATTGGGAGAGCTTCTACTTTCAGATGCAACAGGAATTTCTCGAGTTCGTCAATCCGTTCGCGAGATATGGGAGTTTGAAGTTAAGGAATGCTTGAGAAACCATCAAAATTTTCGAAAGTCTGATACTCGAAACCAATAACTACAAAGGCCCAGGGGAAAAACACACATACCGTTGTAATTGGGAGAGCTTCTACTTTCAGATGCAACAGGAATTTCTCGAGTTCGTCAATCCGTTCGCGAGATATGGGAGTTTGAAGTTAAGGAATGCTTGAGAAACCATCAAAATTTTCGAAAGTCTGATACTCGAAACCAATAACTACAAAGGCCTAGGGGAAAAATACACATACCGTTGTAATCGGGCGAGTTTCTACTTTCTCATGCAACAGGAATTTCTCGAGTTCGTCAATCCGTTCGCGAGATATGGAAGTGTGAAGTTACAGAATGTTTGAGAAACCATCAAAATTTTCGCAAGTCTGATAATCGAAACCAATAGCTGGAATGGCCTAGGGGAAAGATACACACACCATTGTACTCGGGCGAGTTTCTACTTTCAGGTGCAACTGGAATTTCTCGAGTTCGTCAATCCGTTCGCGAGATATGGGAGTTTGAAGTTGAGGAGTGGTTGTGAAACCATCAAAATTTTCGCTGGTCTGATACTCGAAACCAATAACTGGAATGGCCTAGGGGAAAAGTACATACCCCATTGTAATCGGGCGGGTTTCTACTTTCAGATGCAACAGAAATTTCTCGAGTTCGTCAATCCGTTCGCGAGATATGGGAGTTTGAAATTATGGAATGATTGAGAAACCATCAAAATTTTCGCTGGTCTGATACTCGAAACCAATAACTGGAATGGCCTAGGGGAAAAGTACAGACACCATTGTAATCGCCCGAGTTTCTACTTTCAGATGCAACAGGAATTTCTCGAGTTCGTCAATCCGTTCGCGAGATATGGGAGTTTGAATTTAAGGAATGGTTGAGCAACCATCAAAATTTTCGCATGTCTGATGCTCGAAACCAATAACTGGAATGACCTAGGGGGAAAGTACACACACCATTGTAATCGGGCGAGTTTCTGCTTCCAGGTGCAACAGGAATTTCTCGAGTTCGTCAATCCGTTCGCGAGATACGGGAGTTTGAAATTATGGAATTATTGAGAAACCATCAAAATTTTCGCTGGTCTGATACTCGAAACCAATAACTGGAATGGCCTAGGGGAAAAGTACAGACACCATTGTAATCGGGCGAGTTTCTACTTTCAGATGCAACAGGAATTTCTCGAGTTCGTCAATCCGTTCGCGAGATATGGGAGTTTGAATTTATGGAATGGTTGTGCAACCATCAAAATTTTCGCATGTCTGATACTCGAAACCAATAACTGGAATGGCCTAGGGGAAATGTACACATACCATTGCAATCGTGCGAGTTTCTACTTTCAGGTGCAACTGGAATTTCTCGAGTTCGTCAATCCTTTCGCGAGATATGGGAGTTTGAAGTTAAGGAGTGGTTGTGAAACCATCAAAATTTTCGCTGGTCTGATACTCGAAACCAATAACTGGAATGGCCTAGGGGAAAAGTACATACACCATTGTAATCGGGCGGGTTTCTACTTTCAGATGCAACAGAAATTTCTCGAGTTCGTCAATCCGTTCGCGAGATATGGGAGTTTGAAATTATGGAATGATTGAGAAACCATCAAAATTTTCGCTGGTCTGATACTCGAAACCAATAACTGGAATGGCCTAGGGGAAAAGTACAGACACCATTGTAATCGGGCGAGTTTCTACTTTCAGATGCAACAGGAATTTCTCGAGTTCGTCAATCCGTTCGCGAGATATGGGAGTTTGAATTTAAGGAATGGTTGAGCAACCATCAAAATTTTCGCATGTCTGATGCTCGAAACCAATAACTGGAATGACCTAGGGGGAAAGTACACACACCATTGTAATCGGGCGAGTTTCTGCTTCCAGGTGCAACAGGAGTTTCTCTAGTTCGTCAATCCGTTCGCGAGATATGGGAGTTTGAAATTATGGAATTATTGAGAAACCATCAAAATTTTCGCTGGTCTGATACTCGAAACCAATAACTAGAATGGCCTACGGGAAAAGTACAGACACCATTGTAATCGGGCGAGTTTCTACTTTCAGATGCAACAGGAATTTCTCGAGTTCGTCAATCCGTTCGCGAGATATGGGAGTTTGAAATTATGGAATGATTGAGAAACCATCAAAATTTTCGCTGGTCTGATACTCGAAACCAATAACTGGAATGGCCTAGGGGAAAAGTACAGACACCATTGTAATCGAGCGAGTTTCTACTTTCAGATGCAACAGGAATTTCTCGAGTTCGTCAATCCGTTCGCGAGATATGGGAGTTTGAATTTATGGAATGGTTGTGCAACCATCAAAATTTTCGCATGTCTGATACTCGAAACCAATAACTGGAATGGCCTTGGGGAAAAGTACACATACCATTGCAATCGTGCGAGTTTCTACTTTCAGGTGCAACTGGAATTTCTCGAGTTCGTCAATCCTTTCGCGAGATATGGGAGTTTGAAGTTAAGGAGTGGTTGTGAAACCATCAAAATTTTCGCTGGTCTGATACTCGAAACCAATAACTGGAATGGCCTAGGGGAAAAGTACATACACCATTGTAATCGGGCGGGTTTGTACTTTCAGATGCAACAGAAATTTCTCGAGTTCGTCAATCCGTTCGCGAGATATGGGAGTTTGAAATTATGGAATGATTGAGAAACCATCAAAATTTTCGCTGGTCTGATACTCGAAACCAATAACTGGAATGGCCTAGGGGAGAAGTACAGACACCATTGTAATCGGGCGAGTTTCTACTTTCAGATGCAACAGGAATTTCTCGAGTTCGTCAATCCGTTCGCGAGATATGGGAGTTTGAATTTAAGGAATGGTTGAGCAACCATCAAAATTTTCGCATGTCTGATGCTCGAAACCAATAACTGGAATGACCTAGGGGGAAAGTACACACACCATTGTAATCGGGCGAGTTTCTGCTTCCAGGTGCAACAGGAATTTCTCGAGTTCGTCAATCAGTTCGCGAGATATGGGAGTTTGAAGTTAAGGAATGGTTGAGAAACTATCAAAATTTTCGCAAGTCTGATACTCGAAACCAATAACTACAAAGGCCTAGGTGAAAAACGCACATATCTTTGTAATCGGACGAGTTTCTACTTTCAGATGCAATAGGAATTTCTCGAGTTCGTCATTCCGTTCGCGAGATATGGGAGTTTGAAGTTAAGGAATAGTTTTTTTTTTTTTTTTTTTTTTTTTTTTATTTACGCTATGAACCCAGTACACGGTTATTAGCAGCATGCACATTGATGTGCATACTAACAGTACAAAACAAGAATGGAATACATAAGTTAAGATTACCCGAAGATACATCGTTATGTATCGTTATACACAAATAAATGCTTATTACTAGTAATTGTACTTAGTGCTTATAGTTACATACTTATAACTATGGGCAATATACTACCTTGATCAAAAAGTTTTAGGACTTTATTCATAAAATCAAAAATACAAATTTATTCGTCCAAATCGATATGGTCCCCTTCAAAGTAGTCCCCATTGACTGCAATGCACTTGCGCCAGCGCTTGATCCAATCCTCGAAACACCGCTGGTACTCAATTTTCGGTATGTCCATCAGAGCCGTCTTCGATTTTGTCATGACCTCCTCTCGGGTACTGTAACGCGTTCCGCGAAGCGGTTTTTTAATTCGGTTGAACAGAAAAAAGTCGCAGGGAGCCAGATCTGGTGAATTTGAAGGCTGCTGGATAGTGTTCGTGTTGTTTTTCATCAAAAACTCGCGGATAAGGATCGCATTGTGCGCCGGTGCGTTATCGTGGTGCAAAATCCACGAGTTGTTTGCCCACAAATCTGGCCTTTTTTGACGAATTCACTAACCAAAACGTCTTGAACGGATCCATAAGCAATGTTCAAGTCCTCTGCCAGCTCTCTGATGGTCAATTTGCGGTTTTCGGACAACATTTCTTGAATTTTATCGATGTTTTCATCGGTTTTCGACGTTGTCGGCCTGCCACTGCGTTTGTCATCCTCGACCGACTCACGACCACTTCTGAAGCGTTCGTGCCATCGAAAAACATTTGATCTCAAAAGAGTATCGTTGCCGAAACACTTCTCCAACATATCCAAGGTCTGCGGACCGTTAAATCCGTTTTTTACACAAAATTTAATGCAAACTCGTTGATGCTCAAATGATGCCATTTTCAAAATCGAAGACACGAACAAAGGAGATGTGCTCAGTACAACGTAACTTTTACAAATATCAAGCTATGATGCTGAAATTGGAAGGAAGTGTTAATGACAGATATGGTAACCTAACAAAAAAAAAAAAAGAAACAATCGGGTGATTGACAGCGACACACGGGGGACAGGCCTAGAACTTTTTGATCAAGGTAGTATAATACTTATTACTAGATGCTTATAACTTGTAGCGGTTTATAAATATGGTATACTTTATATAAATAAATTCATAATTTTTTGGATCAGTATCAAACAGACAGACAGACCTCACAGGCAGTCAGAGATTTACGCCATGGTCTTTCAGAAATTTGTGAATGCACAGTAGAGGAGGAATATGCAGTTTACTTGTGAAGAACTCAATTGAGTAGGGCGGGTGGTAGCCCATGTTACGTAGTCGATTTAATAAAATATATCTATTACTGTTAAGGATGGGGCATTGCCATATCACATGGTTGGGATCCTGGACTGGCCATCCACACTGGCACTTTGTGTTCGGAGCGAGGTTGATTCTAAACAGGGATGCAGCTAACTGGAAGTGGTTAGCCCGAAGCCTGTTCGTCCAGCAAATAAACTCTCTAGTAAGATTCTTGCGTGAGAACCATGGGTAGGATGAAGAGAGATGATAATGATCAAAAAAATTTTTACCTTTAAATTCGGCTTCCGCAATAATCCTTCTTTCTGACGCTATATTGGCCTGTTTTTTAAAAATATCGGAAAAATCGCAATACGGAACTAGAATATTGAGAGACACATTGGAAAGGGATGCTTCTTTTGCTAAGGTGTCCACTTTTTCGTTAAAGGTAATACCAGTATGAGAGGGAATCCAGAAGAAGGAGAATTTCTTATTGTCTGTGGAGAAGGTATTTGTAAGATTACGAATATCAAGGATGATGGTATTAGTATTAACGTTACATGGGCATTTGTTTAAGGCTTGCAAGGCAGAAAGACTGTCCGAGTATATAAAAACATTGTTACTGGGGGCAACAGAAGCTATTTCAATAGCATTTTTTAATGCAATACATTCCGCTGAAAAAATGGAAAAATATTTATATAAGCCTAATTGTGAAGAAGTGTCAAGGTCTGGAGAGAAACATGCTGCACCTACTCTGCCAGATTCTTCATCCTTACTACCGTCGGTAAAAAAGGAGATGGAATCAGTGGGTCTGTTACGTAGATGATCGAGGAAGAGGGAATTAGGATCCCTAGCATTTTTGAGGAGAAATCCCAGTTCAGTGTCAATCAAAATTTTAGAATGGAACAATTTATATTTAGTTAGGTAAGGGGGAAAGTTATTTTCTATTCTGAGAATCTCTCTGTAGTAAAGAATAGCGTCAATTTGCCGGGGAAGTATGGTATGCGATTTAAACAGTAAATCATTCCAGATAGAAGAGTTGTGGAGTCTATCGATCCAATTATATAAGGTGGTTCCACTGTTAGAAAGATTTTTCATTATAAATTTATTACACAAATATTCGGCTCTGTATTGCAATTTACACAATTTGGACTCACTCAATATAATATTGGTGGGAGTACTGATTCTGTATCCCAATGCAATTCGCAAGGCAGCGTACTGGATTCTCTCAATTTTGATCATTAAGGTCTCGGATTTGGGAAAGTATATAAATAGGCTATAATCAAGGATAGAGCGAATAAGGTTTTTGTACAAAGTAATCAGTGTGGATGGATCGGCCCCCCACCTTATCCCGCTTATAAATTTTAGAATGTTGAGCCTGTTAAAACACTTGTTGCGGATGTATTCGATGTGATCATTGAATTTAAACTGATAGTCGAAGATAATTCCTAAAAATGTAACCTGGGAACTTGATTTGACTAAAGTGTTTTGAATTTTAATCGAGCAGGTGCCCGGACGAATTCCTTTTTTATTAAAGTGGATAAGCACAGTCTTATCTAGGGCTAAAGAGAGCCCGAGATAATCAAGTTTGTTGATAACATTGAGAATCGCTTTTTCGATAGATTTCTTTGCAGTATCAGGCCGAGAGACTTCACAGAAAATAGCTATATCATCTGCGAATTGAGTAATATGAACGTCATTGCTTAGCTCATTAGGAACATCCTTAACAGAAATTAAATAGAGAAGAGGACTCAGAACTCCACCCTGGGGAAGCCCTTTGTAGACTTTTCTTGTTACGGTACTCTCGGAGTTAACGATGAAAGTAACGTTTCGTTCATGAGTTAGGTAGCCGATGAAATTAATAATATTACAGGGACAGCCCATATCACATAGCTTTGATAGCAGGATATCACCGTTGACATTATCAAATGCTCCCTTAACGTCTAAAAAACATGACAAAACATCTCGATTTTTGGAGAAGGCCTCTTCAATGGTTAAGGCTAAGGTGGCGAGATTGTCGGTACATGACCTTCCCGCCCTGAAGCCGGCTTGAGAGGGAGGAAGGAAACCAGTGTATTCCATCCACCAACGAAGTCTTGCCCCGATCATTTTTTCAAGAATTTTGCATAAGCAGGAGGTGAGTGATATGGGCCTAAGACCCCCACTCTCCTTCTTATCAATGAAAAAGGTTAAGCTATCCTTCCATGATGGGGGGAATCCACTAGTCAAGTAAATCTCGTTTAGAATGTCGAGTAGTATGAGTTTTACCTTGAGAGGCATCTTAACGATGAGGCAATAGTCAATCTTATCAAGACCTGGGGATGCTTTGAGGCTACAGTTGTTAAGGGCTATATTAAATTCCTGAAGATCGAATGACGAGCTGAGGAACGCAGTAATATTACTATTTGAACTTCGAGGTAATGGAGGCTGTGGATTTGAAGGTACCCAGGAGGGACTGAGTTTGTTTATTGTCTCTTCTATTTTAGATTCTCGATTAGAGGAATTACCTTCATTAAATTTAACATCAGCCCATTTGTTTTTCAAAATTTTACATTTGTTCCATACGTAAGATATATTTTCTCTAAAGTTAATACTTTTAGCGAATTCCCGAAAGTTTTCAATTTTCCTTTTT
Source organism: Ptiloglossa arizonensis (assembly GCF_051014685.1). Taxonomy (NCBI): domain Eukaryota; kingdom Metazoa; phylum Arthropoda; class Insecta; order Hymenoptera; family Colletidae; genus Ptiloglossa; species Ptiloglossa arizonensis. The sequence continues at coordinate 1,095,826 of NW_027478427.1, forward strand.
TTAATGTATTTCTTTGCAATAGCTAAGCGTCTTTTGTATTCTATATAGTCTTTTATATTGTGTGTGTAATTCCATTTTTTAAGTGAAGCTTTTCTAAGACGGATGAGCGTAGAACATTCATCATTCCACCAGGGTACCGGATTCCTATGCATTTTGTTGTTGGGATATTTTGGAGCGGGGGTGCTTTGTATAACCGCGTCAGTTATTAAATTCGTGAAATAGTAATACTTATTGATTGAATCTAATGAGATGTAAGAGGAGTCGAAAAATTTGTTATATGAATCCTCTAAAATAGAATGGTATTTAGACCAATCGGTTTTTTTGGTTGAAAGTCGAGGCCGCTCTTGGGTATAAAATACTTTATCAACTACCAAGTTGGCCCTCAAGGGATAATGATCTGATCCCCACGTATCATCGTTTATCTTAATTTTAATCAAATCAAAAATGTTAGGGGTTGAGAGAACAAGATCAAGGTTTGAAAGTTTGCATCTATGAAAATCGACATGAGTAAGCGTGTTGTGATTAGCTAGTATTAGATCAGTGTTATTAATCGAATTAAGGAGTTTGATTCCGTTGGAATTAGTGTCGGAGCAATTCCATAAAGAATGGTGAGCATTAAAATCTCCAAAAATAAGGGTAGAACCTTGAGAGCTCAGCGATGAAAAGAGATGATCCCATTCTATTTGAGATACATTGAACTTAGGAACCTTGTAACAAGCTGCAATCATTAAAGGAGGAGATATATTGTGAATTTTGATCGCACCAGTTTCTAAGTTATCCGAGATGTTACAAAACTCCTGAACAGTGCTGAATTTTAAGGATTTCCTTACCAAGAAGATGAGGCCACCTCCAGGTCTATTGTTTCTGTCAATTCTGATAGAATGGAAACCTGGAAGGTCAAATTTTTTGTTATTCTTAAGCAGTGTCTCTACACCGATGAACACATCAATTTCTTCTAGCTGTTTTTGCAGCTCTTCTTTACACCTGGTGATTCCACGGCAGTTCCAAAAAACTATTTTGAGGTCAGAGAAGCAGTGTGAGTGTTGATTATGTTGGTGCATTGTCCAAGAGCTGTTTAGATGGAGTATTTTGATTAGAGGAAGGTAAGCCCTCTAAGTCGGGGTCGCAATCAGTATCCGTTTCCAATCCAGGAGATGAGGAGTATGCGTCTTCATGCTCGCCTTGATCCTTCCAGATGAGGTATGATTCGAGTTTTTTAATAATTCTTGAGATCCTGTTTTTGGTTTGTCTACCTGATATAAGGATGTAGGTTTCACGTAGCATTTTTATAAGGAGTGAAAGTTTGTCGGTATAGGATTGAGCCAGTTCAACTATATTAGGGTTGCCTTTGGCCTTGAGAAGAAATTCTTTATATTGTTGGTAATCAAGGACGTATGTATACGGGTACTGTTGGAGAATCTGTTGAATTGGTTTTAAGGCCTGTTCAATTTCGTCGAGATGAACACTGTTGTCGGAGGTCTTGTTTTCCTTTCTTCTTTTGGGTAAAGGAGTAGCTGTATTTCTCGATGATGGCTTGGTCGTACTTTTGCCGTCCTTAGTTGTAGGTGTCACTGTGAGCTTGTGTGGAGAGGGAGGAGTTTTAAATGTTCCATCCACATTGTTTTGAACAGTGCCTGAGGAACTGACCGATAGGGGTCTTTTGTTTGTTGTTTTAGGAGCCACGTTTCCTAAAGGCATAACAAGACACTTTTCTTGAGGTGGCTTAATAATGGACGGAAGGGATGGGTTTTCTTCACGAGGGTTAGGATCTATAGGTTATGTGGGAGAGGACTGAGAGACATTATGGAGACTTGAATTGGTATTGGAAACAGCAGAAGGACAATACTTTGCCAAATGGCCTTCCTTCTTACAAAGAAAGCAAGATAGGTTGTCCGTTGAGACGAAGATCCAGTATGAGGTATCATCATAGTTGACTTGAAGGTTATCTGGTAGTTTACATATATCTTCCGGATGAATGTATAATTGCCTCCGAAAACTGAGAACGTGAGAAAAGGAGGCCTCAGAGAGTCCTACCTTAACAAACGTGATGGGGGATAGGATTCTAATCCCTAAATTTTTGAGTAAATCTATTAATGTTGTGTGTGGAATAATGGGACACACGTTGGATAGAATAACAAGCTTTGTTTTCATAAGTAACGGTCTAATCGTGAGAGTTTTGTCTTTGATGATTAAGGTTGTTTTTTCGGAGGTGAGCTTGTCGACGTGGGTTTTGTCGGACAAGTATATACAAACTCTATTGTTTGCAATTCTTGAGGCAAATCTGATGTTGGATGGCTGAATCACTTTACCTATTGCTAAAACGTATTCTTTGATGGTAACGTTTTCATGGGCATCTAATACAATGGCTTGTTCTTTTGTGGGGAAGACATCTTTTTGTATAACACTGGCATAGGTAGGCACTGAAGGATCGTTGTCTTGCTTCGAGTTAACTTTTTCCATATTTATATTTTTGGTTGAAATAAATTCCTGTACTCAGGAATTTATTTAATGATTTTTAGTTAACGAATGTAGTCTTATACTACGGATTGGGATACGACGTAATAGGAGCCACAGAAACACAACACAACACTGTAAGTTGTACTCGCGGAACGACCGAGACGTCTTACTATCACGACTGTCAACACACGACTCGAAAGGAATGGTTGAGAAACCATCGAAATTTTCGCAATTCTGATGCTAGAAACGAATAACTGGAATGGCCTAGGGGAAAAGTACACACACCATTCTAATCGGGCGAGTGTCTACTTTCAGATTCAACTGGAATTTCTGGAGTTCGTCAATCCGTTCGCGAGATATGGGAGTTTGAAGTTAAGGAATGGTTGAGAAACCATCAAAATTTTCGCAAGTCTGGTACTCGAAACCAATAACTGCAAAGGCCTAGGGGAAAAATGCACACACCATTGTACTCGGGCGAGTTTCTGCTTTCAGATGCAACAGAAATTTCTCGAGTTCGTCAATCCGTTCGCGAGATATGGGTGTTTGAAGTTAAGGAATAGTTGAGAAACAATCAAAATTTTCGCTGTTCTGATACTCGAAACCAATAACTGGAATGGCCTAGGGGAAAAATACACACACCATTGTAATCGGGCGAGTTTCTACTTTCAGATGCAACAGGAAATTCTCGAGTTCGGCAATCCGTTCGCGAGAAATGGGATTTGGAAGTTAAGGAATGGTTGCGAAACCATCAAAATTTTCGCTGGTCTGATTCTCGAACCAATAACTGGAATGGCCTAGGGGAAAAGTACACACACCATTGTAATCGGGCGAGTTTCTACTTTCAGATGCAACAGGAATTTCTCGAGTTCGTCAACCCGTTCGCGAGATATGGGAGTTTGAAGATACGGAATGGTTGAGAAACCATCAAAATTTTCGCTGGTCTGATACTCGAAACCAATAACTGGAATGGCCTAGGGGAAAACTACACATACCATTGCAATCGTGCGAGTTTCTACTTTCAGGTGCAACAGGAATTTCTCGAGTTCGTCAATCCTTTCGCGAGATATGGGAGTTTGAAGTTAAGGAGTGGTTGTGAATCCATCAAAATTTTCGCTGGTCTGATACTCGAAACCAATAACTGGAATGGCCTAGGGGAAAAGTACATACACCATTGTAATCGGGCGGGTTTCTACTTTCAGATGCAACAGAAATTTCTCGAGTTCGTCAATCCGTTCGCGAGATATGGGAGTTTAAAATTATGGAATGATTGAGAAACCATCAAAATTTTCGCTGGTCTGATACTCGAAACCAATAACTGGGATGGCCTAGGGGAAAAGTACACATACCGTTGTAATCGGGCGAGTTTCTGCTTTCAGATGCAGTAGGAAATTCTCGAGTTCGTCAATCCGTTCGCGAGATATGAAAGTTTGAAGTTAAGGAATGCTTGAGAAACCAACAAAATTTTTTGCTGGTCTGATACTCGAAACCAACAATTGGAATGGCCTAGGGGAAAAGCACACACACCGTTGTAATCGGGCGAGTTTCTGCTTTCAGATGCAATAGGAAATTCTCGAGTTCGTCAATCCGTTCGCGAGATATGGGAGTTTGAAGTTAAGGAATGGTTGAGAAACCATACCGTTGTAATCGGGCGAGTTTCTGCTCTCAGATGCAATAGGAAATTCTCGAGTTCGTCAATCCGTTCGCGAGATATGGAAGTTTGAAGTTAAGGAATGGTTGAGAATCCATCACAATTTTGGCAAGTCTGATACTCGAAACCACTAACCACTATGGCTTAGGGCAAAAATACACATACCGTTGTAATCGGGAGAGTTTCTTCTTTCAGATGCAATAGGAAATTCTCGAGTTCGTCAACCCGTTCGCGAGATATGGGTGTTTGAAGTTAAGGAATGGTTGAGAAAGCATCAAAATTTTCGCTGGTCTAATACTCGAAACCAATAACTGGATTGGCCTAGGGGAATAGTACACACACCATTGTATTCGGGCGAGTTTCTGCTTTCAGATGCAATAGGAAATTCTCGAGTTCGTCAATCCGTTCGCGAGATATGGGTGTTTGAAGTTAAGGAATGGTTGAGAAACCATCACAATTTTCGCAAGTCTGATACTCGAAAGCAATAACTATTATGGCCTAGGGCAAAAATACACATACCGTTGTAATCGGGCGAGTTTCTGCTTTCAGATGCAATAGGAAATTCTCGAGTTCGTCAATCCGTTCGCGAGATATGGGAGTTTGAGGTTAAGGAATGGTTGAGAAACCATCAAAATTTTCGCAAGTCTGATACTCGAAACCAATAACTACAATGGCCCGGGGAAAAACACACATACCGTTGTAATTGGGAGAGTTTCTACTTTCAGATGCAAGAGGAATTTCTCGAGTTTGTCAATCCGTTCGCGAGATATGGGAGTTTGAGGTTAAGGAATGGTTGAGAAACCATCAAAATTTTCGCATGTCTTATACTCGAAACCAATAACTACTATGGCCTACGGCAAAAATGCACATACAGTTGTAATCGGGCGAGTTTCTGCTTTCAGACGCAACAGGAATTTCTCGTGGTCGTCAATCCGTTCGCGAGATATGGGAGTTTGAGGTTAAGGAATGGTTGAGAAACCATCAAAATTTTCGCAAGTCTGATACTCGAAACCAATAACTACAATGGCCCGGGGAAAAACACACATACCGTTGTAATTGGGAGAGTTTCTACTTTCAGATGCAAGAGGAATTTCTCGAGTTTGTCAATCCGTTCGCGAGATATGGGAGTTTGACGTTAAGGAATGCTTGAGCAACCATCAAAATTTTCGAAAGTCTGATACTCGAAACCAATAACTACAAAGGCCTAGGGGAAAAATACACATACCGTTGTAATCGTGCGAGTTTCTACTTTCACATGCAAAAGGAATTTCTCGAGTTCGTCAATCCGTTCGCGAGAAATGGGAGATTGAAGTATAGGAATGGTTTAGGAACGATCAAAATTTTCGCAAGTCTGATACTCGAAACCAATAACTACAAAGGCCTACGGGGAAAATACACATACCTTTGTAATCGGGCGAGTTTCCACTTTCAGATGCAACAGGAATTTCTCGAGTTCGTCAATCCGTTCGCGAGATATGGGAGTTTGAAGTTAAGGAATGGTTGAGAAACCATCAATATTTTCGCAATTCTGATGCTAGAAACGAATAACTGGAATGGCCTAGGGGAGAAGTACACACACCATTGTAATCGGGAGAGTTTCTACTTTCAGATGCAACAGGAATTTCTCGAGTTCGTCAATCCGTTCGCGAGATATGGGAGTTTGAAGTTAAGGAATGGTTGAGAAACCATCAAAATTTTCGCAGGTCTTATACTCGAAACCAATAACTACAAAGGCCTAGGGGGAAAACACACATATCTCTGAAATCGGGCGTGTTTCTACTTTCAGGTGCAACAGGAATTTCTCGAGTTCGTCAATCCGTTCGCGAGATATGGGAGTTTGAAGTTAAGGAATGCTTGAGAAACCATCACAATTTTCGCAAGTCTGATACTCGAAACCAATAACTACAATGGCCCAGGGGAAAAACACACATACCGTTGTAATTGGGAGAGTTTCTACTTTCAGATGCAACAGGAATTTCTCGAGTTCGTCAATCCGTTCGCGAAATATGGGAGTTTGAAGTTAAGGAATGCTTGAGAAACCATCAAAATTTTCGAAAGTCTGATACTCGAAACCAATAACTACAAAGGCCTAGGGGAAAAATACACATACCGTTGTAATCGGGCGAGTTTCTACTTTCTCATGCAACAGGAATTTCTCGAGTTCGTCAATCCGTTCGCGAGATATGGAAGTGTGAAGTTACGGAATGGTTGAGAAACCATCAAAATTCCCGCAAGTCTGATAAACGAAACCAATAGCTGGAATGGTCTAGGGGAAAAGTACACACACCGTTGTAATTGCGAGAGTTTCTACTTTCAGATGCAACAGGAATTTCTCGAGTTCGTCAATCCGTTCGCGAGATATGGGAGTTTGACGTTAAGGAATGCTTGAGAAACCATCAAAATTTTCGAAAGTCTGATACTCGAAACCAATAACTACAAAGGCCTAGGGGAAAAATACACATACCGTTGTAATCGGGCGAGTTTCTACTTTCTCATGCAACAGGAATTTCTCGAGTTCGTCAATCCGTTCGCGAGATATGGAAGTGTGAAGTTACGGAATGGTTGAGAAACCATCAAAATTCCCGCAAGTCTGATAAACGAAACCAATAGCTGGAATGGTCTAGGGGAAAAGTACACACACCGTTGTAATTGCGAGAGTTTCTACTTTCAGATGCAACAGGAATTTCTCGAGTTCGTCAATCCGTTCGCGAGATATGGGAGTTTGACGTTAAGGAATGCTTGAGCAACCATCAAAATTTTCGAAAGTCTGATACTCGAAACCAATAACTACAAAGGCCTAGGGGAAAAATACACATACCGTTGTAATCGGGCGAGTTTCTACTTTCACATGCAAAAGGAATTTCTCGAGTTCGTCAATCCATTCGCGAGAAATGGGAGATTGAAGTATAGGAATGGTTGAGGAACGATCAAAATATTCGCTGGTCTGATACTCGAAACCAATGACTACAATGGCCCAGGGGAAAAACACACATACCGTTGTAATTGGGAGAGCTTCTACTTTCAGATGCAACAGGAATTTCTCGAGTTCGTCAATCCGTTCGCGAGATATGGGAGTTTGAAGTTAAGGAATGCTTGAGAAACCATCAAAATTTTCGAAAGTCTGATACTCGAAACCAATAACTACAAAGGCCTACGGGGAAAATGCACATACCTTTGTAATCGGGCGAGTTTCCACTTTCAGATGAAACAGGAATTTCTCGAGTTCGTCAATCCGTTCGCGAGATATGGGAGTTTGATGTTAAGGAATGGTTGAGAAACCATCAAAATATTCGCTGGTCTGATACTCGAAACCAATGACTACAATGGCCCAGGGGAAAAACACACATACCGTTGTAATTGGGAGAGCTTCTACTTTCAGATGCAACAGGAATTTCTCGAGTTCGTCAATCCGTTCGCGAGATATGGGAGTTTGAAGTTAAGGAATGCTTGAGAAACCATCAAAATTTTCGAAAGTCTGATACTCGAAACCAATAACTACAAAGGCCCAGGGGAAAAACACACATACCGTTGTAATTGGGAGAGCTTCTACTTTCAGATGCAACAGGAATTTCTCGAGTTCGTCAATCCGTTCGCGAGATATGGGAGTTTGAAGTTAAGGAATGCTTGAGAAACCATCAAAATTTTCGAAAGTCTGATACTCGAAACCAATAACTACAAAGGCCTAGGGGAAAAATACACATACCGTTGTAATCGGGCGAGTTTCTACTTTCTCATGCAACAGGAATTTCTCGAGTTCGTCAATCCGTTCGCGAGATATGGAAGTGTGAAGTTACAGAATGTTTGAGAAACCATCAAAATTTTCGCAAGTCTGATAATCGAAACCAATAGCTGGAATGGCCTAGGGGAAAGATACACACACCATTGTACTCGGGCGAGTTTCTACTTTCAGGTGCAACTGGAATTTCTCGAGTTCGTCAATCCGTTCGCGAGATATGGGAGTTTGAAGTTGAGGAGTGGTTGTGAAACCATCAAAATTTTCGCTGGTCTGATACTCGAAACCAATAACTGGAATGGCCTAGGGGAAAAGTACATACCCCATTGTAATCGGGCGGGTTTCTACTTTCAGATGCAACAGAAATTTCTCGAGTTCGTCAATCCGTTCGCGAGATATGGGAGTTTGAAATTATGGAATGATTGAGAAACCATCAAAATTTTCGCTGGTCTGATACTCGAAACCAATAACTGGAATGGCCTAGGGGAAAAGTACAGACACCATTGTAATCGCCCGAGTTTCTACTTTCAGATGCAACAGGAATTTCTCGAGTTCGTCAATCCGTTCGCGAGATATGGGAGTTTGAATTTAAGGAATGGTTGAGCAACCATCAAAATTTTCGCATGTCTGATGCTCGAAACCAATAACTGGAATGACCTAGGGGGAAAGTACACACACCATTGTAATCGGGCGAGTTTCTGCTTCCAGGTGCAACAGGAATTTCTCGAGTTCGTCAATCCGTTCGCGAGATACGGGAGTTTGAAATTATGGAATTATTGAGAAACCATCAAAATTTTCGCTGGTCTGATACTCGAAACCAATAACTGGAATGGCCTAGGGGAAAAGTACAGACACCATTGTAATCGGGCGAGTTTCTACTTTCAGATGCAACAGGAATTTCTCGAGTTCGTCAATCCGTTCGCGAGATATGGGAGTTTGAATTTATGGAATGGTTGTGCAACCATCAAAATTTTCGCATGTCTGATACTCGAAACCAATAACTGGAATGGCCTAGGGGAAATGTACACATACCATTGCAATCGTGCGAGTTTCTACTTTCAGGTGCAACTGGAATTTCTCGAGTTCGTCAATCCTTTCGCGAGATATGGGAGTTTGAAGTTAAGGAGTGGTTGTGAAACCATCAAAATTTTCGCTGGTCTGATACTCGAAACCAATAACTGGAATGGCCTAGGGGAAAAGTACATACACCATTGTAATCGGGCGGGTTTCTACTTTCAGATGCAACAGAAATTTCTCGAGTTCGTCAATCCGTTCGCGAGATATGGGAGTTTGAAATTATGGAATGATTGAGAAACCATCAAAATTTTCGCTGGTCTGATACTCGAAACCAATAACTGGAATGGCCTAGGGGAAAAGTACAGACACCATTGTAATCGGGCGAGTTTCTACTTTCAGATGCAACAGGAATTTCTCGAGTTCGTCAATCCGTTCGCGAGATATGGGAGTTTGAATTTAAGGAATGGTTGAGCAACCATCAAAATTTTCGCATGTCTGATGCTCGAAACCAATAACTGGAATGACCTAGGGGGAAAGTACACACACCATTGTAATCGGGCGAGTTTCTGCTTCCAGGTGCAACAGGAGTTTCTCTAGTTCGTCAATCCGTTCGCGAGATATGGGAGTTTGAAATTATGGAATTATTGAGAAACCATCAAAATTTTCGCTGGTCTGATACTCGAAACCAATAACTAGAATGGCCTACGGGAAAAGTACAGACACCATTGTAATCGGGCGAGTTTCTACTTTCAGATGCAACAGGAATTTCTCGAGTTCGTCAATCCGTTCGCGAGATATGGGAGTTTGAAATTATGGAATGATTGAGAAACCATCAAAATTTTCGCTGGTCTGATACTCGAAACCAATAACTGGAATGGCCTAGGGGAAAAGTACAGACACCATTGTAATCGAGCGAGTTTCTACTTTCAGATGCAACAGGAATTTCTCGAGTTCGTCAATCCGTTCGCGAGATATGGGAGTTTGAATTTATGGAATGGTTGTGCAACCATCAAAATTTTCGCATGTCTGATACTCGAAACCAATAACTGGAATGGCCTTGGGGAAAAGTACACATACCATTGCAATCGTGCGAGTTTCTACTTTCAGGTGCAACTGGAATTTCTCGAGTTCGTCAATCCTTTCGCGAGATATGGGAGTTTGAAGTTAAGGAGTGGTTGTGAAACCATCAAAATTTTCGCTGGTCTGATACTCGAAACCAATAACTGGAATGGCCTAGGGGAAAAGTACATACACCATTGTAATCGGGCGGGTTTGTACTTTCAGATGCAACAGAAATTTCTCGAGTTCGTCAATCCGTTCGCGAGATATGGGAGTTTGAAATTATGGAATGATTGAGAAACCATCAAAATTTTCGCTGGTCTGATACTCGAAACCAATAACTGGAATGGCCTAGGGGAGAAGTACAGACACCATTGTAATCGGGCGAGTTTCTACTTTCAGATGCAACAGGAATTTCTCGAGTTCGTCAATCCGTTCGCGAGATATGGGAGTTTGAATTTAAGGAATGGTTGAGCAACCATCAAAATTTTCGCATGTCTGATGCTCGAAACCAATAACTGGAATGACCTAGGGGGAAAGTACACACACCATTGTAATCGGGCGAGTTTCTGCTTCCAGGTGCAACAGGAATTTCTCGAGTTCGTCAATCAGTTCGCGAGATATGGGAGTTTGAAGTTAAGGAATGGTTGAGAAACTATCAAAATTTTCGCAAGTCTGATACTCGAAACCAATAACTACAAAGGCCTAGGTGAAAAACGCACATATCTTTGTAATCGGACGAGTTTCTACTTTCAGATGCAATAGGAATTTCTCGAGTTCGTCATTCCGTTCGCGAGATATGGGAGTTTGAAGTTAAGGAATAGTTTTTTTTTTTTTTTTTTTTTTTTTTTTATTTACGCTATGAACCCAGTACACGGTTATTAGCAGCATGCACATTGATGTGCATACTAACAGTACAAAACAAGAATGGAATACATAAGTTAAGATTACCCGAAGATACATCGTTATGTATCGTTATACACAAATAAATGCTTATTACTAGTAATTGTACTTAGTGCTTATAGTTACATACTTATAACTATGGGCAATATACTACCTTGATCAAAAAGTTTTAGGACTTTATTCATAAAATCAAAAATACAAATTTATTCGTCCAAATCGATATGGTCCCCTTCAAAGTAGTCCCCATTGACTGCAATGCACTTGCGCCAGCGCTTGATCCAATCCTCGAAACACCGCTGGTACTCAATTTTCGGTATGTCCATCAGAGCCGTCTTCGATTTTGTCATGACCTCCTCTCGGGTACTGTAACGCGTTCCGCGAAGCGGTTTTTTAATTCGGTTGAACAGAAAAAAGTCGCAGGGAGCCAGATCTGGTGAATTTGAAGGCTGCTGGATAGTGTTCGTGTTGTTTTTCATCAAAAACTCGCGGATAAGGATCGCATTGTGCGCCGGTGCGTTATCGTGGTGCAAAATCCACGAGTTGTTTGCCCACAAATCTGGCCTTTTTTGACGAATTCACTAACCAAAACGTCTTGAACGGATCCATAAGCAATGTTCAAGTCCTCTGCCAGCTCTCTGATGGTCAATTTGCGGTTTTCGGACAACATTTCTTGAATTTTATCGATGTTTTCATCGGTTTTCGACGTTGTCGGCCTGCCACTGCGTTTGTCATCCTCGACCGACTCACGACCACTTCTGAAGCGTTCGTGCCATCGAAAAACATTTGATCTCAAAAGAGTATCGTTGCCGAAACACTTCTCCAACATATCCAAGGTCTGCGGACCGTTAAATCCGTTTTTTACACAAAATTTAATGCAAACTCGTTGATGCTCAAATGATGCCATTTTCAAAATCGAAGACACGAACAAAGGAGATGTGCTCAGTACAACGTAACTTTTACAAATATCAAGCTATGATGCTGAAATTGGAAGGAAGTGTTAATGACAGATATGGTAACCTAACAAAAAAAAAAAAAGAAACAATCGGGTGATTGACAGCGACACACGGGGGACAGGCCTAGAACTTTTTGATCAAGGTAGTATAATACTTATTACTAGATGCTTATAACTTGTAGCGGTTTATAAATATGGTATACTTTATATAAATAAATTCATAATTTTTTGGATCAGTATCAAACAGACAGACAGACCTCACAGGCAGTCAGAGATTTACGCCATGGTCTTTCAGAAATTTGTGAATGCACAGTAGAGGAGGAATATGCAGTTTACTTGTGAAGAACTCAATTGAGTAGGGCGGGTGGTAGCCCATGTTACGTAGTCGATTTAATAAAATATATCTATTACTGTTAAGGATGGGGCATTGCCATATCACATGGTTGGGATCCTGGACTGGCCATCCACACTGGCACTTTGTGTTCGGAGCGAGGTTGATTCTAAACAGGGATGCAGCTAACTGGAAGTGGTTAGCCCGAAGCCTGTTCGTCCAGCAAATAAACTCTCTAGTAAGATTCTTGCGTGAGAACCATGGGTAGGATGAAGAGAGATGATAATGATCAAAAAAATTTTTACCTTTAAATTCGGCTTCCGCAATAATCCTTCTTTCTGACGCTATATTGGCCTGTTTTTTAAAAATATCGGAAAAATCGCAATACGGAACTAGAATATTGAGAGACACATTGGAAAGGGATGCTTCTTTTGCTAAGGTGTCCACTTTTTCGTTAAAGGTAATACCAGTATGAGAGGGAATCCAGAAGAAGGAGAATTTCTTATTGTCTGTGGAGAAGGTATTTGTAAGATTACGAATATCAAGGATGATGGTATTAGTATTAACGTTACATGGGCATTTGTTTAAGGCTTGCAAGGCAGAAAGACTGTCCGAGTATATAAAAACATTGTTACTGGGGGCAACAGAAGCTATTTCAATAGCATTTTTTAATGCAATACATTCCGCTGAAAAAATGGAAAAATATTTATATAAGCCTAATTGTGAAGAAGTGTCAAGGTCTGGAGAGAAACATGCTGCACCTACTCTGCCAGATTCTTCATCCTTACTACCGTCGGTAAAAAAGGAGATGGAATCAGTGGGTCTGTTACGTAGATGATCGAGGAAGAGGGAATTAGGATCCCTAGCATTTTTGAGGAGAAATCCCAGTTCAGTGTCAATCAAAATTTTAGAATGGAACAATTTATATTTAGTTAGGTAAGGGGGAAAGTTATTTTCTATTCTGAGAATCTCTCTGTAGTAAAGAATAGCGTCAATTTGCCGGGGAAGTATGGTATGCGATTTAAACAGTAAATCATTCCAGATAGAAGAGTTGTGGAGTCTATCGATCCAATTATATAAGGTGGTTCCACTGTTAGAAAGATTTTTCATTATAAATTTATTACACAAATATTCGGCTCTGTATTGCAATTTACACAATTTGGACTCACTCAATATAATATTGGTGGGAGTACTGATTCTGTATCCCAATGCAATTCGCAAGGCAGCGTACTGGATTCTCTCAATTTTGATCATTAAGGTCTCGGATTTGGGAAAGTATATAAATAGGCTATAATCAAGGATAGAGCGAATAAGGTTTTTGTACAAAGTAATCAGTGTGGATGGATCGGCCCCCCACCTTATCCCGCTTATAAATTTTAGAATGTTGAGCCTGTTAAAACACTTGTTGCGGATGTATTCGATGTGATCATTGAATTTAAACTGATAGTCGAAGATAATTCCTAAAAATGTAACCTGGGAACTTGATTTGACTAAAGTGTTTTGAATTTTAATCGAGCAGGTGCCCGGACGAATTCCTTTTTTATTAAAGTGGATAAGCACAGTCTTATCTAGGGCTAAAGAGAGCCCGAGATAATCAAGTTTGTTGATAACATTGAGAATCGCTTTTTCGATAGATTTCTTTGCAGTATCAGGCCGAGAGACTTCACAGAAAATAGCTATATCATCTGCGAATTGAGTAATATGAACGTCATTGCTTAGCTCATTAGGAACATCCTTAACAGAAATTAAATAGAGAAGAGGACTCAGAACTCCACCCTGGGGAAGCCCTTTGTAGACTTTTCTTGTTACGGTACTCTCGGAGTTAACGATGAAAGTAACGTTTCGTTCATGAGTTAGGTAGCCGATGAAATTAATAATATTACAGGGACAGCCCATATCACATAGCTTTGATAGCAGGATATCACCGTTGACATTATCAAATGCTCCCTTAACGTCTAAAAAACATGACAAAACATCTCGATTTTTGGAGAAGGCCTCTTCAATGGTTAAGGCTAAGGTGGCGAGATTGTCGGTACATGACCTTCCCGCCCTGAAGCCGGCTTGAGAGGGAGGAAGGAAACCAGTGTATTCCATCCACCAACGAAGTCTTGCCCCGATCATTTTTTCAAGAATTTTGCATAAGCAGGAGGTGAGTGATATGGGCCTAAGACCCCCACTCTCCTTCTTATCAATGAAAAAGGTTAAGCTATCCTTCCATGATGGGGGGAATCCACTAGTCAAGTAAATCTCGTTTAGAATGTCGAGTAGTATGAGTTTTACCTTGAGAGGCATCTTAACGATGAGGCAATAGTCAATCTTATCAAGACCTGGGGATGCTTTGAGGCTACAGTTGTTAAGGGCTATATTAAATTCCTGAAGATCGAATGACGAGCTGAGGAACGCAGTAATATTACTATTTGAACTTCGAGGTAATGGAGGCTGTGGATTTGAAGGTACCCAGGAGGGACTGAGTTTGTTTATTGTCTCTTCTATTTTAGATTCTCGATTAGAGGAATTACCTTCATTAAATTTAACATCAGCCCATTTGTTTTTCAAAATTTTACATTTGTTCCATACGTAAGATATATTTTCTCTAAAGTTAATACTTTTAGCGAATTCCCGAAAGTTTTCAATTTTCCTTTTTTTAATGTATTTCTTTGCAATAGCTAAGCGTCTTTTGTATTCTATATAGTCTTTTATATTGTGTGTGTAATTCCATTTTTTAAGTGAAGCTTTTCTAAGACGGATGAGCGTAGAACATTCATCATTCCACCAGGGTACCGGATTCCTATGCATTTTGTTGTTGGGATATTTTGGAGCGGGGGTGCTTTGTATAACCGCGTCAGTTATTAAATTCGTGAAATAGTAATACTTATTGATTGAATCTAATGAGATGTAAGAGGAGTCGAAAAATTTGTTATATGAATCCTCTAAAATAGAATGGTATTTAGACCAATCGGTTTTTTTGGTTGAAAGTCGAGGCCGCTCTTGGGTATAAAATACTTTATCAACTACCAAGTTGGCCCTCAAGGGATAATGATCTGATCCCCACGTATCATCGTTTATCTTAATTTTAATCAAATCAAAAATGTTAGGGGTTGAGAGAACAAGATCAAGGTTTGAAAGTTTGCATCTATGAAAATCGACATGAGTAAGCGTGTTGTGATTAGCTAGTATTAGATCAGTGTTATTAATCGAATTAAGGAGTTTGATTCCGTTGGAATTAGTGTCGGAGCAATTCCATAAAGAATGGTGAGCATTAAAATCTCCAAAAATAAGGGTAGAACCTTGAGAGCTCAGCGATGAAAAGAGATGATCCCATTCTATTTGAGATACATTGAACTTAGGAACCTTGTAACAAGCTGCAATCATTAAAGGAGGAGATATATTGTGAATTTTGATCGCACCAGTTTCTAAGTTATCCGAGATGTTACAAAACTCCTGAACAGTGCTGAATTTTAAGGATTTCCTTACCAAGAAGATGAGGCCACCTCCAGGTCTATTGTTTCTGTCAATTCTGATAGAATGGAAACCTGGAAGGTCAAATTTTTTGTTATTCTTAAGCAGTGTCTCTACACCGATGAACACATCAATTTCTTCTAGCTGTTTTTGCAGCTCTTCTTTACACCTGGTGATTCCACGGCAGTTCCAAAAAACTATTTTGAGGTCAGAGAAGCAGTGTGAGTGTTGATTATGTTGGTGCATTGTCCAAGAGCTGTTTAGATGGAGTATTTTGATTAGAGGAAGGTAAGCCCTCTAAGTCGGGGTCGCAATCAGTATCCGTTTCCAATCCAGGAGATGAGGAGTATGCGTCTTCATGCTCGCCTTGATCCTTCCAGATGAGGTATGATTCGAGTTTTTTAATAATTCTTGAGATCCTGTTTTTGGTTTGTCTACCTGATATAAGGATGTAGGTTTCACGTAGCATTTTTATAAGGAGTGAAAGTTTGTCGGTATAGGATTGAGCCAGTTCAACTATATTAGGGTTGCCTTTGGCCTTGAGAAGAAATTCTTTATATTGTTGGTAATCAAGGACGTATGTATACGGGTACTGTTGGAGAATCTGTTGAATTGGTTTTAAGGCCTGTTCAATTTCGTCGAGATGAACACTGTTGTCGGAGGTCTTGTTTTCCTTTCTTCTTTTGGGTAAAGGAGTAGCTGTATTTCTCGATGATGGCTTGGTCGTACTTTTGCCGTCCTTAGTTGTAGGTGTCACTGTGAGCTTGTGTGGAGAGGGAGGAGTTTTAAATGTTCCATCCACATTGTTTTGAACAGTGCCTGAGGAACTGACCGATAGGGGTCTTTTGTTTGTTGTTTTAGGAGCCACGTTTCCTAAAGGCATAACAAGACACTTTTCTTGAGGTGGCTTAATAATGGACGGAAGGGATGGGTTTTCTTCACGAGGGTTAGGATCTATAGGTTGTGTGGGAGAGGACTGAGAGACATTATGGAGACTTGAATTGGTATTGGAAACAGCAGAAGGACAATACTTTGCCAAATGGCCTTCCTTCTTACAAAGAAAGCAAGATAGGTTGTCCGTTGAGACGAAGATCCAGTATGAGGTATCATCATAGTTGACTTGAAGGTTATCTGGTAGTTTACATATATCTTCCGGATGAATGTATAATTGCCTCCGAAAACTGAGAACGTGAGAAAAGGAGGCCTCAGAGAGTCCTACCTTAACAAACGTGATGGGGGATAGGATTCTAATCCCTAAATTTTTGAGTAAATCTATTAATGTTGTGTGTGGAATAATGGGACACACGTTGGATAGAATAACAAGCTTTGTTTTCATAAGTAACGGTCTAATCGTGAGAGTTTTGTCTTTGATGATTAAGGTTGTTTTTTCGGAGGTGAGCTTGTCGACGTGGGTTTTGTCGGACAAGTATATACAAACTCTATTGTTTGCAATTCTTGAGGCAAATCTGATGTTGGATGGCTGAATCACTTTACCTATTGCTAAAACGTATTCTTTGATGGTAACGTTTTCATGGGCATCTAATACAATGGCTTGTTCTTTTGTGGGGAAGACATCTTTTTGTATAACACTGGCATAGGTAGGCACTGAAGGATCGTTGTCTTGCTTCGAGTTAACTTTTTCCATATTTATATTTTTGGTTGAAATAAATTCCTGTACTCAGGAATTTATTTAATGATTTTTAGTTAACGAATGTAGTCTTATACTACGGATTGGGATACGACGTAATAGGAGCCACAGAAACACAACACAACACTGTAAGTTGTACTCGCGGAACGACCGAGACGTCTTACTATCACGACTGTCAACACACGACTCGAAAGGAATGGTTGAGAAACCATCGAAATTTTCGCAATTCTGATGCTAGAAACGAATAACTGGAATGGCCTAGGGGAAAAGTACACACACCATTCTAATCGGGCGAGTGTCTACTTTCAGATTCAACTGGAATTTCTGGAGTTCGTCAATCCGTTCGCGAGATATGGGAGTTTGAAGTTAAGGAATGGTTGAGAAACCATCAAAATTTTCGCAAGTCTGGTACTCGAAACCAATAACTGCAAAGGCCTAGGGGAAAAATGCACACACCATTGTACTCGGGCGAGTTTCTGCTTTCAGATGCAACAGAAATTTCTCGAGTTCGTCAATCCGTTCGCGAGATATGGGTGTTTGAAGTTAAGGAATAGTTGAGAAACAATCAAAATTTTCGCTGTTCTGATACTCGAAACCAATAACTGGAATGGCCTAGGGGAAAAATACACACACCATTGTAATCGGGCGAGTTTCTACTTTCAGATGCAACAGGAAATTCTCGAGTTCGGCAATCCGTTCGCGAGAAATGGGATTTGGAAGTTAAGGAATGGTTGCGAAACCATCAAAATTTTCGCTGGTCTGATTCTCGAACCAATAACTGGAATGGCCTAGGGGAAAAGTACACACACCATTGTAATCGGGCGAGTTTCTACTTTCAGATGCAACAGGAATTTCTCGAGTTCGTCAACCCGTTCGCGAGATATGGGAGTTTGAAGATACGGAATGGTTGAGAAACCATCAAAATTTTCGCTGGTCTGATACTCGAAACCAATAACTGGAATGGCCTAGGGGAAAAGTACACATACCATTGCAATCGTGCGAGTTTCTACTTTCAGGTGCAACAGGAATTTCTCGAGTTCGTCAATCCTTTCGCGAGATATGGGAGTTTGAAGTTAAGGAGTGGTTGTGAATCCATCAAAATTTTCGCTGGTCTGATACTCGAAACCAATAACTGGAATGGCCTAGGGGAAAAGTACATACACCATTGTAATCGGGCGGGTTTCTACTTTCAGATGCAACAGAAATTTCTCGAGTTCGTCAATCCGTTCGCGAGATATGGGAGTTTAAAATTATGGAATGATTGAGAAACCATCAAAATTTTCGCTGGTCTGATACTCGAAACCAATAACTGGGATGGCCTAGGGGAAAAGTACACATACCGTTGTAATCGGGCGAGTTTCTGCTTTCAGATGCAGTAGGAAATTCTCGAGTTCGTCAATCCGTTCGCGAGATATGAAAGTTTGAAGTTAAGGAATGCTTGAGAAACCAACAAAATTTTTTGCTGGTCTGATACTCGAAACCAACAATTGGAATGGCCTAGGGGAAAAGCACACACACCGTTGTAATCGGGCGAGTTTCTGCTTTCAGATGCAATAGGAAATTCTCGAGTTCGTCAATCCGTTCGCGAGATATGGGAGTTTGAAGTTAAGGAATGGTTGAGAAACCATACCGTTGTAATCGGGCGAGTTTCTGCTCTCAGATGCAATAGGAAATTCTCGAGTTCGTCAATCCGTTCGCGAGATATGGAAGTTTGAAGTTAAGGAATGGTTGAGAATCCATCACAATTTTGGCAAGTCTGATACTCGAAACCACTAACCACTATGGCTTAGGGCAAAAATACACATACCGTTGTAATCGGGAGAGTTTCTTCTTTCAGATGCAATAGGAAATTCTCGAGTTCGTCAACCCGTTCGCGAGATATGGGTGTTTGAAGTTAAGGAATGGTTGAGAAAGCATCAAAATTTTCGCTGGTCTAATACTCGAAACCAATAACTGGATTGGCCTAGGGGAATAGTACACACACCATTGTATTCGGGCGAGTTTCTGCTTTCAGATGCAATAGGAAATTCTCGAGTTCGTCAATCCGTTCGCGAGATATGGGTGTTTGAAGTTAAGGAATGGTTGAGAAACCATCACAATTTTCGCAAGTCTGATACTCGAAAGCAATAACTATTATGGCCTAGGGCAAAAATACACATACCGTTGTAATCGGGCGAGTTTCTGCTTTCAGATGCAATAGGAAATTCTCGAGTTCGTCAATCCGTTCGCGAGATATGGGAGATGGAAGTTAAGGAATGGTTGAGAAACCATCAAAATTTTCGCAAGACTGATACTCGAAACCAATAACTACAATGGCCTAGGGGAAAAATACACATAGCGTTGTAATCGGGCGAGTTTCTGCTTTCAGATGCAATAGGAAATTCTCGAGTTCGTCAATCCGTTCGCGAGATATGGAAGTTTGAAGTTAAGGAATGCTTGAGAAACCATCAAAATTTTCGCTGGTCTGATACTCGAAACCAATAACTACAATGGCCTAGGGCAAAAATACACATACCGTTGTAATCGGGCGAGTTTCTGCTTTCAGATGCAATGGCACATTCTCGAGTTCGTCAATACGTTCGCGAGATATGGGAGTTTGAAGTGAAGGAATGGTTGAGAAACCATCAAAATTTTCGCAAGTCTGATACTCGAAACCAATAACTACAATGGCCTAGGGCAAAAATACACATACCGCTGTAATCGGGCGAGTTTCTGCTTCCAGGTGCAATAGGAAATTCTCCAGTTCGTCAATGCGTTCGCGAGATATGGGAGTTTGAAGTTAAGGAATGGTTGAGACACCATCAAAATTTTCGCAAGTCTGATACTCGAAACCCATAACTACAAAGGCCTAGGGGGGAAACACACATATCTTTGTAATCGGGCGTGTTTCTACTTTCAGGTGCAACAGGAATTTCTCTAGTTCGTCAATCCGTTCGCGAGATATGGGTGTTTGAAGTTAAGGAATGTTTGAGAAACCATCAAAATTTTCGCTGGTCTGATACTCGAAACCAATAACTGGAATGGCCTAGGGGAAAAGTACACACACCATTGTATTCGGACGAGTTTCTGCTTTCAGATGCAATAGGAATTTCTCGAGTTCGCCAATCCGTTCGCGAGATATGGGAGTTTGAAGTTAAGGAATGGTTGATAAACCATCAAAATTTTCGCAATTCTGATGCTAGAAACGAATAGCTGGAATGGCCTAGGGGAAAAGCACACACACCATTGTAATCGGGCGAGTTTCTACTTTCAGATGCAACAGGAATTTCTCGAGTTCGTCAATGCGTTCGCGAGATATGGGAGTTTGAAGTTAAGGAATGGTTGAGACACCATCAAAATTTTCGCAAGTCTGATACTCGAAACCCATAACTACAAAGGCCTAGGGGGGAAACACACATATCTTTGTAATCGGGCGTGTTTCTACTTTCAGGTGCAACAGGAATTTCTCGAGTTCGTCAATCCGTTCGCGAGATATGGGAGTTTGAAGTTAAGGAATGGTTGAGAAACCATCAAAATTTTCGCAAGTCTTATACTCGAAACCAATAACTACAAAGGCCTAGGGGGAAAACACACATATCTTTGAAATCGGGCGTGTTTCTACTTTCAGGTGCAACAGGAATTTCTCGAGTTCGTCAATCCGTTCGCGAGATATGGGAGTTTGAAGTTAAGGAATGGTTGAGAAACCATCAAAATTTTCGCAAGTCTGATACTCGAAACCAATAACTACAAAGGCCTAAGGGGAAAACACACATATCTTTGTAATCGGGCGAGTTTCTGCTTTCAGATGCAATAGGAAATTCTCGAGTTCGCCAATCCGTTCGCGAGATATGGGAGTGTGAAGTTAAGGAATGGTTGAGAAACCAACAAAATTTTCGCAAGTCTGATACTCGAAACCAATAACTACAAAGGCCCAGGGGAAAAATACACATACCGTTGTAATCGGGCGAGTTTCTACTTCCACATGTAACAGGAATTTCTCGAGTTCGTCAATCCGTTCGCGAGATATGGGAGTTTGAACTTAAGGAATGGTTGAGAAACCATCAAAATTTTCGCTGGTCTGATACTCGAAACCAATAACTACAAAGGCCTAGGGGGAAAACACACATATCTTTGTAATCGGGCGTGTGTCTACTTTCAGGTGCAACAGGAATTTCTCCAGTTCGTCAATCCGTTCGCGAGATATGGGAGTTTGAAGTTAAGGAATGGTTGAGAAACCATCAAAATTTTCGCAAGTCTGATACTCGAAACCAATAACTACAATGGCCTAGGGCAAAAATACACATACCGTTGTAATCGGGCGAGTTTCTGCTTTCAGATGCAATGGCACATTCTCGAGTTCGTCAATACGTTCGCGAGATATGGGAGTTTGAAGTGAAGGAATGGTTGAGAAACCATCAAAATTTTCGCAAGTCTGATACTCGAAACCAATAACTACAATGGCCTAGGGCAAAAATACACATACCGCTGTAATCGGGCGAGTTTCTGCTTCCAGGTGCAATAGGAAATTCTCCAGTTCGTCAATGCGTTCGCGAGATATGGGAGTTTGAAGTTAAGGAATGGTTGAGACACCATCAAAATTTTCGCAAGTCTGATACTCGAAACCCATAACTACAAAGGCCTAGGGGGGAAACACACATATCTTTGTAATCGGGCGTGTTTCTACTTTCAGGTGCAACAGGAATTTCTCTAGTTCGTCAATCCGTTCGCGAGATATGGGTGTTTGAAGTTAAGGAATGTTTGAGAAACCATCAAAATTTTCGCTGGTCTGATACTCGAAACCAATAACTGGAATGGCCTAGGGGAAAAGTACACACACCATTGTATTCGGACGAGTTTCTGCTTTCAGATGCAATAGGAATTTCTCGAGTTCGCCAATCCGTTCGCGAGATATGGGAGTTTGAAGTTAAGGAATGGTTGATAAACCATCAAAATTTTCGCAATTCTGATGCTAGAAACGAATAGCTGGAATGGCCTAGGGGAAAAGCACACACACCATTGTAATCGGGCGAGTTTCTACTTTCAGATGCAACAGGAATTTCTCGAGTTCGTCAATGCGTTCGCGAGATATGGGAGTTTGAAGTTAAGGAATGGTTGAGACACCATCAAAATTTTCGCAAGTCTGATACTCGAAACCCATAACTACAAAGGCCTAGGGGGGAAACACACATATCTTTGTAATCGGGCGTGTTTCTACTTTCAGGTGCAACAGGAATTTCTCGAGTTCGTCAATCCGTTCGCGAGATATGGGAGTTTGAAGTTAAGGAATGGTTGAGAAACCATCAAAATTTTCGCAAGTCTTATACTCGAAACCAATAACTACAAAGGCCTAGGGGGAAAACACACATATCTTTGAAATCGGGCGTGTTTCTACTTTCAGGTGCAACAGGAATTTCTCGAGTTCGTCAATCCGTTCGCGAGATATGGGAGTTTGAAGTTAAGGAATGGTTGAGAAACCATCAAAATTTTCGCAAGTCTGATACTCGAAACCAATAACTACAAAGGCCTAAGGGGAAAACACACATATCTTTGTAATCGGGCGAGTTTCTGCTTTCAGATGCAATAGGAAATTCTCGAGTTCGCCAATCCGTTCGCGAGATATGGGAGTGTGAAGTTAAGGAATGGTTGAGAAACCAACAAAATTTTCGCAAGTCTGATACTCGAAACCAATAACTACAAAGGCCCAGGGGAAAAATACACATACCGTTGTAATCGGGCGAGTTTCTACTTCCACATGTAACAGGAATTTCTCGAGTTCGTCAATCCGTTCGCGAGATATGGGAGTTTGAAGTTAAGGAATGGTTGAGAAACCATCAAAATTTTCGCTGGTCTGATACTCGAAACCAATAACTACAAAGGCCTAGGGGGAAAACACACATATCTTTGTAATCGGGCGTGTGTCTACTTTCAGGTGCAACAGGAATTTCTCGAGTTCGTCAATCCGTTCGCGAGATATGGGAGTTTGAAGTTAAGGAATGGTTGAGAAACCATCAAAATTTTCGCAAGTCTGATACTCGAAACCAATAACTACAATGGCCTAGGGCAAAAATACACATACCGTTGTAATCGGGCGAGTTTCTGCTTTCAGATGCAATGGCACATTCTCGAGTTCGTCAATACGTTCGCGAGATATGGGAGTTTGAAGTGAAGGAATGGTTGAGAAACCATCAAAATTTTCGCAAGTCTGATACTCGAAACCAATAACTACAATGGCCTAGGGCAAAAATACACATACCGCTGTAATCGGGCGAGTTTCTGCTTCCAGGTGCAATAGGAAATTCTCGAGTTCGTCAATGCGTTCGCGAGATATGGGAGTTTGAAGTTAAGGAATGGTTGAGACACCATCAAAATTTTCGCAAGTCTGATACTCGAAACCCATAACTACAAAGGCCTAGGGGGGAAACACACATATCTTTGTAATCGGGCGTGTTTCTACTTTCAGGTGCAACAGGAATTTCTCTAGTTCGTCAAACCGTTCGCGAGATATGGGTGTTTGAAGTTAAGGAATGTTTGAGAAACCATCAAAATTTTCGCTGGTCTGATACTCGAAACCAATAACTGGAATGGCCTAGGGGAAAAGTACACACACCATTGTATTCGGACGAGTTTCTGCTTTCAGATGCAATAGGAATTTCTCGAGTTCGCCAATCCGTTCGCGAGATATGGGAGTTTGAAGTTAAGGAATGGTTGATAAACCATCAAAATTTTCGCAATTCTGATGCTAGAAACGAATAGCTGGAATGGCCTAGGGGAAAAGCACACACACCATTGTAATCGGGCGAGTTTCTACTTTCAGATGCAACAGGAATTTCTCGAGTTCGTCAATGCGTTCGCGAGATATGGGAGTTTGAAGTTAAGGAATGGTTGAGACACCATCAAAATTTTCGCAAGTCTGATACTCGAAACCCATAACTACAAAGGCCTAGGGGGGAAACACACATATCTTTGTAATCGGGCGTGTTTCTACTTTCAGGTGCAACAGGAATTTCTCTAGTTCGTCAATCCGTTCGCGAGATATGGGTGTTTGAAGTTAAGGAATGTTTGAGAAACCATCAAAATTTTCGCTGGTCTGATACTCGAAACCAATAACTGGAATGGCCTAGTGGAAAAGTACACACACCATTGTATTCGGACGAGTTTCTGCTTTCAGATGCAATAGGAATTTCTCGAGTTCGCCAATCCGTTCGCGAGATATGGGAGTTTGAAGTTAAGGAATGTTTGATAAACCATCAAAATTTTCGCAATTCTGATGCTAGAAACGAATAGCTGGAATGGCCTAGGGGAAAAGTACACACACCATTGTAATCGGGCGAGTTTCTACTTTCAGATGCAACAGGAATTTCTCGAGTTCGTCAATCCGTTCGCGAGATATGGGAGTTTGAAGTTAAGGAATGTTTGAGAAACCTTCAAAATTTTCGCAATTCTGATACTCGAAACCAATAACTACAAATGCCTAGGGGAAAAATACACATACCGTTGTAATCGGGCGAGTTTCTACTTTCCGATGCAACAGGAATTTCTCGAGTTCGTCAATCCGTTCGCGAGATATGGGAGTTTGAAGTTAAGGAATGCTTGAGACACCATCAAAATTTTCGCAAGTCTGATACTCGAAACCAATAACTACAAAGGCCTAGGGGGAAAACACACATATCTTTGTAATCGGGCGAGTTTCTGCTTTCAGATGCAATAGGAAATTCCCGAGTTCGCCAATCGGTTCGCGAGATATGGGAGTGTGAAGTTAAGGAATGGTTGAGAAACCAACAAAATTTTCGCAAGTCTGATACTCGAAACAAATAACTACAAAGGCCTAGGCCAAAAATACACATACCGTTGTAATCGGGCGAGTTTCGGCTTTCAGATGCAACAGGAAATTCTCGAGTTCGTCAATCCGTTCGCGAGATATGAAAGTTTGAAGTTAAGAAATGATTGAGAAACCATCAAAATTTTCGCTGGTCTGATACTCGAAACCAATAACTGGAATGGCCTAGGGGAAAAGTACACATACCATTGTAATCGGGCGAGTTTCTACTTTCAGATACAACAGGAATTTCTCGAGTTCGTCAATCCGTTCGCGAGAAATGGGGGTCTGAAGTTAAGGAATGGTTGAGAAACCATCAACATTTTCGCAAGTCTGATACTCGAAACCAATAACTACAAATGCCTAGGGGAAAAATACACATACCGTTGTAAACGGGCGAGATTCTACTTTCACATGCAACAGGAATTTCTCGATTTCGTCAATACGTTCGCGAGATATGGGAGTTTTAAGTTAAGGAATGGTTGAGAAACCATCAACATTTTCGCAATTCTGATGCTAGAAACGAATAACTGGAATGGCCTAGGGGAGAAGTACACACACCATTGTAATCGGGCGTGTTTCTACTTTCAGGTGCAACAGGAATTTCTCGAGTTCGCCAATCCGTTCGCGAGATATGGGAGTTTGAAGTTAAGGAATGGTTGAGAAACCATCAAAGTTTTCGCAAGTCTGATTCTCGAATCTAATAACTACTATGGCCTAGGGCAAAAATACACATACCGTTGTAATCGTGCTAGTTACTGCTTTCAGATGCAATAAGAAATTCTCGAGTTCGTCAATCCGATCCCGAGATATGGAAGTTTGAAGTTAAGGTATGGTTGAGAAACGATCAAAATTTTCGCAAGTCTGATACTCGAAACCAATAACTACAATGGCCTAGGGCAAAAATACACATACCGTTGTAATCGGGCGAGTTTCTGCTTCCAGGTGCAATAGGAAATTCTCGAGTTCGTCAATCCGTTCGCGAGATATGGGAGTTTGAAGTTAAGGAATGGTTGAGATACCATCAAAATTTTCGCAAGTCTGATACTCGAAACCAATAACTACAATGACCTAGGGGAAAAATACACATATCGTAGTAATCGGGCGAGATTCTACTTTCAGATGCAACAGGAATTTCTCGAGTTGGTGAATCCGTTCGCGAGATATGGGAGTTTGAAGTAAAGGAATGGTTGAGACACCATCAAAATTTTCGCAAGTCTGATACTCGAAACCAATAACTGGATTGGCCTAGGGGAAAAGTACACACACCATTGTATTCGGACGAGTTTCTACTTTCAGATGCAACAGAAATTTCTCGAGTTCGTCAATCCGTTCGCGAGATATGGGAGTTTGAAGTTAAGGAATGCTTGAGACACCATCAAAATTTTCGCAAGTCTGATACTCGAAACCAATAACTACAAAGGCCTAGGGGGGAAACACACATATCTTTGTAATCGGGCGTGTTTCTACTTTCAGGTGCAACAGGAATTTCTCGAGTTCGTCAATCCGTTCGCGAGATATGGGAGTTTGAAGTTAAGGAATGGTTGAGAAACCATCAAAATTTTCGCAATTCTGATGCTAGAAACGAATAACTGGAATGGCCTAGGGGAAAAGTACACACACCATTGTAATCGGGCGAGTTTCTACTTCCACACGTAACAGGAATTTCTCGAGTTCGTCAATCCGTTCGCGAGATATGGGAGTTTGAAGTTAAGGAATGGTTGAGAAACCATCAAAATTATCGCTGGTCTGATACTCGAAACCAATAACTGGATTGGCCTAGGGGAAAAGTACACACACCATTGTATTCGGACGAGTTTCTTCTTTCAGATGCAACAGAAATTTCTCGAGTTCGTCAATCCGTTCGCGAGATATGGGAGTTTGAAGTTAAGGAATGCTTGAGACACCATCAAAATTTTCGCAAGTCTGATACTCGAAAGCAATAACTACAAAGGCCTAGGGGGAAAACACACATATCTTTGTAATCGGGCGAGTTTCTGCTTTCAGATGCAATAGGAAATTCTCGAGTTCGCCAATCCGTTCGCGAGATATGGGAGTGTGAAGTTAAGGAATGGTTGAGAAACCAACAAAATTTTCGCAAGTC
Organism: Ptiloglossa arizonensis; assembly: GCF_051014685.1. NCBI lineage: Eukaryota > Metazoa > Arthropoda > Insecta > Hymenoptera > Colletidae > Ptiloglossa > Ptiloglossa arizonensis. The sequence continues at coordinate 1,122,932 of NW_027478427.1, forward strand.
TGATACTCGAAACCAATAACTACAAAGGCCTAGGGGGAAAACACACATATCTTTGAAATCGGGCGTGTTTCTACTTTCAGGTGCAACAGGAATTTCTCGAGTTCGCCAATCCGTTCGCGAGATATGGGAGTTTGAAGTTAAGGAATGGTTGAGAAACCATCAAAGTTTTCGCAAGTCTGATTCTCGAATCTAATAACTACTATGGCCTAGGGCAAAAATACACATACCGTTGTAATCGTGCTAGTTACTGCTTTCAGATGCAATAAGAAATTCTCGAGTTCGTCAATCCGATCCCGAGATATGGAAGTTTGAAGTTAAGGTATGGTTGAGAAACGATCAAAATTTTCGCAAGTCTGATACTCGAAACCAATAACTACAATGGCCTAGGGCAAAAATACACATACCGTTGTAATCGGGCGAGTTTCTGCTTCCAGGTGCAATAGGAAATTCTCGAGTTCGTCAATCCGTTCGCGAGATATGGGAGTTTGAAGTTAAGGAATGGTTGAGATACCATCAAAATTTTCGCAAGTCTGATACTCGAAACCAATAACTACAATGACCTAGGGGAAAAATACACATATCGTAGTAATCGGGCGAGATTCTACTTTCAGATGCAACAGGAATTTCTCGAGTTCGTGAATCCGTTCGCGAGATATGGGAGTTTGAAGTAAAGGAATGGTTGAGACACCATCAAAATTTTCGCAAGTCTGATACTCGAAACCAATAACTGGATTGGCCTAGGGGAAAAGTACACACACCATTGTATTCGGACGAGTTTCTACTTTCAGATGCAACAGAAATTTCTCGAGTTCGTCAATCCGTTCGCGAGATATGGGAGTTTGAAGTTTAGGAATGCTTGAGACACCATCAAAATTTTCGCAAGTCTGATACTCGAAACCCATAACTACAAAGGCCTAGGGGGGAAACACACATATCTTTGTAATCGGGCGTGTTTCTACTTTCAGGTGCAACAGGAATTTCTCTAGTTCGTCAATCCGTTCGCGAGATATGGGTGTTTGAAGTTAAGGAATGTTTGAGAAACCATCAAAATTTTCGCTGGTCTGATACTCGAAACCAATAACTGGAATGGCCTAGTGGAAAAGTACACACACCATTGTATTCGGACGAGTTTCTGCTTTCAGATGCAATAGGAATTTCTCGAGTTCGCCAATCCGTTCGCGAGATATGGGAGTTTGAAGTTAAGGAATGTTTGATAAACCATCAAAATTTTCGCAATTCTGATGCTAGAAACGAATAGCTGGAATGGCCTAGGGGAAAAGTACACACACCATTGTAATCGGGCGAGTTTCTACTTTCAGATGCAACAGGAATTTCTCGAGTTCGTCAATCCGTTCGCGAGATATGGGAGTTTGAAGTTAAGGAATGTTTGAGAAACCTTCAAAATTTTCGCAATTCTGATACTCGAAACCAATAACTACAAATGCCTAGGGGAAAAATACACATACCGTTGTAATCGGGCGAGTTTCTACTTTCCGATGCAACAGGAATTTCTCGAGTTCGTCAATCCGTTCGCGAGATATGGGAGTTTGAAGTTAAGGAATGCTTGAGACACCATCAAAATTTTCGCAAGTCTGATACTCGAAACCAATAACTACAAAGGCCTAGGGGGAAAACACACATATCTTTGTAATCGGGCGAGTTTCTGCTTTCAGATGCAATAGGAAATTCCCGAGTTCGCCAATCGGTTCGCGAGATATGGGAGTGTGAAGTTAAGGAATGGTTGAGAAACCAACAAAATTTTCGCAAGTCTGATACTCGAAACAAATAACTACAAAGGCCTAGGCCAAAAATACACATACCGTTGTAATCGGGCGAGTTTCGGCTTTCAGATGCAACAGGAAATTCTCGAGTTCGTCAATCCGTTCGCGAGATATGAAAGTTTGAAGTTAAGAAATGATTGAGAAACCATCAAAATTTTCGCTGGTCTGATACTCGAAACCAATAACTGGAATGGCCTAGGGGAAAAGTACACATACCATTGTAATCGGGCGAGTTTCTACTTTCAGATACAACAGGAATTTCTCGAGTTCGTCAATCCGTTCGCGAGAAATGGGGGTCTGAAGTTAAGGAATGGTTGAGAAACCATCAACATTTTCGCAAGTCTGATACTCGAAACCAATAACTACAAATGCCTAGGGGAAAAATACACATACCGTTGTAAACGGGCGAGATTCTACTTTCACATGCAACAGGAATTTCTCGATTTCGTCAATACGTTCGCGAGATATGGGAGTTTTAAGTTAAGGAATGGTTGAGAAACCATCAACATTTTCGCAATTCTGATGCTAGAAACGAATAACTGGAATGGCCTAGGGGAGAAGTACACACACCATTGTAATCGGGCGTGTTTCTACTTTCAGGTGCAACAGGAATTTCTCGAGTTCGCCAATCCGTTCGCGAGATATGGGAGTTTGAAGTTAAGGAATGGTTGAGAAACCATCAAAGTTTTCGCAAGTCTGATTCTCGAATCTAATAACTACTATGGCCTAGGGCAAAAATACACATACCGTTGTAATCGTGCTAGTTACTGCTTTCAGATGCAATAAGAAATTCTCGAGTTCGTCAATCCGATCCCGAGATATGGAAGTTTGAAGTTAAGGTATGGTTGAGAAACGATCAAAATTTTCGCAAGTCTGATACTCGAAACCAATAACTACAATGGCCTAGGGCAAAAATACACATACCGTTGTAATCGGGCGAGTTTCTGCTTCCAGGTGCAATAGGAAATTCTCGAGTTCGTCAATCCGTTCGCGAGATATGGGAGTTTGAAGTTAAGGAATGGTTGAGATACCATCAAAATTTTCGCAAGTCTGATACTCGAAACCAATAACTACAATGACCTAGGGGAAAAATACACATATCGTAGTAATCGGGCGAGATTCTACTTTCAGATGCAACAGGAATTTCTCGAGTTGGTGAATCCGTTCGCGAGATATGGGAGTTTGAAGTAAAGGAATGGTTGAGACACCATCAAAATTTTCGCAAGTCTGATACTCGAAACCAATAACTGGATTGGCCTAGGGGAAAAGTACACACACCATTGTATTCGGACGAGTTTCTACTTTCAGATGCAACAGAAATTTCTCGAGTTCGTCAATCCGTTCGCGAGATATGGGAGTTTGAAGTTAAGGAATGCTTGAGACACCATCAAAATTTTCGCAAGTCTGATACTCGAAACCAATAACTACAAAGGCCTAGGGGGGAAACACACATATCTTTGTAATCGGGCGTGTTTCTACTTTCAGGTGCAACAGGAATTTCTCGAGTTCGTCAATCCGTTCGCGAGATATGGGAGTTTGAAGTTAAGGAATGGTTGAGAAACCATCAAAATTTTCGCAATTCTGATGCTAGAAACGAATAACTGGAATGGCCTAGGGGAAAAGTACACACACCATTGTAATCGGGCGAGTTTCTACTTCCACACGTAACAGGAATTTCTCGAGTTCGTCAATCCGTTCGCGAGATATGGGAGTTTGAAGTTAAGGAATGGTTGAGAAACCATCAAAATTATCGCTGGTCTGATACTCGAAACCAATAACTGGATTGGCCTAGGGGAAAAGTACACACACCATTGTATTCGGACGAGTTTCTTCTTTCAGATGCAACAGAAATTTCTCGAGTTCGTCAATCCGTTCGCGAGATATGGGAGTTTGAAGTTAAGGAATGCTTGAGACACCATCAAAATTTTCGCAAGTCTGATACTCGAAAGCAATAACTACAAAGGCCTAGGGGGAAAACACACATATCTTTGTAATCGGGCGAGTTTCTGCTTTCAGATGCAATAGGAAATTCTCGAGTTCGCCAATCCGTTCGCGAGATATGGGAGTGTGAAGTTAAGGAATGGTTGAGAAACCAACAAAATTTTCGCAAGTCTGATACTCGAAACCAATAACTACAAAGGCCTAGGGGGAAAACACACATATCTTTGAAATCGGGCGTGTTTCTACTTTCAGGTGCAACAGGAATTTCTCGAGTTCGCCAATCCGTTCGCGAGATATGGGAGTTTGAAGTTAAGGAATGGTTGAGAAACCATCAAAGTTTTCGCAAGTCTGATTCTCGAATCTAATAACTACTATGGCCTAGGGCAAAAATACACATACCGTTGTAATCGTGCTAGTTACTGCTTTCAGATGCAATAAGAAATTCTCGAGTTCGTCAATCCGATCCCGAGATATGGAAGTTTGAAGTTAAGGTATGGTTGAGAAACGATCAAAATTTTCGCAAGTCTGATACTCGAAACCAATAACTACAATGGCCTAGGGCAAAAATACACATACCGTTGTAATCGGGCGAGTTTCTGCTTCCAGGTGCAATAGGAAATTCTCGAGTTCGTCAATCCGTTCGCGAGATATGGGAGTTTGAAGTTAAGGAATGGTTGAGATACCATCAAAATTTTCGCAAGTCTGATACTCGAAACCAATAACTACAATGACCTAGGGGAAAAATACACATATCGTAGTAATCGGGCGAGATTCTACTTTCAGATGCAACAGGAATTTCTCGAGTTCGTGAATCCGTTCGCGAGATATGGGAGTTTGAAGTAAAGGAATGGTTGAGACACCATCAAAATTTTCGCAAGTCTGATACTCGAAACCAATAACTGGATTGGCCTAGGGGAAAAGTACACACACCATTGTATTCGGACGAGTTTCTACTTTCAGATGCAACAGAAATTTCTCGAGTTCGTCAATCCGTTCGCGAGATATGGGAGTTTGAAGTTTAGGAATGCTTGAGACACCATCAAAATTTTCGCAAGTCTGATACTCGAAACCAATAACTACAAAGGCCTAGGGGGGAAACACACATATCTTTGTAATCGGGCGTGTTTCTACTTTCAGGTGCAACAGGAATTTCTCGAGTTCGTCAATCCGTTCGCGAGATATGGGAGTTTGAAGTTAAGGAATGGTTGAGAAACCATCAAAATTTTCGCAATTCTGATGCTAGAAACGAATAACTGGAATGGCCTAGGGGAAAAGTACACACACCATTGTAATCGGGCGAGTTTCTACTTCCACACGTAACAGGAATTTCTCGAGTTCGTCAATCCGTTCGCGAGATATGGGAGTTTGAAGTTAAGGAATGGTTGAGAAACCATCAAAATTATCGCTGGTCTGATACTCGAAACCAATAACTGGATTGGCCTAGGGGAAAAGTACACAAACCATTGTATTCGGACGAGTTTCTTCTTTCAGATGCAACAGAAATTTCTCGAGTTCGTCAATCCGTTCGCGAGATATGGGAGTTTGAAGTTAAGGAATGCTTGAGACACCATCAAAATTTTCGCAAGTCTGATACTCGAAACCAATAACTACAAAGGCCTAGGGGGAAAACACACATATCTTTGTAATCGGGCGAGTTTCTGCTTTCAGATGCAATAGGAAATTCTCGAGTTCGCCAATCCGTTCGCGAGATATGGGAGTGTGAAGTTAAGGAATGGTTGAGAAACCAACAAAATTTTCGCAAGTCTGATACTCGAAACCAATAACTACAAAGGCCTAGGGGGAAAACACACATATCTTTGAAATCGGGCGTGTTTCTACTTTCAGGTGCAACAGGAATTTCTCGAGTTCGTCAATCCGTTCGCGAGATATGGGAGTTTGAAGTTAAGGAATGGTTGAGAAACCATCACAATTTTCGCAAGTCTGATACTCGAAACCAATCACCAATATGGCCTAGGGCAAAAATACACATACCGTTGTAATCGGGCGAGTTCCTGCTTTCAGATGCAATAGCACATTCTCGAGTTCGTCAATACGTTCGCGAGATATGGGAGTTTGAAGTTAAGGAATGGTTGAGAAACCATCAAAATTTTCGCAATTCTGATGCTAGAAACGAATAACTGGAATGGCCTAGGGGAAAAGTACACACACCATTGTAATCGGGCGAGTTTCTACTTTCAGATGCAACAGGAATTTCTCGAGTTCGTCAATCCGTTCGCGAGATATGGGAGTTTGAAGTTAAGGAATGGTTGAGAAACCATCAGAATTTTCGCTGGTCTGATACTCGAAACCAATAACTGGAATGGCCTAGGGGAAAAGTACACACACCATTGTATTCGGACGAGATTCTGCTTTCAGATGCAATAGGAATTTCTCGAGTTCGTCAATCCGTTCGCGAGATATGGGAGTTTGAAGTTAAGGAATGGTTGAGAAACCATCAATATTTTCGCAATTCTGATGCTAGAAACGAATAACTGGATTGGCCTAGGGGAATAGTACACACACCATTGTATTCGGGCGAGTTTCTACTTTCAGATGCAACAGGAATTTCTCGAGTTCGTCAATCCGTTCGCGAGATATGGGAGTTTGAAGTTAAGGAATGGTTGAGAAACCATCAAAATTTTCGCTGGTCTGATACTCGAAACCAATAACTGGAATGGCCTAGGGGTAAAGTACACACACCATTGTATTCGGACGAGATTCTGCTTTCAGATGCAATAGGAATTTCTCGAGTTCGCCAATCCGTTCGCGAGATATGGGAGTTTGAAGTTAAGGAATGGTTGAGAAACCATCAAAATTTTCGCAATTCTGATGCTAGAAACGAATAACTGGAATGGCCTAGGGGAAAAGTACACACACCATTGTAATCGGGCGAGTTTCTACTTTCAGATGCAACAGGAATTTCTCGAGTTCGTCAATCCGTTCGCGAGATATGGGAGTTTGAAGTTAAGGAATGGTTGAGAAACCAACAAAATTTTCGCAAGTCAGATACTCGAAACCAATAACTACAAATGCCTAGGGGAAAAATACACATACCGTTGTAATCGGGCGAGTTTCTACTTTCAGATGCAACAGGAATTTCTCGAGTTCGTCAATCCGTTCGCGAGATATGGGAGTTTGAAGTAAAGGAATGGTTGAGACACCATCAAAATTTTCGCAAGTCTGATACTCGAAACCCATAAATACAAAGGCCTTGGGTGGAAACACACACAGCATTGTATTCGGGCGAGTTTCTGCTTTCAGATGCAATAGGAATTTCTCGAGTTCGTCAATCCGTTCGCGAGATATGGGAGTTTGAAGTTAAGGAATGGTTGAAAACCATCAATATTTTCGCAATTCTGTTGCTAGAAACGAATAACTGGAATGGCCTAGGGGAGAAGTACACACACCATTGTAATCGGGAGAGTTTCTACTTTCAGATGCAACAGGAATTTCTCGAGTTCGTCAATCCGTTCGCGAGATATGGGAGTTTGAAGTTAAGGAATGGTTGAGAAACCATCAAAATTTTCGCAAGTCTTATACTCGAAACCAATAACTACAAAGGCCTAGGGGGAAAACACACATATCTTAGAAATCGGGCGTGTTTCTACTTTCAGGTGCAACAGGAACTTCTCGAGTTCGTCAATCCGTTCGCGAGATATGGGAGTTTGAAGTTAAGGAATGGTTGAGAAACCATCAAAATTTTCGCAAGTCTGATACTCGAAACCCATAAATACAAAGGCCTTGGGTGGAAACACACACACCATTGTATTCGGGCGAGTTTCTGCTTTCAGATGCAATAGGAAATTCTCGAGTTCGCCAATCCGTTCGCGAGATATGGGAGTGTGAAGTTAAGGAATGGTTGAGAAACCAAAAAAATTTTCGCAAGTCTGATACTCGAAACCAATAACTACAAAGGCCTAGGGGGAAAACACACATATCTTTGAAATCGGGCGTGTTTCTACTTTCAGGTGCAACAGGAATTTCTCGAGTTCGTCAATCCGTTCGCGAGATATGGGAGTTTGAAGTTAAGGAATGGTTGAGAAACCATCAAAATTTTCGCAAGTCTGATACTCGAAACCAATAACTACAAAGGCCTAAGGGGAAAACACACATATCTTTGTAATCGGGCGAGTTTCTGCTTTCAGATGCAATAGGAAATTCTCGAGTTCGCCAATCCGTTCGCGAGATATGGGAGTGTGAAGTTAAGGAATGGTTGAGAAACCAACAAAATTTTCGCAAGTCTGATACTCGAAACCAATAACTACAAAGGCCCAGGGGAAAAATACACATACCGTTGTAATCGGGCGAGTTTCTACTTCCACATGTAACAGGAATTTCTCGAGTTCGTCAATCCGTTCGCGAGATATGGGAGTTTGAAGTTAAGGAATGGTTGAGAAACCATCAAAATTTTCGCTGGTCTGATACTCGAAACCAAGAACTACAAAGGCCTAGGGGGAAAACACACATATCTTTGTAATCGGGCGTGTTTCTACTTTCTGGTGCAACAGGAATTTCTCGAGTTCGTCAATCCGTTCGCGAGATATGGGAGTTTGAAGTTAAGGAATGGTTGAGAAACCATCAAAATTTTCGCTGGTCTGATACTCGAAACCAATAACTGGAATGGCCTAGGGGAAAAGTACACACACCATTGTATTCGGACGAGATTCTGCTTTCAGATGCAATAGGAATTTCTCGAGTTCGTCAATCCGTTCGCGAGATATGGGAGTTTGAAGTTAAGGAATGGTTGAGAAACCATCAATATTTTCGCAATTCTGATGCTAGAAACGAATAACTGGATTGGCCTAGGGGAATAGTACACACACCATTGTATTCGGGCGAGTTTCTACTTTCAGATGCAACAGGAATTTCTCGAGTTCGTCAATCCGTTCGCGAGATATGGGAGTTTGAAGTTAAGGAATGGTTGAGAAACCATCAAAATTTTCGCTGGTCTGATACTCGAAACCAATAACTGGAATGGCCTAGGGGTAAAGTACACACACCATTGTATTCGGACGAGATTCTGCTTTCAGATGCAATAGGAATTTCTCGAGTTCGCCAATCCGTTCGCGAGATATGGGAGTTTGAAGTTAAGGAATGGTTGAGAAACCATCAAAATTTTCGCTATTCTGATGCTAGAAACGAATAACTGGAATGGCCTAGGGGAAAAGTACACACACCATTGTAATCGGGCGAGTTTCTACTTTCAGATGCAACAGGAATTTCTCGAGTTCGTCAATCCGTTCGCGAGATATGGGAGTTTGAAGTTAAGGAATGGTTGAGAAACCATCAAAATTTTCGCAAGTCAGATACTCGAAACCAATAACTACAAAGGCCTAGGGGGAAAACACACATATCTTAGAAATCGGGCGTGTTTCTACTTTCAGGTGCAACAGGAATTTCTCGAGTTCGTCAATCCGTTCGCGAGATATGGGAGTTTGAAGTTAAGGAATGGTTGAGAAACCATCAAAATTTTCGCAAGTCTGATACTCGAAACCCATAAATACAAAGGCCTTGGGTGGAAACACACACACCATTGTATTCGGGCGAGTTTCTGCTTTCAGATGCAATAGGAAATTCTCGAGTTCGCCAATCCGTTCGCGAGATATGGGAGTGTGAAGTTAAGGAATGGTTGAGAAACCAACAAAATTTTCGCAAGTCTGATACTCGAAAACAATAACTACAAGGGCCTAGGGGGAAAACACACATATCTTTGAAATCGGGCGTGTTTCTACTTTCAGGTGCAACAGGAATTTCTCGAGTTCGTCAATCCGTTCGCGAGATATGGGAGTTTGAAGTTAAGGAATGGTTGAGAAACCATCAAAATTTTCGCAAGTCTGATACTCGAAACCAATAACTACAAAGGCCTGAGGGGAAAACACACATATCTTTGTAATCGGGCGAGTTTCTGCTTTCAGATGCAATAGGAAATTCTCGAGTTCGCCAATCCGTTCGCGAGATATGGGAGTGTGAAGTTAAGGAATGGTTGAGAAACCAACAAAATTTTCGCAAGTCTGATACTCGAAACCAATAACTACAAAGGCCCAGGGGAAAAATACACATACCGTTGTAATCGGGCGAGTTTCTACTTCCACATGTAACAGGAATTTCTCGAGTTCGTCAATCCGTTCGCGAGATATGGGAGTTTGAAGTTAAGGAATGGTTGAGAAACCATCAAAATTTTCGCTGGTCTGATACTCGAAACCAAGAACTACAAAGGCCTAGGGGGAAAACACACATATCTTTGTAATCGGGCGTGTTTCTACTTTCAGGTGCAACAGGAATTTCTCGAGTTCGTCAATCCGTTCGCGAGATATGGGAGTTTGAAGTTAAGGAATGGTTGAGAAACCATCAAAATTTTCGCTGGTCTGATACTCGAAACCAATAACTGGAATGGCCTAGGGGAAAAGTACACACACCATTGTATTCGGACGAGATTCTGCTTTCAGATGCAATAGGAATTTCTCGAGTTCGTCAATCCGTTCGCGAGATATGGGAGTTTGAAGTTAAGGAATGGTTGAGAAACCATCAAAATTTTCGCAAGTCTGATACTCGAAACCCATAAATACAAAGGCCTTGGGTGGAAACACACACACCATTGTATTCGGGCGAGTTTCTGCTTTCAGATGCAATAGGAATTTCTCGAGTTCGTCAATCCGTTCGCGAGATATGGGAGTTTGAAGTTAAGGAATGGTTGAAAACCATCAATATTTTCGCAATTCTGTTGCTAGAAACGAATAACTGGAATGGCCTAGGGGAGAAGTACACACACCATTGTAATCGGGAGAGTTTCTACTTTCAGATGCAACAGGAATTTCCCGAGTTCGTCAATCCGTTCGCGAGATATGGGAGTTTGAAGTTAAGGAATGGTTGAGAAACCATCAAAATTTTCGCAAGTCTTATACTCGAAACCAATAACTACAAAGGCCTAGGGGGAAAACACACATATCTTTGAAATCGGGCGTGTTTCTACTTTCAGGTGCAACAGGAATTTCTCGAGTTCGTCAATCCGTTCGCGAGATATGGGAGTTTGAAGTTAAGGAATGGTTGAGAAACCATCAAAATTTTCGCAAGTCTGATACTCGAAACCAATAACTACAAAGGCCTAAGGGGAAAACACACATATCTTTGTAATCGGGCGAGTTTCTGCTTTCAGATGCAATAGGAAATTCTCGAGTTCGCCAATCCGTTCGCGAGATATGGGAGTGTGAAGTTAAGGAATGGTTGAGAAACCAACAAAATTTTCGCAAGTCTGATACTCGAAACCAATAACTACAAAGGCCCAGGGGAAAAATACACATACCGTTGTAATCGGGCGAGTTTCTACTTCCACATGTAACAGGAATTTCTCGAGTTCGTCAATCCGTTCGCGAGATATGGGAGTTTGAAGTTAAGGAATGGTTGAGAAACCATCAAAATTTTCGCTGGTCTGATACTCGAAACCAATAACTACAAAGGCCTAGGGGGAAAACACACATATCTTTGTAATCGGGCGTGTTTCTACTTTCAGGTGCAACAGGAATTTCTCGAGTTCGTCAATCCGTTCGCGAGATATGGGAGTTTGAAGTTAAGGAATGGTTGAGAAACCATCAAAATTTTCGCAAGTCTGATACTCGAAACAAATAACTACAATGGCCTAGGGCAAAAATACACATACCGTTGTAATCGGGCTAGTTTCTGCTTCCAGGTGCAATAGGAAATTCTCGAGTTCGTCAATGCGTTCGCGAGATATGGGAGTTTGAAGTTAAGGAATGGTTGAGACACCATCAAAATTTTCGCAAGTCTGATACTCGAAACCCATAACTACAAAGGCCTAGGGGGGAAACACACATATCTTTGTAATCGGGCGTGTTTCTACTTTCAGGTGCAACAGGAATTTCTCTAGTTCGTCAATCCGTTCGCGAGATATGGGTGTTTGAAGTTAAGGAATGTTTGAGAAACCATCAAAATTTTCGCTGGTCTGATACTCGAAACCAATAACTGGAATGGCCTAGGGGAAAAGTACACACACCAATGTATTCGGACGAGTTTCTGCTTTCAGATGCAATAGGAATTTCTCGAGTTCGCCAATCCGTTCGCGAGATATGGGAGTTTGAAGTTAAGGAATGGTTGATAAACCATCAAAATTTTCGCAATTCTGATGCTAGAAACGAATAGCTGGAATGGCCTAAGGGAGAAGTACACACACCATTGTAATCGGGCGAGTTTCTACTTTCAGATGCAACAGGAATTTCTCGAGTTCGTCAATCCGTTCGCGAGATATGGGAGTTTGAAGTTAAGGAATGTTTGAGAAACCTTCAAAATTTTCGCAAGTCTGATACTCGAAACCAATAACTACAAATGCCTAGGGGAAAAATACACATACCGTTGTAATCGGGCGAGTTTCTGCTTTCAGATGCAATAGGAAATTCCCGAGTTCGCCAATCCGTTCGCGAGATATGGGAGTGTGAAGTTAAGGAATGGTTGAGAAACCAACAAAATTTTCGCAAGTCTGATACTCGAAACCAATAACTACAAAGGCCTAGGCCAAAAATACACATACCGTTGTAATCGGGCGAGTTTCGGCTTTCAGATGCAACAGGAAATTCTCGAGTTCGTCAATCCGTTCGCGAGATATGAAAGTTTGAAGTTAAGAAATGATGAGAAACCATCAAAATTTTCGCTGGTCTGATACTCGAAACCAATAACTGGAATGGCCTAGGGGAAAAGTACACATACCATTGTAATCGGGCGAGTTTCTACTTTCAGATACAACAGGAATTTCTCGAGTTCGTCAATCCGTTCGCGAGAAATGGGGGTCTGAAGTTAAGGAATGGTTGAGAAACCATCAACATTTTCGCAAGTCTGATACTCGAAACCAATAACTACAAATGCCTAGGGGAAAAATACACATACCGTTGTAAACGGGCGAGATTCTACTTTCACATGCAACAGGAATTTCTCGATTTCGTCAATACGTTCGCGAGATATGGGAGTTTGAAGTTAAGGAATGGTTGAGAAACCATCAACATTTTCGCAATTCTGATGCTAGAAACGAATAACTGGAATGGCCTAGGGGAGAAGTACACACACCATTGTAATCGGGCGTGTTTCTACTTTCAGGTGCAACAGGAATTTCTCGAGTTCGTCAATCCGTTCGCGAGATATGGGAGTTTGAAGTTAAGGCATGTTTGAGAAACCATCAAAGTTTTCGCAAGTCTGATTCTCGAATCTAATAACTACTATGGCCTAGGGCAAAAATACACATACCGTTGTAATCGTGCTAGTTACTGCTTTCAGATGCAATAAGAAATTCTCGAGTTCGTCAATCCGTTCGCGAGATATGGGAGTTTGAAGTTAAGGAATGGTTGAGATACCATCAAAATTTTCGCAAGTCTGATACTCGAAACCAATAACTACAATGGCCTAGGGGAAAAATACACATATCGTAGTAATCGGGCGAGATTCTACTTTCAGATGCAACAGGAATTTCTCGAGTTCGTGAATCCGTTCGCGAGATATGGGAGTTTGAAGTAAAGGAATGGTTGAGACACCATCAAAATTTTCGCAAGTCTGATACTCGAAACACATAACTACAAAGGCCTTTGGGGGAAACACACATATCTTTGTAATCGGGCGTGTTTCTACTTTCAGGTGCAACAGGAATTTCTCGAGTTCGTCAATCCGTTCGCGAGATATGGGAGTTTGAAGTTAAGGAATGGTTGAGAAACCATCAATATTTTCGCTGGTCTGATACTCGAAACCAATAACTGGAATGGCCTAGGGGAAAAGTACACACACCATTGTATTCGGACGAGTTTCTACTTTCAGATGTAACAGAAATTTCTCGAGTTCGTCAATCCGTTCGCGAGATATGGGAGTTTGAAGTTAAGGAATGCTTGAGACACCATCAAAATTTTTGCAAGTCTGATACTCGAAACCAATAACTACAAAGGCCTAGGGGGAAAACACGCATATCTTTGTAATCGGGCGAGTTTCTGCTTTCAGATGCAATAGGAAATTCTCGAGTTCGCCAATCCGTTCGCGAGATATGGGAGTGTGAAGTTAAGGAATGGTTGAGAAACCAACAAAATTTTCGCAAGTCTGATACTCGAAACCAATAACTACAAAGGCCTAGGGGAAAAATACACATACCGTTGTAATCGGGCGAGTTTCTACTTCCACATGTAACAGGAATTTCTCGAGTTCGTCAATCCGTTCGCGAGATATGGGAGTTTGAAGTTAAGGAATGGTTGAGAAACCATCAAAATTCTCGCTGGTCTGATACTCGAAACCAATAACTGGATTGGCCTAGGGGAAAAGTACACACACCATTGTATTCGGACGAGTTTCTGCTTTCAGATGCAATAGGAATTTCTCGAGTTCGCCAATCCGTTCGCGAGATATGGGTGTTTGAAGTTAAGGAATGGTTGTGAAACCATCACAATTTTCGCAAGTCTGATACTCGAAACCAATAACTACAATGGCCTAGGGGAAAAATACACATATCGTTGTAATCGGGGCGAGATTCTACTTTCAGATGCAACAGGAATTTCTCGAGTTCGTGAATCCGTTCGCGAGATATGGGAGTTTGAAGTAAAGGAATGGTTGAGACACCATCAAAATTTTCGCAAGTCTGATACTCGAAACACATAACTACAAAGACCTTGGGGGGAAACACACATATCTTTGTAATCGGGCGTGTTTCTACTTTCAGGTGCAACAGGAATTTCTCGAGTTCGTCAATCCGTTCGCGAGATATGGGAGTTTGAAGTTAAGGAATGGTTGAGAAACCATCAAAATTTTCGCAATTCTGATGCTAGAAACCAATAACTACAAAGGCCTAGGGGAAAAATACACATACCGTTGTAATCGGGCGAGTTTCTGCTTCCAGGTGCAATAGGAAATTCTCGAGTTCGTCAATCCGTTCGCGAGATATGGGAGTTTGAAGTTAAGGAATGGTTGAGATACCATCAAAATTTTCGCAACTCTGATACTCGAAACCAATAACTACAATGGCCTAGGGGAAAAATACACATATCGTAGTAATCGGGCGAGATTCTACTTTCAGATGCAACAGGAATTTCTCGAGTTCGTGAATCCGTTCGCGAGATATGGGAGTTTGAAGTAAAGGAATGGTTGTGACACCATCAAAATTTTCGAAAGTCTGATACTCGAAACCAATAACTACTATGGCCTAGGGGAAAAGTACACATACCGTTGTAATCGGGCGAGTTTCTACTTTCAGATGCAATAGGAAATTCTCGAGTTCGCCAATCCGTTCGCGAGATATGGGAGTGTGAAGTTAAGGAATGGTTGAGAAACCATCAAAATTTTCGCAAGTCTGATTCTCGAATCTAATAACTACTATGGCCTAGGGCAAAAATACACATACCGTTGTAATCGTGCTAGTTACTGCTTTCAGATGCAATAAGAAATTCTCGAGTTCGTCAATCCGTTCGCGAGATATGGGAGTTTGAAGTTAAGGAATGGTTGAGATACCATCAAAATTTTCGCAAGTCTGATACTCGAAACCAATAACTACAATGGCCTAGGGGAAAAATACACATATCGTAGTAATCGGGCGAGATTCTACTTTCAGATGCAACAGGAATTTCTCGAGTTCGTGAATCCGTTCGCGAGATATGGGAGTTTGAAGTAAAGGAATGGTTGAGACACCATCAAAATTTTCGCAAGTCTGATACTCGAAACACATAACTACAAAGGCCTTTGGGGGAAACACACATATCTTTGTAATCGGGCGTGTTTCTACTTTCAGGTGCAACAGGAATTTCTCGAGTTCGTCAATCCGTTCGCGAGATATGGGAGTTTGAAGTTAAGGAATGGTTGAGAAACCATCAATATTTTCGCTGGTCTGATACTCGAAACCAATAACTGGAATGGCCTAGGGGAAAAGTACACACACCATTGTATTCGGACGAGTTTCTGCTTTCAGATGCAATAGGAATTTCTCGAGTTCGCCATTCCGTTCGCGAGATATGGGAGTTTGAAGTTAAGGAATGGTTGGGAAACCATCAAAATTTTCGCAATTCTGATGCTAGAAACGAATTACTGGAATGGCCTAGGGGAAAAGTACACACACCGTTGTAATCGGGCGAGTTTCTACTTCCACACGTAACAGGAATTTCTCGAGTTCGTCAATCCGTTCGCGAGATATGGGAGTTTGAAGTTAAGGAATGGTTGAGAAACCATCAAAATTTTCGCTGGTCTGATACTCGAAACCAATAACTGGATTGGCCTAGGGGAAAAGTACACACACCATTGTATTCGGACGAGTTTCTACTTTCAGATGCAACAGAAATTTCTCGAGTTCGTCAATCCGTTCGCGAGATATGGGAGTTTGAAGTTAAGGAATGCTTGAGACACCATCAAAATTTTTGCAAGTCTGATACTCGAAACCAATAACTACAAAGGCCTAGGGGGAAAACACACATATCTTTGTAATCGGGCGAGTTTCTGCTTTCAGATGCAATAGGAAATTCTCGAGTTCGCCAATCCGTTCGCGAGATATGGGAGTGTGAAGTTAAGGAATGGTTGAGAAACCAACAAAATTTTCGCAAGTCTGATACTCGAAACCAATAACTACAAAGGCCTAGGGGAAAAATACACATACCGTTGTAATCGGGCGAGTTTCTACTTCCACATGTAACAGGAATTTCTCGAGTTCGTCAATCCGTTCGCGAGATATGGGAGTTTGAAGTTAAGGAATGGTTGAGAAACAATCAAAATTTTCGCTGGTCTGATACTCGAAACCAATAACTGGATTGGCCTAGGGGAAAAGTACACACACCATTGTATTCGGACGAGTTTCTGCTTTCAAATGCAATAGGAATTTCTCGAGTTCGCCAATCCGTTCGCGAGATATGGGTGTTTGAAGTTAAGGAATGGTTGTGAATCCATCACAATTTTCGCAAGTCTGATACTCGAAACCAATAACTACAATGGCCTAGGGGAAAAATACACATATCGTTGTAATCGGGGCGAGATTCTACTTTCAGATGCAACAGGAATTTCTCGAGTTCGTGAATCCGTTCGCGAGATATGGGAGTTTGAAGTAAAGGAATGGTTGAGACACCATCAAAATTTTCGCAAGTCTGATACTCGAAACACATAACTACAAAGACCTAGGGGGAAAACACACATATCTTTGTAATCGGGCGAGTTTCTGCTTTCAGATGCAATAGGAATTTCTCGAGTTCGTCAATCCGTTCGCGAGATATGGGAGTTTGAAGTTAAGGAATGGTTGAGAAACCATCAAAATTTTCGCTGGTCTGATACTCGAAACCAATAACTGGAATGGCCTAGGGGAAAAGTACACACACCATTGTATTCGGACGAGTTTCTGCTTTCAGATGCAATAGGAATTTCTCGAGTTCGCCAATCCGTTCGCGAGATATGGGAGTTTGAAGTTAAGGAATGGTTGAGATACCATCAAAATTTTCGCAACTCTGATACTCGAAACCAATAACTACAATGGCCTAGGGGAAAAATACACATATCGTAGTAATCGGGCGAGATTCTACTTTCAGATGCAACAGGAATTTCTCGAGTTCGTGAATCCGTTCGCGAGATATGGCAGTTTGAAGTAAAGGAATGGTTGAGACACCATCAAAATTTTCGAAAGTCTGATACTCGAAACCAATAACTACTATGGCCTAGGGGAAAAGTACACATACCGTTGTAATCGGGCGAGTTTGTACTTTCAGATGCAATAGGAAATTCTCGAGTTCGCCAATCCGTTCGCGAGATATGGGAGTGTGAAGTTAAGGAATGGTTGAGAAACCATCAAAATTTTCGCAAGTCTGATTCTCGAATCTAATAACAACTATGGCCTAGGGCAAAAATACACATACCGTTGTAATCGTGCTAGTTACTGCTTTCAGATGCAATAAGAAATTCTCGAGTTCGTCAATCCGTTCGCGAGATATGGGAGTTTGAAGTTAAGGAATGGTTGAGATACCATCAAAATTTTCGCAAGTCTGATACTCGAAACCAATAACTACAATGGCCTAGGGGAAAAATACACATATCGTAGTAATCGGGCGAGATTCTACTTTCAGATGCAACAGGAATTTCTCGAGTTCGTGAATCCGTTCGCGAGATATGGGAGTTTGAAGTAAAGGAATGGTTGAGACACCATCAAAATTTTCGCAAGTCTGATACTCGAAACACATAACTACAAAGGCCTTTGGGGGAAACACACATATCTTTGTAATCGGGCGTGTTTCTACTTTCAGGTGCAACAGGAATTTCTCGAGTTCGTCAATCCGTTCGCGAGATATGGGAGTTTGAAGTTAAGGAATGGTTGAGAAACCATCAATATTTTCGCTGGTCTGATACTCGAAACCAATAACTGGAATGGCCTAGGGGAAAAGTACACACACCATTGTATTCGGACGAGTTTCTGCTTTCAGATGCAATAGGAATTTCTCGAGTTCGCCATTCCGTTCGCGAGATATGGGAGTTTGAAGTTAAGGAATGGTTGGGAAACCATCAAAATTTTCGCAATTCTGATGCTAGAAACGAATTACTGGAATGGCCTAGGGGAAAAGTACACACACCGTTGTAATCGGGCGAGTTTCTACTTCCACACGTAACAGGAATTTCTCGAGTTCGTCAATCCGTTCGCGAGATATGGGAGTTTGAAGTTAAGGAATGGTTGAGAAACCATCAAAATTTTCGCTGGTCTGATACTCGAAACCAATAACTGGATTGGCCTAGGGGAAAAGTACACACACCATTGTATTCGGACGAGTTTCTACTTTCAGATGCAACAGAAATTTCTCGAGTTCGTCAATCCGTTCGCGAGATATGGGAGTTTGAAGTTAAGGAATGCTTGAGACACCATCAAAATTTTTGCAAGTCTGATACTCGAAACCAATAACTACAAAGGCCTAGGGGGAAAACACACATATCTTTGTAATCGGGCGAGTTTCTGCTTTCAGATGCAATAGGAAATTCTCGAGTTCGCCAATCCGTTCGCGAGATATGGGAGTGTGAAGTTAAGGAATGGTTGAGAAACCAACAAAATTTTCGCAAGTCTGATACTCGAAACCAATAACTACAAAGGCCTAGGGGAAAAATACACATACCGTTGTAATCGGGCGAGTTTCTACTTCCACATGTAACAGGAATTTCTCGAGTTCGTCAATCCGTTCGCGAGATATGGGAGTTTGAAGTTAAGGAATGGTTGAGAAACCATCAAAATTTTCGCTGGTCTGATACTCGAAACCAATAACTGGATTGGCCTAGGGGAAAAGTACACACACCATTGTATTCGGACGAGTTTCTGCTTTCAAATGCAATAGGAATTTCTCGAGTTCGCCAATCCGTTCGCGAGATATGGGTGTTTGAAGTTAAGGAATGGTTGTGAATCCATCACAATTTTCGCAAGTCTGATACTCGAAACCAATAACTACAATGGCCTAGGGGAAAAATACACATATCGTTGTAATCGGGGCGAGATTCTACTTTCAGATGCAACAGGAATTTCTCGAGTTCGTGAATCCGTTCGCGAGATATGGGAGTTTGAAGTAAAGGAATGGTTGAGACACCATCAAAATTTTCGCAAGTCTGATACTCGAAACACATAACTACAAAGACCTTGGGGGGAAACACACATATCTTTGTAATCGGGCGTGTTTCTACTTTCAGGTGCAACAGGAATTTCTCGAGTTCGTCAATCCATTCGCGAGATATGGGAGTTTGAAGTTAAGGAATGGTTGAGAAACCATCAAAATTTTCGCTGGTCTGATACTCGAAACCAATAACTGGAATGGCCTAGGGGAAAAGTACACACACCATTGTATTCGGACGAGTTTCTGCTTTCAGATGCAATAGGAATTTCTCGAGTTCGCCAATCCGTTCGCGAGATATGGGAGTTTGAAGTTAAGGAATGGTTGAGAAACCATCAAAATTTTCGCAATTCTGATGCTAGAAACGAATAACTGGAATGGCCTAGGGGAAAAGTACACACACCATTGTAATCGGGCGAGTTTCTACTTTCAGATGCAACAGGAATTTCTCGAGTTCGTCAATCCGTTCGCGAGATATGGGAGTTTGAAGTTAAGGAATGCTTGAGACACCATCAAAATTTTCGCAAGTCTGATACTCGAAACCAATAACTACAAAGGCCTAGGGGGAAAACACACATATCTTTGTAATCGGGCGAGTTTCTGCTTTCAGATGCAATAGGAAATTCTCGAGTTCGCCAATCCGTTCGCGAGATATGGGAGTGTGAAGTTAAGGAATGGTTGAGAAACCAACAAAATTTTCGCAAGTCTGATACTCGAAACCAATAACTACAAAGGCCTAGGGGAAAAATACGCATACCGTTGTAATCGGGCGAGTTTCTGCTTCCAGGTGCAATAGGAAATTCTCGAGTTCGTCAATCCGTTCGCGAGATATGGGAGTTTGAAGTTAAGGAATGGTTGAGATACCATCAAAATTTTCGCAAGTCTGATACTCGAAACCAATAACTACAATGGCCTAGGGGAAAAATACACATATCGTAGTAATCGGGCGAGATTCTACTTTCAGATGCAACAGGAATTTCTCGAGTTCGTGAATCCGTTCGCGAGATATGGGAGTTTGAAGTAAAGGAATGGTTGAGACACCATCAAAATTTTCGAAAGTCTGATACTCGAAACCAATAACTACTATGGCCTAGGGGAAAAGTACACATACCGTTGTAATCGGGCGAGTTTCTACTTTCAGATGCAATAGGAAATTCTCGAGTTCGCCAATCCGTTCGCGAGATATGGGAGTGTGAAGTTAAGGAATGGTTGAGAAACCATCAAAATTTTCGCTGGTCTGATACTCGAAACCAATAACTGGAATGGCCTAGGGGAAAAGTACACACACCATTGTATTCGGACGAGTTTCTGCTTTCAGATGCAATAGGAATTTTCGAGTTCGCCAATCTGTTCGCGAGATATGGGAGTTTGAAGTTAAGGAATGGGTGAGAAACCATCAAAATTTTCGCAATTCTGATGCTAGAAACGAATAACTGGAATGGCCTAGGGGAAAAGTACACACACCATTGTAATCGGGCGAGTTTCTACTTTCAGATGCAACAGGAATTTCTCGAGTTCGTCAATCCGTTCTCGAGATATGGGAGTTTGAAGTTAAGGAATGGTTGAGAAACCATCAAAATTTTCGCAAGTCTGATACTCGAAACCAATAACTACAAATGCCTAGGGGAAAAATACACATACCGTTGTAATCGGGCGAGTTTCTACTTTCAGATGCAACAGGAATTTCTCGAGTTCGTCAATCCGTTCGCGAGATATGGGAGTTTGAAGTTAAGGAATGCGTGAGACACCATCAAAATTTTCGCAAGTCTGATACTCGAAACCAATAACTACAAAGGCCTAGGGGAAAAATACACATACCGTTGTAATCGGGCGAGTTTCTACTTCCACATGTAACAGGAATTTCTCGAGTTCGTCAATCCGTTCGCGAGATATGGGAGTTTGAAGTTAAGGAATGGTTGAGAAACCATCAAAATTTTCGCTGGTCTGATACTCGAAACCAATAAC
Source organism: Ptiloglossa arizonensis (assembly GCF_051014685.1). Classification (NCBI taxonomy): domain Eukaryota; kingdom Metazoa; phylum Arthropoda; class Insecta; order Hymenoptera; family Colletidae; genus Ptiloglossa; species Ptiloglossa arizonensis. The sequence continues at coordinate 1,144,191 of NW_027478427.1, forward strand.
TGGATTGGCCTAGGGGAAAAGTACACACACCATTGTATTCGGACGAGTTTCTGCTTTCAGATGCAATAGGAATTTCTCGAGTTCGCCAATCCGTTCGCGAGATATGGGTGTTTGAAGTTAAGGAATGGTTGTGAAACCATCACAATTTTCGCAAGTCTGATACTCGAAACCAATAACTACAATGGCCTAGGGGAAAAATACACATATCGTTGTAATCGGGGCGAGATTCTACTTTCAGATGCAACAGGAATTTCTCGAGTTCGTGAATCCGTTCGCGAGATATGGGAGTTTGAAGTAAAGGAATGGTTGAGACACCATCAAAATTTTCGCAAGTCTGATACTCGAAACACATAACTACAAAGACCTTGGGGGGAAACACACATATCTGTGTAATCGGGCGTGTTTCTAATTTCAGGTGCAACAGGAATTTCTCGAGTTCGTCAATCCGTTCGCGATATATGGGAGTTTGAAGTTAAGGAATGGTTGAGAAACCATCTAAAATTTTCGCTGGTCTGATACTCGAAACCAATAACTGGATTGGCCTAGGGGAAAAGTACACACACCATTGTATTCGGACGAGTTTCTGCTTTCGGATGCAATAGGAATTTCTCGAGTTCGCCAATCCGTTCGCGAGATATGGGAGTTTGAAGTTAAGGAATGGTTGAGAAACCATCAAAATTTTCGCAAGTCTGATACTCGAAACCAATAACTACAAAGGCCTAGGGGGGAAACACACATATCTTTGTAATCGGGCGTGTTTCTACTTTCAGGTGCAACAGGAATTTCTCGAGTTCGTCAATCCGTTCGCGAGATATGGGAGTTTAAAGTTAAGGAATGGTTGAGAAACCATCACAGTTTTCTCAAGTCTGATACTCGAAACCAATCACCAATATGGCCTAGGGCAAAAATACACATACCGTTGTAATCGGGCGAGTTTCTGCTTTCAGATGCAGTAGCACATTCTCGAGTTCGTCAATACGTTCGCGAGATATGGGAGTTTGAAGTGAAGGAATGGTTGAGAAACCATCAAAATTTTCGCAAGTCTGATACTCGAAACCAATAACTACAATGGCCTAGGGCAAATATACACATACCGTTGTAATCGGGCGAGTTTCTGCTTCCAGGTGCAATAGGAAATTCTCGAGTTCGTCAATGCGTTCGCGAGATATGGGAGTTTGAAGTTAAGGAATGGTTGAGACACCATCAAAATTTTCGCAAGTCTGATACTCGAAACCCATAACTACAAAGGCCTAGGAGGGAAACACACATATCTTTGTAATCGGGCGTGTTTCTACTTTCAGGTGCAACAGGAATTTCTCTAGTTCGTCAATCCGTTCCCGAGATATGGGTGTTTGAAGTTAAGGGATGTTTGAGAAACCATCAAAATTTTCGCTGGTCTGATACTCGAAACGAATAACTGGAATGGCCTAGGGGAAAAGTACACACACCATTGTATTCGGACGAGTTTCTGTTTTTAGATGCAATAGGAATTTCTCGAGTTCGCCAATCCGTTCGAGAGATATGGGAGTTTGAAGTTAAGGAATGGTTGAGAAACCATCAAAATTTTCGCAAGTCTGATACTCGAAACCAATAACTTCAAATGCCTAGGGGAAAAATACACATACCGTTGTAATCGGGCGAGTTTCCACTTTCAGATGCAACAGGAATTTCTCGAGTTCGTCAATCCGTTCGCGAGATATGGGAGTTTGAAGTTAAGGAATGCTTGAGACACCATCAAAATTTTCGCAGGTCTGATACTCGAAACCAATAACTGCAATGGCCTAGGGGAAAAGTACATATACCATTGTAATCGGGCGAGTTTCTACTTTCAGATACAACAGGTATTTCTCGAGTTCGTCAATCCGTTCGCGAGAAATGGGGGTCTGAAGTTAAGGAATGGTTGAGAAACCATCAACATTTTCGCAAGTCTGATACTCGAAACCAATAACTACAAATGCCTAGGGGAAAAATACACATACCGTTGTAAACGGGCGAGATTCTACTTTCACATGCAACAGGAATTTCTCGATTTCGTCAATACGTTCGCGAGATATGGGAGTTTGAAGTTAAGGAATGGTTGAGGAACCATCAAAGTTTTCGCAAGTCTGATTCTCGAATCTAATAACTACTATGGCCTAGGGCAAAAATACACATACCGTTGTAATCGGGCGAGTTTCTGCTTCCAGGTGCAATAGGAAATTCTCGAGTTCGTCAATCCGTTCGCGAGATATGGGAGTTTGAAGTTAAGGAATGGTTGGGAAACCATCAAAATTTTCGCAAGTCTGATACTCGAAACCAATAACTACAATGGCCTAGGGGAAAAATACACATACCGTTGTAATCGGGCGAGATTCTACTTTCAGATGCAACACGAATTTCTCGAGTTCGTGAATCCGTTCGCGAGATATGGGAGTTTGAAGTTAAGGAATGTTTGAGAAACCATCAAAATTTTCGCAAGTCTGATACTCGAAACCAATAACTACAATGGCCTAGGGCAAAAATACACATACCGTTGTAATCGGGCGAGTTTCTGCTTCCAGGTGCAATAGGAAATTCTCGAGTTCGTCAATCCGTTCGCGAGATATGGGAGTTTGAAGTTAAGGAATGCTTGAGCCCCGATCAAAATTTTCGCAAGTCTGATACTCGAAACCAATAACTACAAAGGCCTAGGGGGAAAACACACATATCTTTGTAATCGGGCGAGTTTCTACTTTCAGATACAACAGGAATTTCTCGAGTTCGTCAATCCGTTCGCGAGAAATGGGGGTCTGAAGTTAAGGAATGGTTGAGAAACCATCAACATTTTCGCAAGTCTGATACTCGAAACCAATAACTACAAATGCCTAGGGGAAAAATACACATACCGTTGTAAACGGGCGAGATTCTACTTTCACATGCAACAGGAATTTCTCTATTTCGTCAATACGTTCGCGAGATATGGGAGTTTGAAGTTAAGGAATGGTTGAGGAACCATCAAAGTTTTCGCAAGTCTGATTCTCGAATCTAATAACTACTATGGCCTAGGGCAAAAATACACATACCGTTGTAATCGAGCGAGTTTCTGCTTTCAGATGCAATAGGAAATTCTCGAGTTCGTCAATCCGATCCCGAGATATGGAAGTTTGAAGTTAAGGAATGGTTGAGAAACGATCAAAATTTTCGCAAGTCTGATACTCGAAACCAATAACTACAATGGCCTAGGGCAAAAATACACATACCGTTGTAATCGGGCGAGTTTCTGCTTCCAGGTGCAATAGGAAATTCTCGAGTTCGTCAATCCGTTCGCGAGATATGGGAGTTTGAAGTTAAGGAATGCTTGAGCCCCGATCAAAATTTTCGCAAGTCTGATACTCGAAACCAATAACTACAAAGGCCTAGGGGGAAAACACACATATCTTTGTAATCGGGCGAGTTTCTGCTCTCAGATGCAATAGGAAATTCTCGAGTTCGCCAATCCGTTCGCGAGATATGGGAGTGTGAAGTTAAGGAATGGTTGAGAAACCAACAAAATTTTCGCAAGTCTGATACTCGAAACCAATAACTACAAAGGCCTAGGCCAAAAATACACATACCGTTGTAATCGGGCGAGTTTCTGCTTTCAGATGCAACAGGAAATTCTCGAGTTCGTCAATCCGTTCGCGAGATATGGAAGTTTGAAGTTAAAATATGATTGAGAAACCATCAAAATTTTCGCTGCTCTGATACTCGAAACCAATAACTGGAATGGCCTAGGGGAAAAGTACACATACCATTGTAATCGGGCGAGTTTCTACTTTCAGATACAACAGGAATTTCTCGAGTTCGTCAATCCGTTCGCGAGAAATGGGGGTCTGAAGTTAAGGAATGGTTGAGAAACCATCAAAATTTTCGCAAGTCTGATACTCGAAAGCAATAACTACAAATGCCTAGGGGAAAAATACACATACCGTTGTAAACGGGCGAGATTCTACTTTCACATGCAACAGGAATTTCTCGAGTTCGTCAATCCGATCCCGAGATATGGAAGTTTGAAGTTAAGGAATGGTTGAGAAGCGATCAAAATTTTCGCAAGTCTGATACTCGAAACCAATAACTACAATTGCCTAGGGCAAAAATACACATACCGTTGGAATCGGGCGAGTTTCTGCTTTCAGATGCAATAGGAAATTCTCGAATTAGTCAATCCATTCGCGAGATATGGGAGTTTGAAGTTAAGGAATGGTTGAGAAACCATCAATGTATTCGCTGGTCTGATACTCGAAACCAATAACTGGATTGGCCTAGGGGAATAGTACACACACCATTGTATTCGGCGAGTTTCTGCTTTCAGATGCAATAGGAATTTCTCGAGTTCGTCAATCCGTTCGCGAGATATGGGAGTTTGAAGTTAAGGAATGGTTGAGAAACCATCAAAATTTTCGCTTGTCTGATACTCGAAACCAATAACTGGATTGGCCTAGGGGAATAGTACACACACCATTGTATTCGGCGAGTTTCTGCTTTCAGATGCAATAGGAATTTCTCGAGTTCGTCAATCCGTTCGCGAGATATGGGAGTTTGAAATTAAGGAATGGTTGAGAAACCATCAAAATTTTCGCAAGTATGATACTCGAAACCAATAACTACAATTGCCTAGGGCAAAAATACACATACCGTTGTAATCGGGCGAGTTTCTGCTTTCAGATGCAATAGGAAATTCTCGATTTAGTCAATCCGTTCGCGAGATATGGGAGTTTGAAGTTAAGGAATGGTTGAGAAACCATCAATGTTTTCGCTGGTCTGATACTCGAAACCAATAACTGGAATGGCCTAGGGGAAAAGTACACACACCATTGTAATCGGGCGAGTTTCTACTTTCAGATGCAACAGGAATTTCTCGAGTTCGTCAATCCGTTCGCGAGATATGGGAGTTTGAAGTTAAGGAATGGTTGAGAAACCATCAAAATTTTCGCTTGTCTGATACTCGAAACCAATAACTGGAATGGCCTAGGGGAAAAGTACACACACCGTTGTAATCGGGCGAGTTTCTACTTCCACAAGCAACAGGAATTTCTCGAGTTCGTCAAACCGTTCGCGAGATATGGGAGTTTCAAGATAAGGAATGGTCGAGAAAGCATCAAAATTTTCGCTGGTCTGATACTCGAAACCAATAACTGGATTGGCCTAGGGGAATAGTACACACACCATTGTATTCGGCGAGTTTCTGCTTTCAGATGCAATAGGAATTTCTCGAGTTCGTCAATCCGTTCGCGAGATATGGGAGTTTGAAATTAAGGAATGGTTGAGAAACCATCAAAATTTTCGCAAGTATGATACTCGAAACCAATAACTACAATTGCCTAGGGCAAAAATACACATACCGTTGTAATCGGGCGAGTTTCTGCTTTCAGATGCAATAGGAAATTCTCGATTTAGTCAATCCGTTCGCGAGATATGGGAGTTTGAAGTTAAGGAATGGTTGAGAAACCATCAATGTTTTCGCTGGTCTGATACTCGAAACCAATAACTGGAATGGCCTAGGGGAAAAGTACACACACCATTGTAATCGGGCGAGTTTCTACTTTCAGATGCAACAGGAATTTCTCGAGTTCGTCAATCCGTTCGCGAGATATGGGAGTTTGAAGTTAAGGAATGGTTGAGAAACCATCAAAATTTTCGCTTGTCTGATACTCGAAACCAATAACTGGAATGGCCTAGGGGAAAAGTACACACACCGTTGTAATCGGGCGAGTTTCTACTTCCACATGCAACAGGAATTTCTCGAGTTCGTCAAACCGTTCGCGAGATATGGGAGTTTCAAGATAAGGAATGGTCGAGAAAGCATCAAAATTTTCGCTGGTCTGATACTCGAAACCAATAACTGGATTGGTCTAGGGGAATAGTACACACACCATTGTATTCGGCGAGTTTCTGCTTTCAGATGCAATAGGAATTTCTCGAGTTCGTCAATCCGTTCGCGAGATATGGGAGTTTGAAATTAAGGAATGGTTGAGAAACCATCAAAATTTTCGCAAGTATGATACTCGAAACCAATAACTACAATTGCCTAGGGCAAAAATACACATACCGTTGTAATCGGGCGAGTTTCTGCTTTCAGATGCAATAGGAAATTCTCGAGTTCGCCAATCCGTTCGCGAGATATGGGAGTGTGAAGTTAAGGAATGGTTGAGAAACCAACAAAATTTTCGCAAGTCTGATACTCGAAACCAATAACTACAAAGGCCTAGGGGAAAAATACGCATACCGTTGTAATCGGGCGAGTTTCTGCTTCCAGGTGCAATAGGAAATTCTCGAGTTCGTCAATCCGTTCGCGAGATATGGGAGTTTGAAGTTAAGGAATGGTTGAGATACCATCAAAATTTTCGCAAGTCTGATACTCGAAACCAATAACTACAATGGCCTAGGGGAAAAATACACATATCGTAGTAATCGGGCGAGATTCTACTTTCAGATGCAACAGGAATTTCTCGAGTTCGTGAATCCGTTCGCGAGATATGGGAGTTTGAAGTAAAGGAATGGTTGAGACACCATCAAAATTTTCGAAAGTCTGATACTCGAAACCAATAACTACTATGGCCTAGGGGAAAAGTACACATACCGTTGTAATCGGGCGAGTTTCTACTTTCAGATGCAATAGGAAATTCTCGAGTTCGCCAATCCGTTCGCGAGATATGGGAGTGTGAAGTTAAGGAATGGTTGAGAAACCATCAAAATTTTCGCTGGTCTGATACTCGAAACCAATAACTGGAATGGCCTAGGGGAAAAGTACACACACCATTGTATTCGGACGAGTTTCTGCTTTCAGATGCAATAGGAATTTTCGAGTTCGCCAATCTGTTCGCGAGATATGGGAGTTTGAAGTTAAGGAATGGGTGAGAAACCATCAAAATTTTCGCAATTCTGATGCTAGAAACGAATAACTGGAATGGCCTAGGGGAAAAGTACACACACCATTGTAATCGGGCGAGTTTCTACTTTCAGATGCAACAGGAATTTCTCGAGTTCGTCAATCCGTTCTCGAGATATGGGAGTTTGAAGTTAAGGAATGGTTGAGAAACCATCAAAATTTTCGCAAGTCTGATACTCGAAACCAATAACTACAAATGCCTAGGGGAAAAATACACATACCGTTGTAATCGGGCGAGTTTCTACTTTCAGATGCAACAGGAATTTCTCGAGTTCGTCAATCCGTTCGCGAGATATGGGAGTTTGAAGTTAAGGAATGCGTGAGACACCATCAAAATTTTCGCAAGTCTGATACTCGAAACCAATAACTACAAAGGCCTAGGGGAAAAATACACATACCGTTGTAATCGGGCGAGTTTCTACTTCCACATGTAACAGGAATTTCTCGAGTTCGTCAATCCGTTCGCGAGATATGGGAGTTTGAAGTTAAGGAATGGTTGAGAAACCATCAAAATTTTCGCTGGTCTGATACTCGAAACCAATAACTGGATTGGCCTAGGGGAAAAGTACACACACCATTGTATTCGGACGAGTTTCTGCTTTCAGATGCAATAGGAATTTCTCGAGTTCGCCAATCCGTTCGCGAGATATGGGTGTTTGAAGTTAAGGAATGGTTGTGAAACCATCACAATTTTCGCAAGTCTGATACTCGAAACCAATAACTACAATGGCCTAGGGGAAAAATACACATATCGTTGTAATCGGGGCGAGATTCTACTTTCAGATGCAACAGGAATTTCTCGAGTTCGTGAATCCGTTCGCGAGATATGGGAGTTTGAAGTAAAGGAATGGTTGAGACACCATCAAAATTTTCGCAAGTCTGATACTCGAAACACATAACTACAAAGACCTTGGGGGGAAACACACATATCTGTGTAATCGGGCGTGTTTCTAATTTCAGGTGCAACAGGAATTTCTCGAGTTCGTCAATCCGTTCGCGATATATGGGAGTTTGAAGTTAAGGAATGGTTGAGAAACCATCTAAAATTTTCGCTGGTCTGATACTCGAAACCAATAACTGGATTGGCCTAGGGGAAAAGTACACACACCATTGTATTCGGACGAGTTTCTGCTTTCGGATGCAATAGGAATTTCTCGAGTTCGCCAATCCGTTCGCGAGATATGGGAGTTTGAAGTTAAGGAATGGTTGAGAAACCATCAAAATTTTCGCAAGTCTGATACTCGAAACCAATAACTACAAAGGCCTAGGGGGGAAACACACATATCTTTGTAATCGGGCGTGTTTCTACTTTCAGGTGCAACAGGAATTTCTCGAGTTCGTCAATCCGTTCGCGAGATATGGGAGTTTAAAGTTAAGGAATGGTTGAGAAACCATCACAGTTTTCTCAAGTCTGATACTCGAAACCAATCACCAATATGGCCTAGGGCAAAAATACACATACCGTTGTAATCGGGCGAGTTTCTGCTTTCAGATGCAGTAGCACATTCTCGAGTTCGTCAATACGTTCGCGAGATATGGGAGTTTGAAGTGAAGGAATGGTTGAGAAACCATCAAAATTTTCGCAAGTCTGATACTCGAAACCAATAACTACAATGGCCTAGGGCAAATATACACATACCGTTGTAATCGGGCGAGTTTCTGCTTCCAGGTGCAATAGGAAATTCTCGAGTTCGTCAATGCGTTCGCGAGATATGGGAGTTTGAAGTTAAGGAATGGTTGAGACACCATCAAAATTTTCGCAAGTCTGATACTCGAAACCCATAACTACAAAGGCCTAGGAGGGAAACACACATATCTTTGTAATCGGGCGTGTTTCTACTTTCAGGTGCAACAGGAATTTCTCTAGTTCGTCAATCCGTTCCCGAGATATGGGTGTTTGAAGTTAAGGGATGTTTGAGAAACCATCAAAATTTTCGCTGGTCTGATTCTCGAAACGAATAACTGGAATGGCCTAGGGGAAAAGTACACACACCATTGTATTCGGACGAGTTTCTGTTTTTAGATGCAATAGGAATTTCTCGAGTTCGCCAATCCGTTCGAGAGATATGGGAGTTTGAAGTTAAGGAATGGTTGAGAAACCATCAAAATTTTCGCAAGTCTGATACTCGAAACCAATAACTTCAAATGCCTAGGGGAAAAATACACATACCGTTGTAATCGGGCGAGTTTCCACTTTCAGATGCAACAGGAATTTCTCGAGTTCGTCAATCCGTTCGCGAGATATGGGAGTTTGAAGTTAAGGAATGCTTGAGACACCATCAAAATTTTCGCAGGTCTGATACTCGAAACCAATAACTGCAATGGCCTAGGGGAAAAGTACATATACCATTGTAATCGGGCGAGTTTCTACTTTCAGATACAACAGGTATTTCTCGAGTTCGTCAATCCGTTCGCGAGAAATGGGGGTCTGAAGTTAAGGAATGGTTGAGAAACCATCAACATTTTCGCAAGTCTGATACTCGAAACCAATAACTACAAATGCCTAGGGGAAAAATACACATACCGTTGTAAACGGGCGAGATTCTACTTTCACATGCAACAGGAATTTCTCGATTTCGTCAATACGTTCGCGAGATATGGGAGTTTGAAGTTAAGGAATGGTTGAGGAACCATCAAAGTTTTCGCAAGTCTGATTCTCGAATCTAATAACTACTATGGCCTAGGGCAAAAATACACATACCGTTGTAATCGGGCGAGTTTCTGCTTCCAGGTGCAATAGGAAATTCTCGAGTTCGTCAATCCGTTCGCGAGATATGGGAGTTTGAAGTTAAGGAATGGTTGGGAAACCATCAAAATTTTCGCAAGTCTGATACTCGAAACCAATAACTACAATGGCCTAGGGGAAAAATACACATACCGTTGTAATCGGGCGAGATTCTACTTTCAGATGCAACAGGAATTTCTCGAGTTCGTGAATCCGTTCGCGAGATATGGGAGTTTGAAGTTAAGGAATGTTTGAGAAACCATCAAAATTTTCGCAAGTCTGATACTCGAAACCAATAACTACAATGGCCTAGGGCAAAAATACACATACCGTTGTAATCGGGCGAGTTTCTGCTTCCAGGTGCAATAGGAAATTCTCGAGTTCGTCAATCCGTTCGCGAGATATGGGAGTTTGAAGTTAAGGAATGCTTGAGCCCCGATCAAAATTTTCGCAAGTCTGATACTCGAAACCAATAACTACAAAGGCCTAGGGGGAAAACACACATATCTTTGTAATCGGGCGAGTTTCTACTTTCAGATACAACAGGAATTTCTCGAGTTCGTCAATCCGTTCGCGAGAAATGGGGGTCTGAAGTTAAGGAATGGTTGAGAAACCATCAACATTTTCGCAAGTCTGATACTCGAAACCAATAACTACAAATGCCTAGGGGAAAAATACACATACCGTTGTAAACGGGCGAGATTCTACTTTCACATGCAACAGGAATTTCTCTATTTCGTCAATACGTTCGCGAGATATGGGAGTTTGAAGTTAAGGAATGGTTGAGGAACCATCAAAGTTTTCGCAAGTCTGATTCTCGAATCTAATAACTACTATGGCCTAGGGCAAAAATACACATACCGTTGTAATCGAGCGAGTTTCTGCTTTCAGATGCAATAGGAAATTCTCGAGTTCGTCAATCCGATCCCGAGATATGGAAGTTTGAAGTTAAGGAATGGTTGAGAAACGATCAAAATTTTCGCAAGTCTGATACTCGAAACCAATAACTACAATGGCCTAGGGCAAAAATACACATACCGTTGTAATCGGGCGAGTTTCTGCTTCCAGGTGCAATAGGAAATTCTCGAGTTCGTCAATCCGTTCGCGAGATATGGGAGTTTGAAGTTAAGGAATGCTTGAGCCCCGATCAAAATTTTCGCAAGTCTGATACTCGAAACCAATAACTACAAAGGCCTAGGGGGAAAACACACATATCTTTGTAATCGGGCGAGTTTCTGCTCTCAGATGCAATAGGAAATTCTCGAGTTCGCCAATCCGTTCGCGAGATATGGGAGTGTGAAGTTAAGGAATGGTTGAGAAACCAACAAAATTTTCGCAAGTCTGATACTCGAAACCAATAACTACAAAGGCCTAGGCCAAAAATACACATACCGTTGTAATCGGGCGAGTTTCTGCTTTCAGATGCAACAGGAAATTCTCGAGTTCGTCAATCCGTTCGCGAGATATGGAAGTTTGAAGTTAAAATATGATTGAGAAACCATCAAAATTTTCGCTGCTCTGATACTCGAAACCAATAACTGGAATGGCCTAGGGGAAAAGTACACATACCATTGTAATCGGGCGAGTTTCTACTTTCAGATACAACAGGAATTTCTCGAGTTCGTCAATCCGTTCGCGAGAAATGGGGGTCTGAAGTTAAGGAATGGTTGAGAAACCATCAAAATTTTCGCAAGTCTGATACTCGAAACCAATAACTACAAATGCCTAGGGGAAAAATACACATACCGTTGTAAACGGGCGAGATTCTACTTTCACATGCAACAGGAATTTCTCGAGTTCGTCAATCCGATCCCGAGATATGGAAGTTTGAAGTTAAGGAATGGTTGAGAAGCGATCAAAATTTTCGCAAGTCTGATACTCGAAACCAATAACTACAATTGCCTAGGGCAAAAATACACATACCGTTGGAATCGGGCGAGTTTCTGCTTTCAGATGCAATAGGAAATTCTCGAATTAGTCAATCCATTCGCGAGATATGGGAGTTTGAAGTTAAGGAATGGTTGAGAAACCATCAATGTATTCGCTGGTCTGATACTCGAAACCAATAACTGGATTGGCCTAGGGGAATAGTACACACACCATTGTATTCGGCGAGTTTCTGCTTTCAGATGCAATAGGAATTTCTCGAGTTCGTCAATCCGTTCGCGAGATATGGGAGTTTGAAGTTAAGGAATGGTTGAGAAACCATCAAAATTTTCGCTTGTCTGATACTCGAAACCAATAACTGGATTGGCCTAGGGGAATAGTACACACACCATTGTATTCGGCGAGTTTCTGCTTTCAGATGCAATAGGAATTTCTCGAGTTCGTCAATCCGTTCGCGAGATATGGGAGTTTGAAATTAAGGAATGGTTGAGAAACCATCAAAATTTTCGCAAGTATGATACTCGAAACCAATAACTACAATTGCCTAGGGCAAAAATACACATACCGTTGTAATCGGGCGAGTTTCTGCTTTCAGATGCAATAGGAAATTCTCGATTTAGTCAATCCGTTCGCGAGATATGGGAGTTTGAAGTTAAGGAATGGTTGAGAAACCATCAATGTTTTCGCTGGTCTGATACTCGAAACCAATAACTGGAATGGCCTAGGGGAAAAGTACACACACCATTGTAATCGGGCGAGTTTCTACTTTCAGATGCAACAGGAATTTCTCGAGTTCGTCAATCCGTTCGCGAGATATGGGAGTTTGAAGTTAAGGAATGGTTGAGAAACCATCAAAATTTTCGCTTGTCTGATACTCGAAACCAATAACTGGAATGGCCTAGGGGAAAAGTACACACACCGTTGTAATCGGGCGAGTTTCTACTTCCACATGCAACAGGAATTTCTCGAGTTCGTCAAACCGTTCGCGAGATATGGGAGTTTCAAGATAAGGAATGGTCGAGAAAGCATCAAAATTTTCGCTGGTCTGATACTCGAAACCAATAACTGGATTGGCCTAGGGGAATAGTACACACACCATTGTATTCGGCGAGTTTCTGCTTTCAGATGCAATAGGAATTTCTCGAGTTCGTCAATCCGTTCGCGAGATATGGGAGTTTGAAATTAAGGAATGGTTGAGAAACCATCAAAATTTTCGCAAGTATGATACTCGAAACCAATAACTACAATTGCCTAGGGCAAAAATACACATACCGTTGTAATCGGGCGAGTTTCTGCTTTCAGATGCAATAGGAAATTCTCGATTTAGTCAATCCGTTCGCGAGATATGGGAGTTTGAAGTTAAGGAATGGTTGAGAAACCATCAATGTTTTCGCTGGTCTGATACTCGAAACCAATAACTGGAATGGCCTAGGGGAAAAGTACACACACCATTGTAATCGGGCGAGTTTCTACTTTCAGATGCAACAGGAATTTCTCGAGTTCGTCAATCCGTTCGCGAGATATGGGAGTTTGAAGTTAAGGAATGGTTGAGAAACCATCAAAATTTTCGCTTGTCTGATACTCGAAACCAATAACTGGAATGGCCTAGGGGAAAAGTACACACACCGTTGTAATCGGGCGAGTTTCTACTTCCACATGCAACAGGAATTTCTCGAGTTCGTCAAACCGTTCGCGAGATATGGGAGTTTCAAGATAAGGAATGGTCGAGAAAGCATCAAAATTTTCGCTGGTCTGATACTCGAAACCAATAACTGGATTGGTCTAGGGGAATAGTACACACACCATTGTATTCGGCGAGTTTCTGCTTTCAGATGCAATAGGAATTTCTCGAGTTCGTCAATCCGTTCGCGAGATATGGGAGTTTGAAATTAAGGAATGGTTGAGAAACCATCAAAATTTTCGCAAGTATGATACTCGAAACCAATAACTACAATTGCCTAGGGCAAAAATACACATACCGTTGTAATCGGGCGAGTTTCTGCTTTCAGATGCAATAGGAAATTCTCGATTTAGTCAATCCGTTCGCGAGATATGGGAGTTTGAAGTTAAGGAATGGTTGAGAAACCATCAAAGTTTTCGTAAGTCTGATACTCGAAACCAATAACTGGAATGGCCTAGGGGAAAAGTACACACACCATTGTAATCGGGCGAGTTTCTACTTTCAGATGCAACAGAAATTTCTCGAGTTCATCAATCCGTTCGCGAGATATGGGAGTTTCAAGATAAGGAAGGGTTGAGAAACCATCAAAACTTTCGCTTGTCTGATACTCGAAACCAATAACTGGAATGGCCTAGGGGAAAAGTACGCACACCGTTGTAATCGGGCGAGTTTCTACTTCCACATGCAACAGGAATTTCTCGAGTTCGTCAAACCGTTCGCGAGATATGGGAGTTTCAAGATAAGGAATGGTCGAGAAAGCATCAAAATTTTCGCTGGTCTGATACTCGAAACCAATAACTGGATTGGCCTAGGGGAATAGTACACACACCATTGTATTCGGCGAGTTTCTGCTTTCAGATGCAATAGGAATTTCTCGAGTTCGTCAATCCGTTCGCGAGATATGGGAGTTTGAAATTAAGGAATGGTTGAGAAACCATCAATGTATTCGCTGGTCTGATACTCGAAACCAATAACTGGAATGGCCTAGGGGAAAAGTACACACACCATTGTAATCGGGCGAGTTTCTACTTTCAGATGCAACAGGAATTTCTCGAGTTCGTCAATCCGTTCGCGAGATATGGGAGTTTGAAGTTAAGGAATGGTTGAGAAACCATCAAAATTTTCGCTTGTCTGATACTCGAAACCAATAACTGGAATGGCTTAGGAAAAAGTACACACACCGTTGTAATCGGGCGAGTTTCTACTTCCACATGCAACAGGAATTTCTCGAGTTCGTCAAACCGTTCGCGAGATATGGGAGTTTGAAGTTAAGGAATGGTTGAGAAACCATCAAAATTTTCGCTTGTCTGATACTCGAAACCAATAACTGGAGTGGCCCAGGGGAAAAGTACACACACCGTTGTAATCGGGCGAGTTTCTACTTCCACATGCAACAGGAATTTCTCGAGTTCGTCAAACCATTCGCGAGATATGGGAGTTTCAAGATAAGGAATGGTTGAGAAACCATCAAAGTTTTCGCTGGTCTGATACTCGAAACCAATAACTGGAATGGCCTAGGGGAAAAGTACACACACCATTGTAATCGGGCGAGTTTCTACTTTCAGATGCAACAGGAATTTCTCGAGTTCGTCAATCCGTTCGCGAGATATGGGAGTTTGAAGTTAAGGAATGGTTGAGAAACCATCAAAATTTTCGCAAGTATGATACTCGAAACCAATAACTACAATTGCCTAGGGCAAAAATACACATACCGTTGTAATCGGGCGAGTTTCTGCTTTCAGATGCAATAGGAAATTCTCGAATTAGTCAATCCATTCGCGAGATATGGGAGTTTGAAGTTAAGGAATGGTTGAGAAACCATCAATGTATTCGCTGGTCTGATACTCGAAACCAATAACTGGATTGGCCTAGGGGAATAGTACACACACCATTGTATTCGGCGAGTTTCTGCTTTCAGATGCAATAGGAATTTCTCGAGTTCGTCAATCCGTTCGCGAGATATGGGAGTTTGAAATTAAGGAATGTTTGAGAAACCATCAAAATTTTCGCAAGTCTGATACTCGAAACCAATAACTACAAATGCCTAGGGGAAAAATACACATACCGTTGTAATCGGGCGAGATTCTACTTTCACATGCAACAGGAATTTCTCGATTTAGTCAATCCGTTCGCGAGATATGGGAGTTTGAAGTTAAGGAATGGTTGAGAAACCATCAAAATTTTCGCAAGTCTGATACTCGAAACCAATAACTACAATGGCCTAGGGCAAAAATACACATACCGTTGTAATCGGGCGAGTTTCTGCTTCCACATGCAGCAGGAATTTCTCGAGTTCGTCAATCCGTTCACGAGATATGGGAGTTTGAAGTTAAGGAATGGTTGAGAAACCATCAAAATCTTCGCTGGTCTGATACTCGAAACCAATAACTGGATTGGCCTAGGGGAATAGTACACACCCCATTGTATTCGGGCGAGTTTCTGTTTTCGGATGCAATAGGAATTTCTCGAGTTCGTCAATCCGTTCGCGAGATATGGGAGTTTGAAGGTAAGGAATGGTTGAGAAACCATCAATGTATTCGCTGGTCTGATACTCGAAACCAATAACTGGAATGGCCTAGGGGAAAAGTACACACACCATTGTAATCGGGCGAGTTTCTACTTTCAGATGCAACAGGAATTTCTCGAGTTCGTCAATCCGTTCGCGAGATATGGGAGTTTGAAGTTAAGGAATGGTTGAGAAACCATCAAAATTTTCGCTTGTCTGATACTCGGAACCAATAACTGGAATGGCTTAGGAAAAAGTACACACACCGTTGTAATCGGGCGAGTTTCTACTTCCACATGCAACAGGAATTTCTCGAGTTCGTTAAACCGTTCGCGAGATATGGGAGTTTGAAGTTAAGGAATGGTTGAGAAACCATCAAAATTTTCGCTTGTCTGATACTCGAAACCAATAACTGGAGTGGCCCAGGGGAAAAGTACACACACCGTTGTAATCGGGCGAGTTTCTACTTCCACATGCAACAGGAATTTCTCGAGTTCGTCAAACCATTCGCGAGATATGGGAGTTTCAAGATAAGGAATGGTTGAGAAACCATCAAAGTTTTCGCTGGTCTGATACTCGAAACCAATAACTGGAATGGCCTAGGGGAAAAGTACACACACCATTGTAATCGGGCGAGTTTCTACTTCCACATGCAACAGGAATTCGTCGAGTTCGTCAATCCGTTCGCGAGATATGGGAGTTTGAAGGTAGGGATTGGTTGAGAAACCATCAAAACTTTCGGTGGTCTGATACTCGAAACCAATAGCTGGAATGGCCTAGGGGAAAAGTACACACACCATTGTAATCGGGCGAGTTTCTACTTTCAGATGCAACAGGAATTCCTCGAGTTCGTCAATCCGTTCGCGAGATATGGGAGTTTGAAGTTAAGGAATGGTTGAGAAACCATCAAAATTTTCGCTTGTCTGATACTCGAAACCAATAACTGGAATGGCCTAGGGGAAAAGTACACACACCGTTGTAATCGGGCGAGTTTCTACTTTCAGATTCAACAGGAATTTCTCGAGTTCGTCAATCCGTTCGCGAGATATGGGAGTTTGAAGTTAAGGAATGGTCGAGAAAGCGTCAAAATTTTCGCTGGTCTGATACTCGAAACCTATAACTGGATTGGCCTAGGGGAAAAGTACACACACCATTGTAATCGGGCGAGTTTCTGCTTTCAGATGCAATAGGAAATTCTCGATTTAGTCAATCCATTCGCGAGATATGGGAGTTTGAAGTTAAGGAATGGTTGAGAAACCATCAAAGTTTTCCCTGGTCTGATACTCGAAACCAATAACTGGAATGGCCTAGGGGAAAAGTACACACACCATTGTAATCGGGCGAGTTTCTACTTTCAGATGCAACAGGAATTTCTCGAGTTCGTCAATCCGTTCGCGAGATATGGGAGTTTGCAGTTAAGGAATGGTTGAGAAACCATCAAAATCTTCGCCGGTCTGATACTCGAAACCAATAACTGGATTGGCCTAGGGGAATAGTACACACACCATTGTATTCGAGCGAGTTTCTGCTTTCAGATGCAATAGGAATTTCTCGAGTCCGTCAATCCGTTGGCGAGATATGGGAGTTTGAAGTTAAGGAATGTTTGAGAAACCATCAAAATCTTCGCTGGTCTGATACTCGAAACCAATAACTGGATTGGCCTAGGGGAATAGTACACACACCATTGTATTCGAGCGAGTTTCTGCTTTCAGATGCAATAGGAATTTCCCGAGTTCGTCAATCCGTTGGCGAGATATGGGAGTTTGAAGTTAAGGAATGGTTGAGAAACCATCAACATTTTCGCAATTCTGATGCTAGAAAAGAATAACTGGAGTGGCCTAGGGGAGAAGTGCACACACGATTGTAATCGGGCGACTTTCTACTTTCAGATACAACAGGAATTTCTCGAGTTCGTCAATGCGTTCGCGAGATATGGGAGTTTGCAGTTAAGGAATGGTTGAGAAATCACCAAAATTTTCGCAAGTCTGATTCTCGAAACCAATAACCAATATGGCCTAGGGCAAAAATACACATACTGTTGTAGTCGGACGAGTTTCTGCTTTCAGATGCAATAGGAAATTCTCGAGTTCGTCAATCCGTTCGCGAGATATGGAAGTTTGAAGTTAAGGAATGAATGAGAAACCATCAAAATTTTCGTAAGTCTGATACTCGAAACCAATAACTGGAATGGCCTAGGGGAAAAGTACACACACCCTTGTAATCGGGCGAGTTTCTACTTTCAGATGCAACAGGAATTTCTCGAGTTCGTCAATCCGTTCGCGAGATATGGGAGTTTGAAGTTAAGGAATGGTTGAGAAACCATCAAAATTTTCGCTTGTCTGATACTCGAAACCAATAACTGGAATGGCTTAGGGGAAAAGTACACACACCGTTGTAATCGGGCGAGTTTCTACTTCCACATGCAACAGGAATTTCTCGAGTTCGTCAAACCGTTCGCGAGAAATGGGAGTTTCAAGATAAGGAATGGTCGAGAAAGCGTCAAAATTTTCGCTGGTCTGATACTCGAAACCTATAACTGGATTGGCCTAGGGGAATAGTACACACACCATTGTATTCGGCGAGTTTCTGCTTTCAGATGCAATAGGAATTTCTCGAGTTCGTCAATCCGTTCGCGAGATATGGGAGTTTGAAATTAAGGAATGGTTGAGAAACCATCAAAATTTTCGCAAGTATGATACTCGAAACCAATAACTACAATTGCCTAGGGCAAAAATACACATACCGTTGGAATCGGGCGAGTTTCTGCTTTCAGATGCAATAGGAAATTCTCGATTTAGTCAATCCGTTCGCGAGATATGGGAGTTTGAAGTTAAGGAATGGTTGAGAAACCATCAAAGTTTTCGCTGGTCTGATACTCGAAACCAATAACTGGAATGGCCTAGGGGAAAAGTACACACACCCTTGTAATCGGGCGAGTTTCTACTTTCAGATGCAACAGGAATTTCTCGAGTTCGTCAATCCGTTCGCGAGATATGGGAGTTTGAAGTTAAGGAATGGTTGAGGAACCATCAAAATTTTCGCTTGTCTGATACTCGAAACCAATAACTGGAATGGCCTAGGGGAAAAGTTCACACACCGTTGTAATCGGGCGAGTTTCTACTTCCACATGCAACAGGAATTTCTCGAGTTCGTCAAACCATTCGCGAGATATGGGAGTTTGAAGATAAGGAATGGTCGAGAAACCATCAAAATTTTCGCTGGTCTGGAACTCGAAACCAATAACTGGAATGGCCTAGGGGAATAGTACACACCCCATTGTATTCGGACGAGTTTCTGCTTTCAGATGCAATAGGAAATTCTCGAGTTCATCAATACGTTCGCGAGATATGGGAGTTTGAAGTTAAGGAATGGTTGAGAAACCATCAAAATTTTCGCTGGTCTGATACTCGAAACCAATAACTGGATTGGCCTAGGGGAATAGTACACACACCATTGTATTCGGCGAGTTTCTGCTTTCAGATGCAATAGGAATTTCTCGAGTTCGTCAATCCGTTCGCGAGATATGGGAGTTTGAAATTAAGGAATGTTTGAGAAACCATCAAAATTTTCGCAAGTCTGATACTCGAAACCAATAACTACAAATGCCTAGGGGAAAAATACACATACCGTTGTAATCGGGCGAGATTCTACTTTCACATGCAGCAGGAATTTCTCGATTTAGTCAATCCGTTCGCGAGATATGGGAGTTTGAAGGTAAGGAATGGTTGAGAAACCATCAAAACTTTCGGTGGTCTGATACTCGAAACCAATAACTGGAATGGCCTAGGGGAAAAGTACACACACCATTGTAATCGGGCGAGTTTCTACTTTCAGATTCAACAGGAATTTCTCGAGTTCGTCAATCCGTTCGGGAGATATGGGAGTTTGAAGTTAAGGAATGGTTGAGAAACCATCAAAATTTTCGCTTGTCTGATACTCGAAACCAGTAACTGGAATGGCCCTGGGGGAAAAGTACACACACCATTGTAATCGGGCGAGCTTCTACTTTCAGGTGCAACAGGAATTTCTCGTGTTCGACTATCCGTTCGCGAGATATGGGAGTTTGAAGTTAAGGAATGGTTGAGAAACCATCAACATTTTCGCAAGTCTGATACTCGAAAACAATAACTGGAATGGCCTAGGGGAAAAGTGCACACACCATTGTAATCGGGCGAGTTTCTACTTTCAGATGCAACAGGAATTTCTCGAGTTCGTCAATCCGTTCGCGAGATATGGGAGTTTGAAGTTAAGGAATGGTTGAGAAACCATCAAAATTTTCGCTTGTCTGATACTCGAAACCAATAACTGGAATGGCTTAGGGGAAAAGTACACACACCGTTGTAATCGGGCGAGCTTCTACTTTCAGATACAACAGGAATTTCTCGAGTTCGTCAATACGTTCGCGAGATATGGGAGTCAGAAGTTAAGGAATGGTTGAGAGACCATCAAAATTTTCGCAAGTCTGATACTCGAAACCAATAACTACAAAGGCCTAGGGGGAAAATACACATACCGTTGTAATCGGGCGGGTTTCTACTTCCTCATGCAACAGGAATTTCTCGAGTTCGTCAATCCGTTCGCGAGATATGGGAGTTTGAAGTCAAGGAATGGTTGAGAAACCATCAAAATTTTGGCTGGTCTGATACTCGAAACCAATAACTGGATTGGCCTAGGGGAATAGTACACACACCATTGTATTCGGGCGAGTTTCTGCTTTCAGATGCAATACGAATTTCTCGAGTTCGTCAATCCGTTCGCGAGATATGGGAGTTTGAAGTTAAGGAATGGTTGAGAAACCATCAACATTTTCGCAATTCTGATCCTAGAAACGAATAACTGGAATGGCCTAGGGGAGAAGTACACATACCATTGTAATCGGGAGAGTTTCTACTTTCAGATGCAACAGGAATTTCTCGAGTTCGTCAATCCGTTCGCGAGATATGGGAGTTTGAAGTTAAGGAATGGTTGAGAAACCATCAAAGTTTTCGCTGGTCTGATACTCGAAACCAATAACTGGAATGGCCTACGGGAAATGTACACACACCATTGTAATCGGGCGAGTTTCTACTTTCAGGTGCAACAGGAATTTCTCGAGTTCGTCAATCCGTTCGCGAGATATGGGAGTTTGAAGTTAAGGAATGGTTGAGAAACCATCAAAACTTTCGGTGGTCTGATACTCGAAACCAATAGCTGGAATGGCCTAGGGGAAAAGTACACACACCATTGTATTCGGGCGAGATTCTGCTTTCGGATGCAATAGGAATTTCTCGAGTTCGTCAATCCGTTCGCGAGATATGGGAGTTTGAAGGTAAGGAATGGTTGAGAAACCATCAAAACCTTCGGTGGTCTGATACTCGAAACCAATAACTGGAATGGCCTAGGGGAAAAGTACACAAACCATTGTAATCGGGCGAGCTTCTACATTCAGGTGCAACAGGAATTTCTCGAGTTCGACAATCCGTTCGCGAGATATGGGAGTTTGAAGTTAAGGAATGGTTGAGAAACCATCAAAATTTTCGCAAGTCTGACACTCGAAACCAATAACTACAATGGCCTAGGGCAAAAATACACATACCGTTGTAATCGGGCGAGTTTCTGCTTTCAGATGCAATAGGAAATTCTCGAGTTCGTCAATCCGTTCGCGAGATATGGAAGTTTGAAGTTAAGGAATGATTGAGAAACCATCAAAATTTTCGCAAGTCTGATACTCGAAACCAATAACTGGAATGGCCTAGGGGAATAGTACACACCCCATTGTATTCGGGCGAGTTTCTGCTTTCGGATGCAATAGGAATTTCTCGAGTTCGTCAATCCGTTCGCGTGATATGGGAGTTTGAAGGTAAGGAATGGTTGAGAAACCATCAAAACTTTCGGTGGTCTGATACTCGAAACCAATAGCTGGAATGGCCTAGGGGAAAAGTACACACACCATTGTATTCGGGCTAGTTTCTGCTTTCGGATGCAATAGGAATTTCTCGAGCTCGTCAATCCGTTCGCGTGATATGGGAGTTTGAAGGTAAGGAATGGTTGAGAAACCATCAAAACTTTCGGTGGTCTGATACTCGAAACCAATAGCTGGAATGGCCTAGGGGAAAAGTACACACACCATTGTAATCGGGCGAGCTTCTACTTTCAGGTGCAATAGGAATTTCTCGAGTTCGACAATCCGTTCGCGAGATATGGGAGTTTGAAGTTAAGGAATGGTTGAGAATCCATCAAAATTTTCGCAAGTCTGATACTCGAAACCAATAACTGGAATGGCCTAGGGGAAAAGTGCACACACCGTTGTAATCGGCCGAGTTTTTACTTTCAGATGCAACAGGAATTTCTCGAGTTCGTCAATCCATTCGCGAGATATGGGAGTTTGAGGGTAAGGAATGGTTGAGAAACCATCAAAACTTTCGGTGGTCTGATACTCGAAAACAATAACTGGAATGGACTAGGGGAAAAGTACACACACCATTGTAATCGGGCGAGCTTCTACTTTCAGATACAACAGGAATTTCTCGAGTTCGTCAATACGTTCGCGAGATATGGGAGTCAGAAGTTAAGGAATGGTTGAGAGACCATCAAAATTTTCGCAAGTCTGATACTCGAAACCAATAACTACAAAGGCCTAGGGGGAAAATACACATACCGTTGTAATCGGGCTGGTTTCTACTTCCTCATGCAACAGGAATTTCTCGAGTTCGTCAATCTGTTCGCGAGATATGGGAGTTTGAAGTTAAGGAATGGTTGAGAAACCATCAAAATTTTCGCTGGTCTGATACTCGAAACCAATAACTGGAATGGCCTAGGGGAAAAGTGCACACACCGTTGTAATCGGGCGAGCTTCTACTTTCAGATACAACAGGAATTTCTCGAGTTCGTCAATACGTTCGCGAGATATGGGAGTTTGAAGGTAAGGAATGGTTGAGAAACCATCAAAACTTTCGGTGGTCTGATACTCGAAACCAATAACTGGAATGGCCTAGGGGAAAAGTACACACACCATTGTAATCGGGCGAGCTTCTACTTTCAGATACAACAGGAATTTCTCGAGTTCGTCAATACGTTCGCGAGATATGGGAGTTTGAAGTTAAGGAATGGTTGAGAGACCATCAAAATTTTCGCGACTGATACTCGAAACCAATAACTACAAAGGCCTAGGGGGAAAATACACATACCGTTGTAATCGGGCGAGTTTCTATTACCTCATGCAACAGGAATTTCTCGAGTTCGTCAATCCGTTCGCGAGATACGGGAGTTCGAAGTTAAGGAATGGTTGAGAAACCATCAAAATTTTCGCAATTCTGATGCTAGAAACCAATAACTACAAAGGCCTAGGGGGAAAACACACATATCTTTGTAATCGGGCGAGTTTCTGCTTTCAGATGCAATAGGAAATTCTCGAGTTCGTCAATCCGTTCGCGAGATATGGGAGTTTGAAGTTAAGAAATGGTTGAGAAACCATCAAAATTTTCGCTGGTCTGATACTCGAAACCAATAACTGGATTGGCCTAGGGGAATAGTACACACACCGTTGTAATCGGGCGAGATTCTACTTTCACATGCAACAGGAATTTCTCGAGTTCGTCAATCCGTTCGCGAGATATGGGAGATTGAAGTTAAGGAATGGTTGAGAAATCATCACAATTTTCGCAAGTCTGATACTCGAATTCAATAACTACTATTGCCTAGGGCAAAAATACACATACGGTTGTAATCGGGCGAGTTTCTGCTTTCAGATGCAATAGGAATTCCTCGAGTTCGTCAATCCGTTCGCGAGATATGGGAGTATCAAGTTAAGGAGTGGTTGAGAAACCATCAAAATTTTCGCAATTCTGATGCTAGAAACGAATAACTGGAATGGCCTAGGGGAAAAGTACACACACCATTGTAATCGGGCGAGTTTCTACTTCCACATGCAACAGGAATTTCTCGAGTTCGTCAATCCGTTCGCGAGAAATGTGAGTTTGAAGTTAAGGAATGGTTGAGAAACCATCAAAATTTTCGCAAATCTGATACTCGAAACCAATAACTGGAATGGGCTAGGGGAAAAGTACGCATACTATTGTAATCGGGCGAGTTTCTACTTTAAATGCAACAGGAATTTTTCGAGTTCGTCAATCCGTTGGTGAGATATGGGAGTTTGAAGTTAAGGAATGGTTTAGAAACCATCAAAATTTTCGCTGGTCTGATACTCGAAACCAATAACTGGAATGGCCTAGGGGAAAAGTACACACACCATTGTAATCGGGCGAGATTCTACTTTCAGATGCAATAGGAATTTCTCGAGTTCGTCAATCCGTTCGCGAGATATGTGAGTTTGAAGTTAAGGAATGGTTGAGAAACCATCAAAATTTTCGCAAGTCTGATACACGAAACCAGTAACTGGAATGGCCTAGGGAAAAAATACACATACCGTTGTAATCGGGCGAGATTCTACTTTCACATGCAACAGGAATTTCTCGAGTTCGTCAATCCGTTCGCGAGATATGGGAGTTTGAAGTTAAGGAATGGTTGAGAAACCATCAAAATTTTCGCTGGTCTGATACTCGAAACCAATAACTGGAATGGCCTAGGGGAAAAGTACACACACCGTTGTAATCGGGCGAGTTTCTGCTTTCAGATGCAATAGGAAATTCTCGAGTTCGTCAATCCGTTCGCGAGATATGGGAGTTTGAAGTTAAGAAATGGTTGAGAAACCATCAAAATTTTCGCTGGTCTGATACTCGAAACCAATAACTGGATTGGCCTAGGGGAATAGTACACACACCGTTGTAATCGGGCGAGATTCTACTTTCACATGCAACAGGAATTTCTCGAGTTCGTCAATCCGTTCGCGAGATATGGGAGATTGAAGTTAAGGAATGGTTGAGAAATCATCACAATTTTCGCAAGTCTGATACTCGAATTCAATAACTACTATTGCCTAGGGCAAAAATACACATACGGTTGTAATCGGGCGAGTTTCTGCTTTCCGATGCAATAGGAATTTCTCGAGTTCGTCATTCCGTTCGCGAGATATGGGAGTTTGAAGTTAAGGAGTGGTTGAGAAACCATCAAAATTTTCGCAATTCTGATGCTAGAAACGAATAACTGGAATGGCCTAGGGGAAAAGTACACACACCATTGTAATCTGGCGAATTTCTACTTCCACATGCAACAGGAATTTCTCGAGTTCGTCAATCCGTTCGCGAGAAATGGGAGTTTGAAGTTAAGGAATGGTTGAGAAACCATCAAAATTTTCGCAAGTCTGATGCTAGAAACGAATAACTGGAATGACCTAGGGGAAAAGTACACACAACATTGTAATCGGTCGACTATCTGCTTTCAGATGCAACAGAAAATATTCGAGTTCGTCAATCCGTTCGCGAGATATGGGAGTTTGAAGTTAAGGAATGGTTGAGAAACCATCAAAATTTTCGAAAGTCTGATACTCGAAACCAATAACTACTATGGCCTAGGGCAAAAATACACATACCTTTGTAATCGGGCGAGTTTCTACTTTCAGATGCAACAGGAATTTGTCGAATTCGTCAATCCGTTCGCGAGACATGGGAGTGTGAAGTTAAAGAATGGTTGAGAAACCGTCAAAATTTTCGCAATTCTGATGCTTGAAACGAATAACTGGAATGACCTAGGGGAAAAGTACACACACCACTGTAATCGGTCGACTTTCTGCTTTCAGATGCAACAGGAAATAATCGAGTTCGTCAATCCGTTCGCGAGATATGGGAGTTTGAAGTTAAGGAATGCTTGAGAAACCATCAAAATTTTCGCAAGTCTGATACTCGAAACCAGTAACTACAAAGGCCTAGGGGTAAAATACGCATACCTTTGTGATCGGGCAAGTTTCTACTTTCAGATGCAACAGGAACATCTCGAGTTCGTCAATCCGTTGGTGAGATATGGGAGTTTGAAGTTAAGGAATGGTTTAGAAACCATCAAAATTTTCGCTGGTCTGATACTCGAAACCAATAACTGGAATGGCCTAGGGGAAAAGTACACACACCATTGTAATCGGGCGAGTTTCTGCTTTCAGATGCAACAGGAGTTTCTCGTGTTCGTCAATCAGTTCGCGAGATATGGGAGTTTGAAATTAAGGAATGGTTGAGAAACAATCACAATTTTCGCAAGTCTGATACTCGAAATCAATAACTACTATGGCCTAGGGGGAAAACACACATATCTTTGTAATCGGGCGAGTTTCTGCTTTCAGATGCAATAGGAAATTCTCGAGTTCGTCAATCCGTTCGCGAGATATGGGAGTTTGAAGTTAAGAAATGGTTGAGAAACCATCAAAATTTTCGCTGGTCTGATACTCGAAACCAATAACTGGATTGGCCTAGGGGAATAGTACACACACCGTTGTAATCGGGCGAGATTCTACTTTCACATGCAACAGGAATTTCTCGAGTTCGTCAATCCGTTCGCGAGATATGGGAGATTGAAGTTAAGGAATGGTTGAGAAATCATCACAATTTTCGCAAGTCTGATACTCGAATTCAATAACTACTATTGCCTAGGGCAAAAATACACATACGGTTGTAATCGGGCGAGTTTCTGCTTTCAGATGCAATAGGAATTTCTCGAGTTCGTCAATCCGTTCGCGAGATATGGGAGTTTCAAGTTAAGGAGTGGTTGAGAAACCATCAAAATTTTCGCAATTCTGATGCTAGAAACGAATAACTGGAATGGCCTAGGGGAAAAGTACACACACCATTGTAATCGGGCGAGTTTCTACTTCCACGTGCAACAGGAATTTCTCGAGTTCGTCAATCCGTTCGCGAGAAATGTGAGTTTGAAGTTAAGGAATGGTTGAGAAACCATCAAAATTTTCGCAAATCTGATACTCGAAACCAATAACTGGAATGGGCTAGGGGAAAAGTACGCATACTATTGTAATCGGGCGAGTTTCTACTTTAAATGCAACAGGAATTTTTCGAGTTCGTCAATCCGTTGGTGAGATATGGGAGTTTGAAGTTAAGGAATGGTTTAGAAACCATCAAAATTTTCGCTGGTCTGATACTCGAAACCAATAACTGGAATGGCCTAGGGGAAAAGTACACACACCATTGTAATCGGGCGAGATTCTACTTTCAGATGCAATAGGAATTTCTCGAGTTCGTCAATCCGTTCGCGAGATATGTGAGTTTGAAGTTAAGGAATGGTTGAGAAACCATCAAAATTTTCGCAAGTCTGATACACGAAACCAGTAACTGGAATGGCCTAGGGAAAAAATACACATACCGTTGTAATCGGGCGAGATTCTACTTTCACATGCAACAGGAATTTCTCGAGTTCGTCAATCCGTTCGCGAGATATGGGAGTTTGAAGTTAAGGAATGGTTGAGAAACCATCAAAATTTTCGCTGGTCTGATACTCGAAACCAATAACTGGAATGGCCTAGGGGAAAAGTACACACACCGTTGTAATCGGGCGAGTTTCTACTTTCAGATACAACAGGCATTTCTCGAGTTCGTCAATGCGTTCGCGAGATATGGGAGTTTGATGTTAAGAAATGGTTGAGAAATCATCAAAATTTTCGCAAGTCTGATACTCGAATTCAATAACTACTATGGCCTAGGGCAAAAATACACATACGGTTGTAATCGGGCGAGTTTCTGCTTTCCGATGCAATAGGAATTTCTCGAGTTCGTCATTCCGTTCGCGAGATATGGGAGTTTGAAGTTAAGGAGTGGTTGAGAAACCATCAAAATTTTCGCAATTCTGATGCTAGAAACGAATAACTGGAATGGCCTAGGGGAAAAGTACACACACCATTGTAATCTGGCGAATTTCTACTTCCACATGCAACAGGAATTTCTCGAGTTCGTCAATCCGTTCGCGAGAAATGGGAGTTTGAAGTTAAGGAATGGTTGAGAAACCATCAAAATTTTCGCAAGTCTGATGCTAGAAACGAATAACTGGAATGACCTAGGGGAAAAGTACACACAACATTGTAATCGGTCGACTATCTGCTTTCAGATGCAACAGAAAATATTCGAGTTCGTCAATCCGTTCGCGAGATATGGGAGTTTGAAGTTAAGGAATGGTTGAGAAACCATCAAAATTTTCGAAAGTCTGATACTCGAAACCAATAACTACTATGGCCTAGGGCAAAAATACACATACCTTTGTAATCGGGCGAGTTTCTACTTTCAGATGCAACAGGAATTTGTCGAATTCGTCAATCCGTTCGCGAGACATGGGAGTGTGAAGTTAAAGAATGGTTGAGAAACCGTCAAAATTTTCGCAATTCTGATGCTTGAAACGAATAACTGGAATGACCTAGGGGAAAAGTACACACACCACTGTAATCGGTCGACTTTCTGCTTTCAGATGCAACAGGAAATAATCGAGTTCGTCAATCCGTTCGCGAGATATGGGAGTTTGAAGTTAAGGAATGCTTGAGAAACCATCAAAATTTTCGCAAGTCTGATACTCGAAACCAGTAACTACAAAGGCCTAGGGGTAAAATACGCATACCTTTGTGATCGGGCAAGTTTCTACTTTCAGATGCAACAGGAACATCTCGAGTTCGTCAATCCGTTGGTGAGATATGGGAGTTTGAAGTTAAGGAATGGTTTAGAAACCATCAAAATTTTCGCTGGTCTGATACTCGAAACCAATAACTGGAATGGCCTAGGGGAAAAGTACACACACCATTGTAATCGGGCGAGTTTCTGCTTTCAGATGCAACAGGAGTTTCTCGTGTTCGTCAATCAGTTCGCGAGATATGGGAGTTTGAAATTAAGGAATGGTTGAGAAACAATCACAATTTTCGCAAGTCTGATACTCGAAATCAATAACTACTATGGCCTAGGGGGAAAACACACATATCTTTGTAATCGGGCGAGTTTCTGCTTTCAGATGCAATAGGAAATTCTCGAGTTCGTCAATCCGTTCGCGAGATATGGGAGTTTGAAGTTAAGAAATGGTTGAGAAACCATCAAAATTTTCGCTGGTCTGATACTCGAAACCAATAACTGGATTGGCCTAGGGGAATAGTACACACACCGTTGTAATCGGGCGAGATTCTACTTTCACATGCAACAGGAATTTCTCGAGTTCGTCAATCCGTTCGCGAGATATGGGAGATTGAAGTTAAGGAATGGTTGAGAAATCATCACAATTTTCGCAAGTCTGATACTCGAATTCAATAACTACTATTGCCTAGGGCAAAAATACACATACGGTTGTAATCGGGCGAGTTTCTGCTTTCAGATGCAATAGGAATTTCTCGAGTTCGTCAATCCGTTCGCGAGATATGGGAGTTTCAAGTTAAGGAGTGGTTGAGAAACCATCAAAATTTTCGCAATTCTGATGCTAGAAACGAATAACTGGAATGGCCTAGGGGAAAAGTACACACACCATTGTAATCGGGCGAGTTTCTACTTCCACGTGCAACAGGAATTTCTCGAGTTCGTCAATCCGTTCGCGAGAAATGTGAGTTTGAAGTTAAGGAATGGTTGAGAAACCATCAAAATTTTCGCAAATCTGATACTCGAAACCAATAACTGGAATGGGCTAGGGGAAAAGTACGCATACTATTGTAATCGGGCGAGTTTCTACTTTAAATGCAACAGGAATTTTTCGAGTTCGTCAATCCGTTGGTGAGATATGGGAGTTTGAAGTTAAGGAATGGTTTAGAAACCATCAAAATTTTCGCTGGTCTGATACTCGAAACCAATAACTGGAATGGCCTAGGGGAAAAGTACACACACCATTGTAATCGGGCGAGATTCTACTTTCAGATGCAATAGGAATTTCTCGAGTTCGTCAATCCGTTCGCGAGATATGTGAGTTTGAAGTTAAGGAATGGTTGAGAAACCATCAAAATTTTCGCAAGTCTGATACACGAAACCAGTAACTGGAATGGCCTAGGGAAAAAATACACATACCGTTGTAATCGGGCGAGATTCTACTTTCACATGCAACAGGAATTTCTCGAGTTCGTCAATCCGTTCGCGAGATATGGGAGTTTGAAGTTAAGGAATGGTTGAGAAACCATCAAAATTTTCGCTGGTCTGATACTCGAAACCAATAACTGGAATGGCCTAGGGGAAAAGTACACACACCGTTGTAATCGGGCGAGTTTCTACTTTCAGATACAACAGGCATTTCTCGAGTTCGTCAATGCGTTCGCGAGATATGGGAGTTTGATGTTAAGAAATGGTTGAGAAATCATCAAAATTTTCGCAAGTCTGATACTCGAATTCAATAACTACTATGGCCTAGGGCAAAAATACACATACGGTTGTAATCGGGCGAGTTTCTGCTTTCCGATGCAATAGGAATTTCTCGAGTTCGTCATTCCGTTCGCGAGATATGGGAGTTTGAAGTTAAGGAGTGGTTGAGAAACCATCAAAATTTTCGCAATTCTGATGCTAGAAACGAATAACTGGAATGGCCTAGGGGAAAAGTACACACACCATTGTAATCTGGCGAATTTCTACTTCCACATGCAACAGGAATTTCTCGAGTTCGTCAATCCGTTCGCGAGAAATGGGAGTTTGAAGTTAAGGAATGGTTGAGAAACCATCAAAATTTTCGCAAGTCTGATGCTAGAAACGAATAACTGAAATGACCTAGGGGAAAAGTACACACAACATTGAAATCGGTCGACTATCTGCTTTCAGATGCAACAGAAAATATTCGAGTTCGTCAATCCGTTCGCGAGATATGGGAGTTTGAAGTTAAGGAATGGTTGAGAAACCATCAAAATTTTCGCAAGTCTGACACTCGAAACCAATAACTACAATGGCCTAGGGCAAAAATACACATACCGTTGTAATCGGGCGAGTTTCTGCTTTCAGATGCAATAGGAAATTCTCGAGTTCGTCAATCCGTTCGCGAGATATGGAAGTTTGAAGTTAAGGAATGATTGAGAAACCATCAAAATTTTCGCAAGTCTGATACTCGAAACCAATAACTGGAATGGCCTAGGGGAATAGTACACACCCCATTGTATTCGGGCGAGTTTCTGCTTTCGGATGCAATAGGAATTTCTCGAGTTCGTCAATCCGTTCGCGTGATATGGGAGTTTGAAGGTAAGGAAAGGTTGAGAAACCATCAAAACTTTCGGTGGTCTGATACTCGAAACCAATAGCTGGAATGGCCTAGGGGAAAAGTACACACACCATTGTATTCGGGCGAGTTTCTGCTTTCGGATGCAATAGGAATTTCTCGAGTTCGTCAATCCGTTCGCGTGATATGGGAGTTTGAAGGTAAGGAATGGTTGAGAAACCATCAAAACTTTCGGTGGTCTGATACTCGAAACCAATAGCTGGAATGGCCTAGGGGAAAAGTACACACACCATTGTAATCGGGCGAGCTTCTACTTTCAGGTGCAATAGGAATTTCTCGAGTTCGACAATCCGTTCGCGAGATATGGGAGTTTGAAGTTAAGGAATGGTTGAGAAACCATCAAAATTTTCGCAAGTCTGATACTCGAAACCAATAACTGGAATGGCCTAGGGGAAAAGTGCACACACCGTTGTAATCGGCCGAGTTTTTACTTTCAGATGCAACAGGAATTTCTCGAGTTCGTCAATCCATTCGCGAGATATGGGAGTTTGAGGGTAAGGAATGGTTGAGAAACCATCAAAACTTTCGGTGGTCTGATACTCGAAAACAATAACTGGAATGGACTAGGGGAAAAGTACACACACCATTGTAATCGGGCGAGCTTCTACTTTCAGATACAACAGGAATTTCTCGAGTTCGTCAATACGTTCGCGAGATATGGGAGTCAGAAGTTAAGGAATGGTTGAGAGACCATCAAAATTTTCGCAAGTCTGATACTCGAAACCAATAACTACAAAGGCCTAGGGGGAAAATACACATACCGTTGTAATCGGGCTGGTTTCTACTTCCTCATGCAACAGGAATTTCTCGAGTTCGTCAATCTGTTCGCGAGATATGGGAGTTTGAAGTTAAGGAATGGTTGAGAAACCATCAAAATTTTCGCTGGTCTGATACTCGAAACCAATAACTGGAATGGCCTAGGGGAAAAGTGCACACACCGTTGTAATCGGGCGAGCTTCTACTTTCAGATACAACAGGAATTTCTCGAGTTCGTCAATACGTTCGCGAGATATGGGAGTTTGAAGGTAAGGAATGGTTGAGAAACCATCAAAACTTTCGGTGGTCTGATACTCGAAACCAATAACTGGAATGGCCTAGGGGAAAAGTACACACACCATTGTAATCGGGCGAGCTTCTACTTTCAGATACAACAGGAATTTCTCGAGTTCGTCAATACGTTCGCGAGATATGGGAGTTTGAAGTTAAGGAATGGTTGAGAGACCATCAAAATTTTCGCGACTGATACTCGAAACCAATAACTACAAAGGCCTAGGGGGAAAACACACATATCTTTGTAATCGGGCGAGTTTCTGCTTTCAGATGCAATAGGAATTTCACGAGTTCGTCAATCCGTTCGCGAGATATGGGAGTTTGAAGTTAAGGAATGGTTGAGAAACCATCAACATTTTCGCAATTCTGATGCTAGAAACGAATAACTGGAATGGCCTAGGGGAGAAGTACACATACCATTGTAATCGGGAGAGTTTCTACTTTCAGATGCAACAGGAATTTCTCGAGTTCGTCAATCCGTTCGCGAGATATGGGAGTTTGAAGTTAAGGAATGGTTGAGAAACCATCAAAATTTTCGCAAATCTGATACTCGAAACCAATAACTACAAAGGCCTAGGGGAAAAATACATATACCGTTGTAATCGGGCGAGTTTCTACTTCCTCATGCAACAGGAATTTCTCGAGTTCGTCAATCCGTTCGCGAGATATGGGAGTTTGAAGTTAAGGAATGGTTGAGAAACCATCAAAATTTTCGCTGGTCTGATACTCGAAACCAATAACTGGATTGGCCTAGGGGAATAGTACACACACCATTGTATTCGGGCGAGTTTCTGCTTTCAGATGCAATAGGAATTTCTCGAGTTCGTCAATCCGTTCGCGAGATATGGGAGTTTGAATTTAAGGAATGGTTGAGAAACCATCAAAGTTTTCGCTGGTCTGATACTCGAAACCAATAACTGGAATGGCCTAGAGGAAATGTACACACACCATTGTAATCGGGCGAGTTTCTACTTTCGGGTGCAACAGGAATTTATCGAGTTCGTCAATCCGTTCGCGAGATATGGGAGTTTGAAGTTAAGGAATGGTTGAGAAACCATCACAATTTTCGCAAGTCTGATACTCGAAACCAATAACTACAAAGGCCTAGGGGAAAAATACACATACCGTTGTAATCGGGCGGGTTTCTACTTCCTCATGCAACAGGAATTTCTCGAGTTCGTCAATCCGTTCGCGAGATATGGGAGTTTGAAGTTAAGGAATGGTTGAGAAACCATCAAAATTTTCGCTGGTCTGATACTCGAAACCAATAACTGGATTGGCCTAGGGGAATAGTACACACACCATTGTATTCGGGCGAGTTTCTGCTTTCAGATGCAATAGGAATTTCACGTGTTCGTCAATCCGTTCGCCAGATATGGGAGTTTGAAGTTAAGGAATTGTTGAGAAACCATCAACATTTTCGCAATTCTGATGCTAGAAACGAATAACTGGAATGGCCTAAGGGAGAAGTACACATACCATTGTAATCGGGAGAGTTTCTACTTTCAGATGCAACAGGAATTTCTCGAGTTCGTCAATCCGTTCGCGAGATATGGGAGTTTGAAGTTAAGGAATGGTTGAGAAACCATCAAAATTTTCGCAAGTCTGATACTCGAAACCAATAACTACAAAGGCCTAGGGGAAAAATACATATACCGTTGTAATCGGGCGAGTTTCTACTTCCTCATGCAACAGGAATTTCTCGAGTTCGTCAATCCGTTCGCGAGATATGGGAGTTTGAAGTTAAGGAATGGTTGAGAAACCATCAAAATTTTCGCTGGTCTGATACTCGAAACCAATAACTGGATTGGCCTAGGGGAATAGTACACACACCATTGTATTCGGGCGAGTTTCTGCTTTCAGATGCAATAGGAATTTCTCGAGTTCGTCAATCCGTTCGCGAGATATGGGAGTTTGAAGTTAAGGAATGGTTGAGAAACCATCACAATTTTCGCAAGTCTGATACTCGAAACCAAAAACTACAAAGGCCTAGGGGAAAAATACACATACCGTTGTAATCGGGCGGGTTTCTACTTCCTCATGCAACAGGAATTTCTCGAGTTCGTCAATCCGTTCGCGAGATATGGGAGTTTGAAGTTAAGGAATGGTTGAGAAACCATCAAAATTTTCGCTGGTCTGATACTCGAAACCAATAACTGGATTGGCCTAGGGGAATAGTACACACACCATTGTATTCGGCCGAGTTTTTACTTTCAGATGCAATAGGAATTTCTCGAGTTCGTCAATCCGTTCGCGAGATATGGGAGTTTGAAGTTAAGGAATGGTTGAGAAACCATCAACATTTTCGCAATTCTGATGCTAGAAACGAATAACTGGAATGGCCTAGCGGAGAAGTACACATACCATTGTAATCGGGAGAGTTTCTACTTTCAGATGCAACAGGAATTTCTCGAGTTCGTCAATCCGTTCGCGAGATATGGGAGTTTGAAGTTAAGGAATTGTTGAGAAACCATCAAAATTTCCGCAAGTCTGATACTCGAAACCAATAACTACAAAGGCCTAGGGGAAAAATACATATACCGTTGTAATCGGGCGAGTTTCTACTTCCTCATGCAACAGGAATTTCTTGAGTTCGTCAATCCGTTCGCGAGATATGGGAGTTTGAAGTTAAGGAATGGTTGAGAAACCATCAAAATTTTCGCTGGTCTGATACTCGAAACCAATAACTGGATTGGCCTAGGGGAATAGCACACACCATTGTATTCGGGCGAGTTTCTGCTTTCAGGTGCAACAGGAATTTCTCGAGTTCGTCAATCCGTTCGCGAGATATGGGAGTTTGAAGTTAAGGAATGGTTGAGAAACCATCACAATTTTCGCAAGTCTGATACTCGAAACCAATAACTACAAAGGCCTAGGGGAAAAATACACATACCGTTGTAATCGGGCGGGTTTCTACTTCCTCATGCAACAGGAATTTCTCGAGTTCGTCAATCCGTTCGCGAGATATGGGAGTTTGAATTTAAGGAATGGTTGAGAAATCATCAAAATTTTCGCTGTTCTGATACTCGAAACCAATAACTGGATTGGCCTAGGGGAACAGTACACAGAGCATTGTCATCGGGCGAGTTTCTGCTTTCAGATGCAATAGGAATTTCTCGAGTTCGTCAATCCGTTCGCGAGATATGGGAGTTTGAAGTTAAGGAATGGTTGAGAAACCATCACAATTTTCGCAAGTCTGATACTCGAAACCAATAACCAATATGGCCTAGGGCAAAAATACACATACCGTTGTAATCGGACGAGTTTCTGCTTTCAGATGCAATAGGAAATTCTCGAGTTCGTCAATACGTTCGCGAGATATGGGAGTTTGAAGTTAAGGAATGGTTGAGAAACCATCAAAGTTTTCGCTGGTCTGATACTCGAAATCAATAACTGGAATGGCCTAGGGGTAATGTACACACACCATTGTAATCGGGCGAGTTTCTACTTTCAGGTGCAACAGGAATTTCTCGAGTTCGTCAATCCGTTCGCGAGATATGGGAGTTTGAAGTTAAGGAATGGTTGAGAAACCATCACAATTTTCGCAAGTCTGATACTCGAAACCAATAACTGGAATGGCCTAGGGGAAAAGTACACAGAGCATTGTCATCGGGCGAGTTTCTACTTCCACATGCAACAGGAATTTCTCGAGTTCGTCAATCCGTTCGCGAGATATGGAAGTTTGAAGGTAAGGAATGGTTGAGAAACCATCAAAATTTTCGCTGGTCTGATACTCGAAACCAATAACTGGATTGGCCTAGGGGAATAGTACACACACCGTTGTATTCGGGCGAGTTTCTGCTTTCAGATGCAATAGGAATTTCTCGAGTTCGTCAAACCGTTCGCGAGATATGGGAGTTTGAAGTTAAGGAATGGTTGAGAAACCATCAAAGTTTTCGCTGGTCTGATACTCGAAACCAATAACTGGAATGGCCTAGGGGAAATGTACACACACCATTGTAATCGGGCGAGTTTCTACTTTCAGGTGCAACAGGAATTTCTCGAGTTCGTCAATCCGTTCGCGAGATATGGGAGTTTGAAGTTAAGGAATGGTTGAGAAACCATCACAATTTTCGCAAGTCTGATACTCGAAACCAATAACCAATATGGCCTAGGGCAAAAATACACATACCGTTGTAATCGGACGAGTTTCTGCTTTCAGATGCAATAGGAAATTCTCGAGTTCGTCAATACGTTCGCGAGATATGGGAGTTTGAAGTTAAGGAATGGTTGAGAAACCATCAAAATTTTCGCAAGTCTGATACTCGAAACCAATAACTACAAAGGCCTAGGGGGAAAACACACATATCTTTGTAATCGGGCGAGTTTCTGCTTTCAGATGCAATAGGAAATTCTCGAGTTCGTCAATCCGTTCGCGAGATATGGGAGTTTGAAGTTAAGGAATGGTTGAGAGACCATCAAAATTTTCGCAAGTCTGATACTCGAAACCAATAACTACAAAGGCCTAGGGGGAAAACACACATACCGTTGTAATCGGGCGAGTTTCTATTACCTCATGCAACAGGAATTTCTCGAGTTCGTCAATCCGTTCGCGAGATACGGGAGTTCGAAGTTAAGGAATGGTTGAGAAACCATCAAAATTTTCGCAATTCTGATGCTAGAAACCAATAACTACAAAGGCCTAGGGGGAAAACACACATATCTTTGTAATCGGGCGAGTTTCTGCTTTCAGATGCAATAGGAAATTCTCGAGTTCGTCAATCCGTTCGCGAGATATGGGAGTTTGAAGTTAAGAAATGGTTGAGAAACCATCAAAATTTTCGCTGGTCTGATACTCGAAACCAATAACTGGATTGGCCTAGGGGAATAGTACACACACCGTTGTAATCGGGCGAGATTCTACTTTCACATGCAACAGGAATTTCTCGAGTTCGTCAATCCGTTCGCGAGATATGGGAGATTGAAGTTAAGGAATGGTTGAGAAATCATCACAATTTTCGCAAGTCTGATACTCGAATTCAATAACTACTATTGCCTAGGGCAAAAATACACATACGGTTGTAATCGGGCGAGTTTCTGCTTTCAGATGCAATAGGAATTTCTCGAGTTCGTCAATCCGTTCGCGAGATATGGGAGTATCAAGTTAAGGAGTGGTTGAGAAACCATCAAAATTTTCGCAATTCTGATGCTAGAAACGAATAACTGGAATGGCCTAGGGGAAAAGTACACACACCATTGTAATCGGGCGAGTTTCTACTTCCACATGCAACAGGAATTTCTCGAGTTCGTCAATCCGTTCGCGAGAAATGTGAGTTTGAAGTTAAGGAATGGTTGAGAAACCATCAAAATTTTCGCAAATCTGATACTCGAAACCAATAACTGGAATGGGCTAGGGGAAAAGTACGCATACTATTGTAATCGGGCGAGTTTCTACTTTAAATGCAACAGGAATTTTTCGAGTTCGTCAATCCGTTGGTGAGATATGGGAGTTTGAAGTTAAGGAATGGTTTAGAAACCATCAAAATTTTCGCTGGTCTGATACTCGAAACCAATAACTGGAATGGCCTAGGGGAAAAGTACACACACCATTGTAATCGGGCGAGATTCTACTTTCAGATGCAATAGGAATTTCTCGAGTTCGTCAATCCGTTCGCGAGATATGTGAGTTTGAAGTTAAGGAATGGTTGAAAAACCATCAAAATTTTCGCAAGTCTGATACACGAAACCAGTAACTGGAATGGCCTAGGGAAAAAATACACATACCGTTGTAATCGGGCGAGATTCTACTTTCACATGCAACAGGAATTTCTCGAGTTCGTCAATCCGTTCGCGAGATATGGGAGTTTGAAGTTAAGGAATGGTTGAGAAACCATCAAAATTTTCGCTGGTCTGATACTCGAAACCAATAACTGGAATGGCCTAGGGGAAAAGTACACACACCGTTGTAATCGGGCGAGTTTCTACTTTCAGATACAACAGGCATTTCTCGAGTTCGTCAATGCGTTCGCGAGATATGGGAGTTTGATGTTAAGAAATGGTTGAGAAATCATCAAAATTTTCGCAAGTCTGATACTCGAATTCAATAACTACTATGGCCTAGGGCAAAAATACACATACGGTTGTAATCGGGCGAGTTTCTGCTTTCCGATGCAATAGGAATTTCTCGAGTTCGTCATTCCGTTCGCGAGATATGGGAGTTTGAAGTTAAGGAGTGGTTGAGAAACCATCAAAATTTTCGCAATTCTGATGCTAGAAACGAATAACTGGAATGGCCTAGGGGAAAAGTACACACACCATTGTAATCTGGCGAATTTCTACTTCCACATGCAACAGGAATTTCTCGAGTTCGTCAATC
The DNA here is from genome assembly GCF_051014685.1 of Ptiloglossa arizonensis. Classification (NCBI taxonomy): domain Eukaryota; kingdom Metazoa; phylum Arthropoda; class Insecta; order Hymenoptera; family Colletidae; genus Ptiloglossa; species Ptiloglossa arizonensis. The sequence continues at coordinate 1,182,317 of NW_027478427.1, forward strand.
CGTTCGCGAGAAATGGGAGTTTGAAGTTAAGGAATGGTTGAGAAACCATCAAAATTTTCGCAAGTCTGATGCTAGAAACGAATAACTGGAATGACCTAGGGGAAAAGTACACACAACATTGTAATCGGTCGACTATCTGCTTTCAGATGCAACAGAAAATATTCGAGTTCGTCAATCCGTTCGCGAGATATGGGAGTTTGAAGTTAAGGAATGGTTGAGAAACCATCAAAATTTTCGAAAGTCTGATACTCGAAACCAATAACTACTATGGCCTAGGGCAAAAATACACATACCTTTGTAATCGGGCGAGTTTCTACTTTCAGATGCAACAGGAATTTGTCGAATTCGTCAATCCGTTCGCGAGACATGGGAGTGTGAAGTTAAAGAATGGTTGAGAAACCGTCAAAATTTTCGCAATTCTGATGCTTGAAACGAATAACTGGAATGACCTAGGGGAAAAGTACACACACCACTGTAATCGGTCGACTTTCTGCTTTCAGATGCAACAGGAAATAATCGAGTTCGTCAATCCGTTCGCGAGATATGGGAGTTTGAAGTTAAGGAATGCTTGAGAAACCATCAAAATTTTCGCAAGTCTGATACTCGAAACCAGTAACTACAAAGGCCTAGGGGTAAAATACGCATACCTTTGTGATCGGGCAAGTTTCTACTTTCAGATGCAACAGGAACATCTCGAGTTCGTCAATCCGTTGGTGAGATATGGGAGTTTGAAGTTAAGGAATGGTTTAGAAACCATCAAAATTTTCGCTGGTCTGATACTCGAAACCAATAACTGGAATGGCCTAGGGGAAAAGTACACACACCATTGTAATCGGGCTAGTTTCTGCTTTCAGATGCAACAGGAGTTTCTCGTGTTCGTCAATCAGTTCGCGAGATATGGGAGTTTGAAATTAAGGAATGGTTGAGAAACAATCACAATTTTCGCAAGTCTGATACTCGAAATCAATAACTACTATGGCCTAGGGGGAAAACACACATATCTTTGTAATCGGGCGAGTTTCTGCTTTCAGATGCAATAGGAAATTCTCGAGTTCGTCAATCCGTTCGCGAGATATGGGAGTTTGAAGTTAAGAAATGGTTGAGAAACCATCAAAATTTTCGCTGGTCTGATACTCGAAACCAATAACTGGATTGGCCTAGGGGAATAGTACACACACCGTTGTAATCGGGCGAGATTCTACTTTCACATGCAACAGGAATTTCTCGAGTTCGTCAATCCGTTCGCGAGATATGGGAGATTGAAGTTAAGGAATGGTTGAGAAATCATCACAATTTTCGCAAGTCTGATACTCGAATTCAATAACTACTATTGCCTAGGGCAAAAATACACATACGGTTGTAATCGGGCGAGTTTCTGCTTTCAGATGCAATAGGAATTTCTCGAGTTCGTCAATCCGTTCGCGAGATATGGGAGTTTCAAGTTAAGGAGTGGTTGAGAAACCATCAAAATTTTCGCAATTCTGATGCTAGAAACGAATAACTGGAATGGCCTAGGGGAAAAGTACACACACCATTGTAATCGGGCGAGTTTCTACTTCCACGTGCAACAGGAATTTCTCGAGTTCGTCAATCCGTTCGCGAGAAATGTGAGTTTGAAGTTAAGGAATGGTTGAGAAACCATCAAAATTTTCGCAAATCTGATACTCGAAACCAATAACTGGAATGGGCTAGGGGAAAAGTACGCATACTATTGTAATCGGGCGAGTTTCTACTTTAAATGCAACAGGAATTTTTCGAGTTCGTCAATCCGTTGGTGAGATATGGGAGTTTGAAGTTAAGGAATGGTTTAGAAACCATCAAAATTTTCGCTGGTCTGATACTCGAAACCAATAACTGGAATGGCCTAGGGGAAAAGTACACACACCATTGTAATCGGGCGAGATTCTACTTTCAGATGCAATAGGAATTTCTCGAGTTCGTCAATCCGTTCGCGAGATATGTGAGTTTGAAGTTAAGGAATGGTTGAGAAACCATCAAAATTTTCGCAAGTCTGATACACGAAACCAGTAACTGGAATGGCCTAGGGAAAAAATACACATACCGTTGTAATCGGGCGAGATTCTACTTTCACATGCAACAGGAATTTCTCGAGTTCGTCAATCCGTTCGCGAGATATGGGAGTTTGAAGTTAAGGAATGGTTGAGAAACCATCAAAATTTTCGCTGGTCTGATACTCGAAACCAATAACTGGAATGGCCTAGGGGAAAAGTACACACACCGTTGTAATCGGGCGAGTTTCTACTTTCAGATACAACAGGCATTTCTCGAGTTCGTCAATGCGTTCGCGAGATATGGGAGTTTGATGTTAAGAAATGGTTGAGAAATCATCAAAATTTTCGCAAGTCTGATACTCGAATTCAATAACTACTATGGCCTAGGGCAAAAATACACATACGGTTGTAATCGGGCGAGTTTCTGCTTTCCGATGCAATAGGAATTTCTCGAGTTCGTCATTCCGTTCGCGAGATATGGGAGTTTGAAGTTAAGGAGTGGTTGAGAAACCATCAAAATTTTCGCAATTCTGATGCTAGAAACGAATAACTGGAATGGCCTAGGGGAAAAGTACACACACCATTGTAATCTGGCGAATTTCTACTTCCACATGCAACAGGAATTTCTCGAGTTCGTCAATCCGTTCGCGAGAAATGGGAGTTTGAAGTTAAGGAATGGTTGAGAAACCAGCAAAATTTTCGCAAGTCTGATGCTAGAAACGAATAACTGAAATGACCTAGGGGAAAAGTACACACAACATTGTAATCGGTCGACTATCTGCTTTCAGATGCAACAGAAAATATTCGAGTTCGTCAATCCGTTCGCGAGATATGGGAGTTTGAAGTTAAGGAATGGTTGAGAAACCATCAAAATTTTCGAAAGTATGATACTCGAAACCAATAACTACTATGGCCGAGGGCAAAAATACACATACCTTTGTAATCGGGCGAGTTTCTACTTTCAGATGCAACAGGAATTTGTCGAATTCGTCAATCCGTTCGCGAGACATGGGAGTGTGAAGTTAAAGAATGGTTGAGAAACCGTCAAAATTTTCGCAATTCTGATGCTTGAAACGAATAACTGGAATGACCTAGGGGAAAAGTACACACACCACTGTAATCGGTCGACTTTCTGCTTTCAGATGCAACAGGAAATAATCGAGTTCGTCAATCCGTTCGCGAGATATGGGAGTTTGAAGTTAAGGAATGCTTGAGAAACCATCAAAATTTTCGCAAGTCTGATACTCGAAACCAGTAACTACAAAGGCCTAGGGGTAAAATACGCATACCTTTGTGATCGGGCAAGTTTCTACTTTCAGATGCAACAGGAACATCTCGAGTTCGTCAATCCGTTGGTGAGATATGGGAGTTTGAAGTTAAGGAATGGTTTAGAAACCATCAAAATTTTCGCTGGTCTGATACTCGAAACCAATAACTGGAATGGCCTAGGGGAAAAGTACACACACCATTGTAATCGGGCGAGTTTCTGCTTTCAGATGCAACAGGAGTTTCTCGTGTTCGTCAATCAGTTCGCGAGATATGGGAGTTTGAAATTAAGGAATGGTTGAGAAACAATCACAATTTTCGCAAGTCTGATACTCGAAATCAATAACTACTATGGCCTAGGGGAAAAATACACATACCCTTGTTATCGGGCGAGTTTCTACTTTCAGATGCAACAGGAATTTCTCGAGTTCGTCAATCCGTTCGCGAGATATGGGAGTTTGACGTTAAGGAATGGTTGACAAACCATCAAAATTTTCGCAAATCTGATACTCGAAACCAATAACTGGAATGGCCTAGGGAAAAAATACACATACCGTTGTAATCGGGCGAGTCTCTACTTTCAGATGCAACAGGAATTTCTCGAGTTCGTCAATCCGTTCGCGAGATATGGGAGTTTGAAGTTAAGGAATGGTTGTGAAACCATCAAAATTTTCGCAAGTCTGAGACTCGAAACCAATAACTACAAATGCCTAGGGGAAAAATACACATACCGTTGTAATCGGGCGAGATTCTACTTTCACATGCAACAGGAATTTCTCGAGTTCGTCAATCCGTTCGCGAGATATGGGAGTTTGAAGTTAAGGAATGGTTGAGAAACCATCAAAATTTTCGCTGGTCTGATACTCGAAACCAATAACTGGAATGGCCTAGGGGAAAAGTACACACACCATTGTAATCGGGCGAGTTTCTACTTTCAGATACAACAGGAATTTCTCGAGTTCGTCAATGCGTTCGCGAGATATGGGAGATTGAAGTTAAGGAATGGTTGAGAAATCATCACAATTTTCGCAAGTGTGATACTCGAATTCAATAACTACTATTGCCTAGGGCAAAAATACACATACGGTTGTAATCGGGCGAGTTTCTACTTTCAGATGCAACAGGAGTTTCTCGTGTTCGTCAATCAGTTCGCGAGATATGGGAGTTTGAAATTAAGGAATGGTTGAGAAACAATCACAATTTTCGCAAGTCTGATACTCGAAACCAATAACTACTATGGCCTAGGGGAAAAATACACATACCCTTGTAATCGGGCGAGTTTCTAGTTTCAGATGCAACAGGAATTTCTCGAGTTCGTCAATCCGTTCGCGAGATATGGGAGTTTGAAATTAAGGAATGGTTGAGAAACCATCAAAATTTTCGCAATTCTGATGCTCGAAACGAATAACTGGAATGACCTAGGGGAAAGGTACACACACCATTGTAATCGGTCGACTTTCTACTTTCAGATGCAACAGGAAATAATCGAGTTCGTCAATCCTTTCGCGAGATATGGGAGTTTGAAGTTAAGGAATGCTTGAGAAACCATCAAAATTTTCGCAAGTCTGATACTCGAAACCAGTAACTACAAAGGCCTAGGGGTAAAATACGCATACCTTTGTAATCGGGCAAGTCTCTACTTTCAGATGCAACAGGAACATCTCGAGTTCGCCAATCCGTTCGCGAGATATGGGAGTTTGAAGTTAAGGAATGGTTGAGAAACCATCAAAATTTTCGCAATTCTGATGCTAGAAACGAATAACTGGAATGACCTAGGGGAAAAGTACACACACCACTGTAATCGGTCGACTTTCTGCTTTCAGATGCAACAGGAAATAATCGAGTTCGTCAATCCGTTCGCGAGATATGGGTGTTTGAAGTTAAGGAATGCTTGAGAAACCATCAAAATTTTCGCAAGTCTGATACTCGAAACCAATAACTACAAAGGCTTAGGGGAAAAATTCACATACCGTTGTAATCGGAGGAGTTTCTTCTTCCAGATGCAACCGGAATTTCTCGTGTTCGTCAATCAGTTCGCGAGATATGGGAGATTGAAATTAAGGAATGGTTGAGAAACAATCACAATTTTCGCAAGTCTGATACTCGAAACCAATAACTACTATGGCCTAGGGGAAAAATACACATACCTTTGTAATCGGGCGAGTTTCTACTTTCAGATGCAACAGGAATTTCTCGAGTTCGTCAATCCGTTCGCGAGATATGGGAGTTTGAAGTTAAGGAATGGTTGAGAAACCATCACAATTTTCGCAAGTCTGATACTCGAAACCAATAACTAATATGGCCTAGGGCAGAAATACACATACCTCTGTAATCGGGCGAGTTTCTACTTTCAGATGCAACAGGAATTTGTCGAATTCTTCAATCCGTTCGCGATATATGGGAGTTTGAAGTTAAAGAATGGTTGAGAAACCATCAAAATTTTCGCAATTTTGATGCTAGAAACGAATAACTGGGATGACCTAGGGGAAAAGTACACACACCATTGTAATCGGTCGACTTTCTGCTTTCAGATGCAACAGGAAATAATCGAGTTCGTCAATCCGTTCGCGAGATATGGGAGTTTGAGGTTAAGGAATGGTTGAGAGACCATCACAATTTTCGCAAGTCTGATACTCGAAACCAATAACTACTATGGCCTGGGGGAAAAGTACACACACCATTGTAATGGGGCGAGATTCTACTTTCAGAAGCAACAGGAATTCCTCGAGTTCGTCAATCCGTTCGCGAAATACGGGAGTTTGAAGTTAAGGAATGGTTGAGAGACCATCACAATTTTCGCAAGTCCGATACTCGAAACCAATAACTACAATGGCCTAGGTTAAAAATACACATAACTTTGTAATCGGGCGAGTTTCTACTTTCAGATGCAACAGGAATTTCTCGAGCTCGTCAATCCGTTCGCGAGATATGGGAATTTGAAGTTAAGGAATGGTTGAGAAACCATCACAATTTTCGCAATTCTGATGCTAGAAACGAATAACTGGAATGACCTAGGGAAAAAGTACACACACCATTGTAATCGGTCGACCTTCTGCTTTCAGATGCAACAGGACATAATCGAGTTCATCAATCCGTTCGCGAGATTTGGGAGTTTGAAGTTAAGGAATGGTTGAGAGACCATCACAATTTTCGCAAGTCTGATACTCGAAACCAATAACTACAATGGCCTAGGGGAAAAATACACATACCTTTGCAATCGAGAGAGTTTCCACTTTCAGATGCAACAGGAATTTCTCGAGTTCGTCAATCCGTTCGCGAGATATGGGAGTTTGAAGTTGAGGAATGGTTGAGAAACCATCAAAATGTTCGCAATTCTGATGCTAGAAACGAATAACTGGAATGACCTAGGGGAAAAGTACACACACCATTGTAATCGGTCGACCTTCTGCTTTCAGATGCAACAGGACATAATCGAGTTCATCAATCCGTTCGCGAGATTTGGGAGTTTGAAGTTAAGGAATGGTTGAGAGACCATCACAATTTTCGCAAGTCTGATACTCGAAACCAATAACTACTATGGCCTGGGGGAAAAATACACATACCTTTGCAATCGGGCGAGTTTCTACTTTCAGATGCAACAGGAATTTCTCGAGTTGGACAATCCGTTCGCGAGATATGGGAGTTTGAAGTTAAGGAATGGTTGAGAAACCATCAAAATTTTCGCAAGTCTGATACTCGAAACCAATAACTACTATGGCCTAGGGCAAAAATACACATACCGTTGTAATCGGACGAGTTTCTGGTTTCAGATGCAACAGGAAATTCTCGAGTTCGTCAATCCGTTCGCGAGATATGGGAGTTTGAAGTTAAGGAATGATTGAGAAACCATCAAAATTTTCGCAAGTCTGATACTCGAAACCAATAACTACAAAGGCCTAGGGTGAAAACACACATATCTTTGTAATCGGGCGAGTTTCTACTTTCAGGTGCAACAGGAATTTCTCGAGTTCGTCAATCCGTTCGCGAGAAATGGGAGTTTGAAGTTAAGGAATGGTTGAGAAACCATCACAATTTTCGCAAGTCTGATACTCGAAACCAATAACTGGAATGGCCTAGGGAAAAAGTACACATACCATTGTAATCGGGCGAGTTTCTACTTTCAGATGCAATAGGAATTTTTCGAGTTCGTCAATCCGTTCGCGAGAAATGGGAGTTTGAAGTTAAGGAATGGTTGAGAAACCATCAAAATTTTCGCAAATCTGATACTCGAAACCAATAACTGGAATGGCCTAGGGAAAAATACACATACCGTTGTAATCGGGCGAGTTTCTACTTTCAGATGCAGCAGGAATTTCTCGTGTTCGTCTATCCGTTCGCGAGATATGGGAGTTTGAAGTTAAGGAATGGTTGTGAAACCATCAAAATTTTCGCAAGTCTGAGACTCGAAACCAGTAACTACAAATGCCTAGGGGAAAAGTACACACACCATTGTAATCGGGCGAGTTTCTACTTCCACATGCAACAGGAATTTCTCGAGTTCGTCAATGCGTTCGCGAGATATGGGAGTTTGAAGTTAAGGAATGGTTGAGAAACCATCACAATTTTCGCTGGTCTGATACTCGAAACCAATAACTGGAATGGCCTAGGGGAAAAGTACACACACCATTGTAATCGGGCGAGCTTCTGCTTTCTGATGCAATAGGAAATTCTCGAGTTCGGCAATCCGTTCGCGAGATATTGGAGTGTGAACTTAAGGAATGGTTGAGAAACCATCAAAATTTTCGCAAGTCTGATACTCGAATCCAATAATTGGAATGACCTAGGGTAAAAGTACACACACCGTTGTAATCGGGCGAGTTTCTATTTTCAGATACAACAGGAATTTCTCGAGTTCGTCAATCCGTTCGCGAGATACGGGAGTTTGAAGTTAAGGAATGGTTGTGAAACCAACAAAATTTTCGCAAGTCTGATACTCGAAACCAATAACTACAAAGGCCTAGGGGAAAAGTACACACACCATTGTAATCGGGCGAGTTTCTACTTCCACATGCAACAGGAATTTCTCGAGTTGGTCAATCCGTTCGCGAGATATGGGAGTTCGAAGTTACGGAATGGTTGAGAAACCATCAAAATTTTCGCAATTCTGATGCTAGAAACGAATAACTGGAATGGCCTAGGGGAAAAGTACACATACCATTGTAATCGGGCGAGTTTCTACTTTCAGATGCAATAGGAATTTTTCGAGTTCGTCAATCCGTTCGCGAGATATTGGAGTTTGAAGTTAAGGAATGGTTGAGAAACCATCAAAATTTTCGCAAATCTGATACTCGAAACCAATAACTGGAATGGCCTAGGGAAAAAATACACATACCGTTGTAATCGGGCGAGATTCTACTTTCATATGCAACAGGAATTTCTCGAGTTCGTCAATCCGTTCGCGAGATATGGGAGATTGAAGTTAAGGAATGGTTGAGAAATCATCACAATTTTCGCAAGTCTGATACTCGAAACCAATAACTGGAATGGGCTAGGGGAAAAGTACGCATACTATTGTAATCGGGCGAGTTTCTACTTTAAATGCAACAGGAATTTTTCGAGTTCGTCAATCCGTTGGCGAGATATGGGAGTTTGAAGTTAAGGAATGGTATGAAACCATCAAAATTTTCGCTGGTCTGATACTCGAAACCAATAACTACAAAGGCCTAGGGTGAAAACACACATATCTTTGTAATCGGGCGAGTTTCTACTTTCAGGTGCAACAGGAATTTCTCGAGTTCGTCAATCCGTTCGCGAGATATGGGAGTTTGAAGTCAAGGAATGGTTGAGAAACCATCAAAATTTTGGCTGGTCTGATACTCGAAACCAATAACTGGATTGGCCTAGGGGAATAGTACACACACCATTGTATTCGGGCGAGTTTCTGCTTTCAGATGCAATACGAATTTCTCGAGTTCGTCAATCCGTTCGCGAGATATGGGAGTTTGAAGTTAAGGAATGGTTGAGAAACCATCAACATTTTCGCAATTCTGATCCTAGAAACGAATAACTGGAATGGCCTAGGGGAGAAGTACACATACCATTGTAATCGGGAGAGTTTCTACTTTCAGATGCAACAGGAATTTCTCGAGTTCGTCAATCCGTTCGCGAGATATGGGAGTTTGAAGTTAAGGAATGGTTGAGAAACCATCAAAGTTTTCGCTGGTCCGATACTCGAAACCAATAACTGGAATGGCCTACGGGAAATGTACACACACCATTGTAATCGGGCGAGTTTCTACTTTCAGGTGCAACAGGAATTTCTCGAGTTCGTCAATCCGTTCGCGAGATATGGGAGTTTGAAGTTAAGGAATGGTTGAGAAACCATCAAAACTTTCGGTGGTCTGATACTCGAAACCAATAGCTGGAATGGCCTAGGGGAAAAGTACACACACCATTGTATTCGGGCGAGATTCTGCTTTCGGATGCAATAGGAATTTCTCGAGTTCGTCAATCCGTTCGCGAGATATGGGAGTTTGAAGGTAAGGAATGGTTGAGAAACCATCAAAATTTTCGCAAGTCTGATACTCGAAACCAATAACTGGAATGGCCTAGGGGAAAAGTGCACACACCGTTGTAATCGGCCGAGTTTTTACTTTCAGATGCAACAGGAATTTCTCGAGTTCGTCAATCCATTCGCGAGATATGGGAGTTTGAGGGTAAGGAATGGTTGAGAAACCATCAAAATTTTCGCAAGTCTGACACTCGAAACCAATAACTACAATGGCCTAGGGCAAAAATACACATACCGTTGTAATCGGGCGAGTTTCTGCTTTCAGATGCAATAGGAAATTCTCGAGTTCGTCAATCCGTTCGCGAGATATGGAAGTTTGAAGTTAAGGAATGATTGAGAAACCATCAAAATTTTCGCAAGTCTGATACTCGAAACCAATAACTGGAATGGCCTAGGGGAATAGTACACACCCCATTGTATTCGGGCGAGTTTCTGCTTTCGGATGCAATAGGAATTTCTCGAGTTCGTCAATCCGTTCGCGTGATATGGGAGTTTGAAGGTAAGGAATGGTTGAGAAACCATCAAAACTTTCGGTGGTCTGATACTCGAAACCAATAGCTGGAATGGCCTAGGGGAAAAGTACACACACCATTGTATTCGGGCGAGTTTCTGCTTTCGGATGCAATAGGAATTTCTCGAGTTCGTCAATCCGTTCGCGTGATATGGGAGTTTGAAGGTAAGGAATGGTTGAGAAACCATCAAAACTTTCGGTGGTCTGATACTCGAAACCAATAGCTGGAATGGCCTAGGGGAAAAGTACACACACCATTGTAATCGGGCGAGCTTCTACTTTCAGGTGCAATAGGAATTTCTCGAGTTCGACAATCCGTTCGCGAGATATGGGAGTTTGAAGTTAAGGAATGGTTGAGAAACCATCAAAATTTTCGCAAGTCTGATACTCGAAACCAATAACTGGAATGGCCTAGGGGAAAAGTGCACACACCGTTGTAATCGGCCGAGTTTTTACTTTCAGATGCAACAGGAATTTCTCGAGTTCGTCAATCCATTCGCGAGATATGGGAGTTTGAGGGTAAGGAATGGTTGAGAAACCATCAAAACTTTCGGTGGTCTGATACTCGAAAACAATAACTGGAATGGACTAGGGGAAAAGTACACACACCATTGTAATCGGGCGAGCTTCTACTTTCAGATACAACAGGAATTTCTCGAGTTCGACAATACGTTCGCGAGATATGGGAGTCAGAAGTTAAGGAATGGTTGAGAGACCATCAAAATTTCCGCAAGTCTGATACTCGAAACCAATAAATACAAAGGCCTAGGGGGAAAATACACATACCGTTGTAATCGGGCTGGTTTCTACTTCCTCATGCAACAGGAATTTCTCGAGTTCGTCAATCTGTTCGCGAGATATGGGAGTTTGAAGTTAAGGAATGGTTGAGAAACCATCAAAATTTTCGCTGGTCTGATACTCGAAACCAATAACTGGAATGGCCTAGGGGAAAAGTGCACACACCGTTGTAATCGGGCGAGCTTCTACTTTTAGATACAACAGGAATTTCTCGAGTTCGTCAATACGTTCGCGAGATATGGGAGTTTGAAGGTAAGGAATGGTTGAGAAACCATCAAAACTTTCGGTGGTCTGATACTCGAAACCAATAACTGGAATGGCCTAGGGGAAAAGTACACACACCATTGTAATCGGGCGAGCTTCTACTTTCAGATACAACAGGAATTTCTCGAGTTCGTCAATACGTTCGCGAGATATGGGAGTTTGAAGTTAAGGAATGGTTGAGAGACCATCAAAATTTTCGCGACTGATACTCGAAACCAATAACTACAAAGGCCTAGGGGGAAAACACACATATCTTTGTAATCGGGCGAGTTTCTGCTTTCAGATGCAATAGGAATTTCACGAGTTCGTCAATCCGTTCGCGAGATATGGGAGTTTGAAGTTAAGGAATGGTTGAGAAACCATCAACATTTTCGCAATTCTGATGCTAGAAACGAATAACTGGAATGGCCTAGGGGAGAAGTACATATACCATTGTAATCGGGAGAGTTTCTACTTTCAGATGCAACAGGAATTTCTCGAGTTCGTCAATCCGTTCGCGAGATATGGGAGTTTGAAGTTAAGGAATGGTTGAGAATCCATCAAAATTTTCGCAAATCTGATACTCGAAACCAATAACTACAAAGGCCTAGGGGAAAAATACATATACCGTTGTAATCGGGCGAGTTTCCACTTCCTCATGCAACAGGAATTTCTCGAGTTCGTCAATCCGTTCGCGAGATATGGGAGTTTGAAGTTAAGGAATGGTTGAGAAACCATCAAAATTTTCGCTGGTCTGATACTCGAAACCAATAACTGGATTGGCCTAGGGGAATAGTACACACACCATTGTATTCGGGCGAGTTTCTGCTTTCAGATGCAATAGGAATTTCTCGAGTTCGTCAATCCGTTCGCGAGATATGGGAGTTTGAATTTAAGGAATGGTTGAGAAACCATCAAAGTTTTCGCTGGTCTGATACTCGAAACCAATAACTGGAATGGCCTAGAGGAAATGTACACACACCATTGTAATCGGGCGAGTTTCTACTTTCGGGTGCAACAGGAATTTATCGAGTTCGTCAATCCGTTCGCGAGATATGGGAGTTTGAAGTTAAGGAATGGTTGAGAAACCATCACAATTTTCGCAAGTCTGATACTCGAAACCAATAACTACAAAGGCCTAGGGGAAAAATACACATACCGTTGTAATCGGGCGGGTTTCTACTTCCTCATGCAACAGGAATTTCTCGAGTTCGTCAATCCGTTCGCGAGATATGGGAGTTTGAAGTTAAGGAATGGTTGAGAAACCATCAAAATTTTCGCTGGTCTGATACTCGAAACCAATAACTGGATTGGCCTAGGGGAATAGTACACACACCATTGTATTCGGGCGAGTTTCTGCTTTCAGATGCAATAGGAATTTCACGTGTTCGTCAATCCGTTCGCCAGATATGGGAGTTTGAAGTTAAGGAATTGTTGAGAAACCATCAACATTTTCGCAATTCTGATGCTAGAAACGAATAACTGGAATGGCCTAAGGGAGAAGTACACATACCATTGTAATCGGGAGAGTTTCTACTTTCAGATGCAACAGGAATTTCTCGAGTTCGTCAATCCGTTCGCGAGATATGGGTGTTTGAAGTTAAGGAATGGTTGAGAAACCATCAAAATTTTCGCAAGTCTGATACTCGAAACCAATAACTACAAAGGCCTAGGGGAAAAATACATATACCGTTGTAATCGGGCGAGTTTCTACTTCCTCATGCAACAGGAATTTCTCGAGTTCGTCAATCCGTTCGCGAGATATGGGAGTTTGAAGTTAAGGAATGGTTGAGAAACCATCAAAATTTTCGCTGGTCTGATACTCGAAACCAATAACTGATTGGCCTAGGGGAATAGTACACACACCATTGTATTCGGGCGAGTTTCTGCTTTCAGATGCAATAGGAATTTCTCGAGTTCGTCCATCCGTTCGCGAGATATGGGAGTTTGAAGTTAAGGAATGGTTGAGAAACCATCACAATTTTCGCAAGTCTGATACTCGAAACCAAAAACTACAAAGGCCTAGGGGAAAAATACACATACCGTTGTAATCGGGCGGGTTTCTACTTCCTCATGCAACAGGAATTTCTCGAGTTCGTCAATCCGTTCGCGAGATATGGGAGTTTGAAGTTAAGGAATGGTTGAGAAACCATCAAAATTTTCGCTGGTCTGATACTCGAAACCAATAACTGGATTGGCCTAGGGGAATAGTACACACACCATTGTATTCGGCCGAGTTTTTACTTTCAGATGCAATAGGAATTTCTCGAGTTCGTCAATCCGTTCGCGAGATATGGGAGTTTGAAGTTAAGGAATGGTTGAGAAACCATCAACATTTTCGCAATTCTGATGCTAGAAACGAATAACTGGAATGGCCTAGCGGAGAAGTACACATACCATTGTAATCGGGAGAGTTTCTACTTTCAGATGCAACAGGAATTTCTCGAGTTCGTCAATCCGTTCGCGAGATATGGGAGTTTGAAGTTAAGGAATGGTTGAGAAACCATCAAAATTTCCGCAAGTCTGATACTCGAAACCAATAACTACAAAGGCCTAGGGGAAAAATACATATACCGTTGTAATCGGGCGAGTTTCTACTTCCTCATGCAACAGGAATTTCTTGAGTTCGTCAATCCGTTCGCGAGATATGGGAGTTTGAAGTTAAGGAATGGTTGAGAAACCATCAAAATTTTCGCTGGTCTGATACTCGAAACCAATAACTGGATTGGCCTAGGGGAACAGTACACACACCATTGTATTCGGGCGAGTTTCTGCTTTCAGATGCAACAGGAATTTCTCGAGTTCGTCAATCCGTTCGCGAGATATGGGAGTTTGAAGTTAAGGAATGGTTGAGAAACCATCACAATTTTCGCAAGTCTGATACTCGAAACCAATAACTGGAATGGCCTAGGGGAAAAGTACACAGAGCATTGTCATCGGGCGAGTTTCTGCTTTCAGATGCAATAGGAATTTCTCGAGTTCGTCAATCCGTTCGCGAGATATGGAAGTTTGAAGGTAAGGAATGGTTGAGAAACCATCAAAACTTTCGGTGGTCTAATACTCGAAACCAATAACTGGAATGGCCTAGGGGAAAAATACACATACCGTTGAAATCGGGCGAGTTTCTACTTCCTCATGCAACAGGAATTTCTCGAGTTCGTCAATCCGTTCGCGAGATATGGGAGTTTGAAGTTAAGAAATGGTTGAGAAACCATCAAAATTTTCGCTGGTCTGATACTCGAAACCAATAACTGGATTGGCCTAGGGGAATAGTACACACACCGTTGTATTCGGGCGAGTTTCTGCTTTCAGATGCAATAGGAATTTCTCGAGTTCGTCAAACCGTTCGCGAGATATGGGAGTTTGAAGTTAAGGAATGGTTGAGAAACCATCAAAGTTTTCGCTGGTCTGATACTCGAAACCAATAACTGGAATGGCCTAGGGGAAATGTACACACACCATTGTAATCGGGCGAGTTTCTACTTTCAGGTGCAACAGGAATTTCTCGAGTTCGTCAATCCGTTCGCGAGATATGGGAGTTTGAAGTTAAGGAATGGTTGAGAAACCATCACAATTTTCGCAAGTCTGATACTCGAAACCAATAACCAATATGGCCTAGGGCAAAAATACACATACCGTTGTAATCGGACGAGTTTCTGCTTTCAGATGCAATAGGAAATTCTCGAGTTCGTCAATACGTTCGCGAGATATGGGAGTTTGAAGTCAAGGAATGGTTGAGAAACCATCAAAATTTTCGCAAGTCTGATACTCGAAACCAATAACTACAAAGGCCTAGGGGGAAAACACACATATCTTTGTAATCGGGCGAGTTTCTGCTTTCAGATGCAATAGGAAATTCTCGAGTTCGTCAATCCGTTCTCGAGATATGGGAGTTTGAAGTTAAGGAATGGTTGAGAGACCATCAAAATTTTCGCAAGTCTGATACTCGAAACCAATAACTACAAAGGCCTAGGGGGAAAACACACATACCGTTGTAATCGGGCGAGTTTCTATTACCTCATGCAACAGGAATTTCTCGAGTTCGTCAATCCGTTCGCGAGATACGGGAGTTCGAAGTTAAGGAATGGTTGAGAAACCATCAAAATTTTCGCAATTCTGATGCTAGAAACCAATAACTACAAAGGCCTAGGGGGAAAACACACATATCTTTGTAATCGGGCGAGTTTCTGCTTTCAGATGCAATAGGAAATTCTCGAGTTCGTCAATCCGTTCGCGAGATATGGGAGTTTGAAGTTAAGAAATGGTTGAGAAACCATCAAAATTTTCGCTGGTCTGATACTCGAAACCAATAACTGGATTGGCCTAGGGGAATAGTACACACACCGTTGTAATCGGGCGAGATTCTACTTTCACATGCAACAGGAATTTCTCGAGTTCGTCAATCCGTTCGCGAGATATGGGAGATTGAAGTTAAGGAATGGTTGAGAAATCATCACAATTTTCGCAAGTCTGATACTCGAATTCAATAACTACTATTGCCTAGGGCAAAAATACACATACGGTTGTAATCGGGCGAGTTTCTGCTTTCAGATGCAATAGGAATTTCTCGAGTTCGTCAATCCGTTCGCGAGATATGGGAGTATCAAGTTAAGGAGTGGTTGAGAAACCATCAAAATTTTCGCAATTCTGAAGCTAGAAACGAATAACTGGAATGGCCTAGGGGAAAAGTACACACACCATTGTAATCGGGCGAGTTTCTACTTCCACATGCAACAGGAATTTCTCGAGTTCGTCAATCCGTTCGCGAGAAATGTGAGTTTGAAGTTAAGGAATGGTTGAGAAACCATCAAAATTTTCGCAAATCTGATACTCGAAACCAATAACTGGAATGGGCTAGGGGAAAAGTACGCATACTATTGTAATCGGGCGAGTTTCTACTTTAAATGCAACAGGAATTTTTCGAGTTCGTCAATCCGTTGGTGAGATATGGGAGTTTGAAGTTAAGGAATGGTTTAGAAACCATCAAAATTTTCGCTGGTCTGATACTCGAAACCAATAACTGGAATGGCCTAGGGGAAAAGTACACACACCATTGTAATCGGGCGAGATTCTACTTTCAGATGCAATAGGAATTTCTCGAGTTCGTCAATCCGTTCGCGAGATATGTGAGTTTGAAGTTAAGGAATGGTTGAGAAACCATCAAAATTTTCGCAAGTCTGATACACGAAACCAGTAACTGGAATGGCCTAGGGAAAAAATACACATACCGTTGTAATCGGGCGAGATTCTACTTTCACATGCAACAGGAATTTCTCGAGTTCGTCAATCCGTTCGCGAGATATGGGAGTTTGAAGTTAAGGAATGGTTGAGAAACCATCAAAATTTTCGCTGGTCTGATACTCGAAACCAATAACTGGAATGGCCTAGGGGAAAAGTACACACACCGTTGTAATCGGGCGAGTTTCTACTTTCAGATACAACAGGCATTTCTCGAGTTCGTCAATGCGTTCGCGAGATATGGGAGTTTGATGTTAAGAAATGGTTGAGAAATCATCAAAATTTTCGCAAGTCTGATACTCGAATTCAATAACTACTATGGCCTAGGGCAAAAATACACATACGGTTGTAATCGGGCGAGTTTCTGCTTTCCGATGCAATAGGAATTTCTCGAGTTCGTCATTCCGTTCGCGAGATATGGGAGTTTGAAGTTAAGGAGTGGTTGAGAAACCATCAAAATTTTCGCAATTCTGATGCTAGAAACGAATAACTGGAATGGCCTAGGGGAGAAGTACACACACCATTGTAATCTGGCGAATTTCTACTTCCACATGCAACAGGAATTTCTCGAGTTCGTCAATCCGTTCGCGAGAAATGGGAGTTTGAAGTTAAGGAATGGTTGAGAAACCATCAAAATTTTCGCAAGTCTGATGCTAGAAACGAATAACTGGAATGACCTAGGGGAAAAGTACACACAACATTGTAATCGGTCGACTATCTGCTTTCAGATGCAACAGAAAATATTCGAGTTCGTCAATCCGTTCGCGAGATATGGGAGTTTGAAGTTAAGGAATGGTTGAGAAACCATCAAAATTTTCGAAAGTCTGATACTCGAAACCAATAACTACTATGGCCTAGGGCAAAAATACACATACCTTTGTAATCGGGCGAGTTTCTACTTTCAGATGCAACAGGAATTTGTCGAATTCGTCAATCCGTTCGCGAGACATGGGAGTGTGAAGTTAAAGAATGGTTGAGAAACCGTCAAAATTTTCGCAATTCTGATGCTTGAAACGAATAACTGGAATGACCTAGGGGAAAAGTACACACACCACTGTAATCGGTCGACTTTCTGCTTTCAGATGCAACAGGAAATAATCGAGTTCGTCAATCCGTTCGCGAGATATGGGAGTTTGAAGTTAAGGAATGCTTGAGAAACCATCAAAATTTTCGCAAGTCTGATACTCGAAACCAGTAACTACAAAGGCCTAGGGGTAAAATACGCATACCTTTGTGATCGGGCAAGTTTCTACTTTCAGATGCAACAGGAACATCTCGAGTTCGTCAATCCGTTGGTGAGATATGGGAGTTTGAAGTTAAGGAATGGTTTAGAAACCATCAAAATTTTCGCTGGTCTGATACTCGAAACCAATAACTGGAATGGCCTAGGGGAAAAGTACACACACCATTGTAATCGGGCGAGTTTCTGCTTTCAGATGCAACAGGAGTTTCTCGTGTTCGTCAATCAGTTCGCGAGATATGGGAGTTTGAAATTAAGGAATGGTTGAGAAACAATCACAATTTTCGCAAGTCTGATACTCGAAATCAATAACTACTATGGCCTAGGGGGAAAACACACATATCTTTGTAATCGGGCGAGTTTCTGCTTTCAGATGCAATAGGAAATTCTCGAGTTCGTCAATCCGTTCGCGAGATATGGGAGTTTGAAGTTAAGAAATGGTTGAGAAACCATCAAAATTTTCGCTGGTCTGATACTCGAAACCAATAACTGGATTGGCCTAGGGGAATAGTACACACACCGTTGTAATCGGGCGAGATTCTACTTTCACATGCAACAGGAATTTCTCGAGTTCGTCAATCCGTTCGCGAGATATGGGAGATTGAAGTTAAGGAATGGTTGAGAAATCATCACAATTTTCGCAAGTCTGATACTCGAATTCAATAACTACTATTGCCTAGGGCAAAAATACACATACGGTTGTAATCGGGCGAGTTTCTGCTTTCAGATGCAATAGGAATTTCTCGAGTTCGTCAATCCGTTCGCGAGATATGGGAGTTTCAAGTTAAGGAGTGGTTGAGAAACCATCAAAATTTTCGCAATTCTGATGCTAGAAACGAATAACTGGAATGGCCTAGGGGAAAAGTACACACACCATTGTAATCGGGCGAGTTTCTAATTCCACGTGCAACAGGAATTTCTCGAGTTCGTCAATCCGTTCGCGAGAAATGTGAGTTTGAAGTTAAGGAATGGTTGAGAAACCATCAAAATTTTCGCAAATCTGATACTCGAAACCAATAACTGGAATGGGCTAGGGGAAAAGTACGCATACTATTGTAATCGGGCGAGTTTCTACTTTAAATGCAGCAGGAATTTTTCGAGTTCGTCAATCCGTTGGTGAGATATGGGAGTTTGAAGTTAAGGAATGGTTTAGAAACCATCAAAATTTTCGCTGGTCTGATACTCGAAACCAATAACTGGAATGGCCTAGGGGAAAAGTACACACACCATTGTAATCGGGCGAGATTCTACTTTCAGATGCAATAGGAATTTCTCGAGTTCGTCAATCCGTTCGCGAGATATGTGAGTTTGAAGTTAAGGAATGGTTGAGAAACCATCAAAATTTTCGCAAGTCTGATACACGAAACCAGTAACTGGAATGGCCTAGGGAAAAAATACACATACCGTTGTAATCGGGCGAGATTCTACTTTCACATGCAACAGGAATTTCTCGAGTTCGTCAATCCGTTCGCGAGATATGGGAGTTTGAAGTTAAGGAATGGTTGAGAAACCATCAAAATTTTCGCTGGTCTGATACTCGAAACCAATAACTGGAATGGCCTAGGGGAAAAGTACACACACCGTTGTAATCGGGCGAGTTTCTACTTTCAGATACAACAGGCATTTCTCGAGTTCGTCAATGCGTTCGCGAGATATGGGAGTTTGATGTTAAGAAATGGTTGAGAAATCATCAAAATTTTCGCAAGTCTGATACTCGAATTCAATAACTACTATGGCCTAGGGCAAAAATACACATACGGTTGTAATCGGGCGAGTTTCTGCTTTCCGATGCAATAGGAATTTCTCGAGTTCGTCATTCCGTTCGCGAGATATGGGAGTTTGAAGTTAAGGAGTGGTTGAGAAACCATCAAAATTTTCGCAATTCTGATGCTAGAAACGAATAACTGGAATGGCCTAGGGGAAAAGTACACACACCATTGTAATCTGGCGAATTTCTACTTCCACATGCAACAGGAATTTCTCGAGTTCGTCAATCCGTTCGCGAGAAATGGGAGTTTGAAGTTAAGGAATGGTTGAGAAACCATCAAAATTTTCGCAAGTCTGATGCTAGAAACGAATAACTGGAATGACCTAGGGGAAAAGTACACACAACATTGTAATCGGTCGACTATCTGCTTTCAGATGCAACAGAAAATATTCGAGTTCGTCAATCCGTTCGCGAGATATGGGAGTTTGAAGTTAAGGAATGATGGAGAAACCATCAAAATTTTCGAAAGTCTGATACTCGAAACCAATAACTACTATGGCCTAGGGCAAAAATACACATACCTTTGTAATCGGGCGAGTTTCTACTTTCAGATGCAACAGGAATTTGTCGAATTCGTCAATCCGTTCGCGAGACATGGGAGTGTGAAGTTAAAGAATGGTTGAGAAACCGTCAAAATTTTCGCAATTCTGATGCTTGAAACGAATAACTGGAATGACCTAGGGGAAAAGTACACACACCACTGTAATCGGTCGACTTTCTGCTTTCAGATGCAACAGGAAATAATCGAGTTCGTCAATCCGTTCGCGAGATATGGGAGTTTGAAGTTAAGGAATGCTTGAGAAACCATCAAAATTTTCGCAAGTCTGATACTCGAAACCAGTAACTACAAAGGCCTAGGGGTAAAATACGCATACCTTTGTGATCGGGCAAGTTTCTACTTTCAGATGCAACAGGAACATCTCGAGTTCGTCAATCCGTTGGTGAGATATGGGAGTTTGAAGTTAAGGAATGGTTTAGAAACCATCAAAATTTTCGCTGGTCTGATACTCGAAACCAATAACTGGAATGGCCTAGGGGAAAAGTACACACACCATTGTAATCGGGCGAGTTTCTGCTTTCAGATGCAACAGGAGTTTCTCGTGTTCGTCAATCAGTTCGCGAGATATGGGAGTTTGAAATTAAGGAATGGTTGAGAAACAATCACAATTTTCGCAAGTCTGATACTCGAAATCAATAACTACTATGGCCTAGGGGAAAAATACACATACCCTTGTTATCGGGCGAGTTTCTACTTTCAGATGCAACAGGAATTTCTCGAGTTCGTCAATCCGTTCGCGAGATATGGGAGTTTGACGTTAAGGAATGGTTGACAAACCATCAAAATTTTCGCAAATCTGATACTCGAAACCAATAACTGGAATGGCCTAGGGAAAAAATACACATACCGTTGTAATCGGGCGAGTCTCTACTTTCAGATGCAACAGGAATTTCTCGAGTTCGTCAATCCGTTCGCGAGATATGGGAGTTTGAAGTTAAGGAATGGTTGTGAAACCATCAAAATTTTCGCAAGTCTGAGACTCGAAACCAATAACTACAAATGCCTAGGGGAAAAATACACATACCGTTGTAATCGGGCGAGATTCTACTTTCACATGCAACAGGAATTTCTCGAGTTCGTCAATCCGTTCGCGAGATATGGGAGTTTGAAGTTAAGGAATGGTTGAGAAACCATCAAAATTTTCGCTGGTCTGATACTCGAAACCAATAACTGGAATGGCCTAGGGGAAAAGTACACACACCATTGTAATCGGGCGAGTTTCTACTTTCAGATACAACAGGAATTTCTCGAGTTCGTCAATGCGTTCGCGAGATATGGGAGATTGAAGTTAAGGAATGGTTGAGAAATCATCACAATTTTCGCAAGTGTGATACTCGAATTCAATAACTACTATTGCCTAGGGCAAAAATACACATACGGTTGTAATCGGGCGAGTTTCTACTTTCAGATGCAACAGGAGTTTCTCGTGTTCGTCAATCAGTTCGCGAGATATGGGAGTTTGAAATTAAGGAATGGTTGAGAAACAATCACAATTTTCGCAAGTCTGATACTCGAAACCAATAACTACTATGGCCTAGGGGAAAAATACACATACCCTTGTAATCGGGCGAGTTTCTAGTTTCAGATGCAACAGGAATTTCTCGAGTTCGTCAATCCGTTCGCGAGATATGGGAGTTTGAAATTAAGGAATGGTTGAGAAACCATCAAAATTTTCGCAATTCTGATGCTCGAAACGAATAACTGGAATGACCTAGGGGAAAGGTACACACACCATTGTAATCGGTCGACTTTCTACTTTCAGATGCAACAGGAAATAATCGAGTTCGTCAATCCTTTCGCGAGATATGGGAGTTTGAAGTTAAGGAATGCTTGAGAAACCATCAAAATTTTCGCAAGTCTGATACTCGAAACCAGTAACTACAAAGGCCTAGGGGTAAAATACGCATACCTTTGTAATCGGGCAAGTTTCTACTTTCAGATGCAACAGGAACATCTCGAGTTCGCCAATCCGTTCGCGAGATATGGGAGTTTGAAGTTAAGGAATGGTTGAGAAACCATCAAAATTTTCGCAATTCTGATGCTAGAAACGAATAACTGGAATGACCTAGGGGAAAAGTACACACACCACTGTAATCGGTCGACTTTCTGCTTTCAGATGCAACAGGAAATAATCGAGTTCGTCAATCCGTTCGCGAGATATGGGTGTTTGAAGTTAAGGAATGCTTGAGAAACCATCAAAATTTTCGCAAGTCTGATACTCGAAACCAATAACTACAAAGGCTTAGGGGAAAAATTCACATACCGTTGTAATCGGAGGAGTTTCTTCTTCCAGATGCAACCGGAATTTCTCGTGTTCGTCAATCAGTTCGCGAGATATGGGAGTTTGAAATTAAGGAATGGTTGAGAAACAATCACAATTTTCGCAAGTCTGATACTCGAAACCAATAACTACTATGGCCTAGGGGAAAAATACACATACCTTTGTAATCGGGCGAGTTTCTACTTTCAGATGCAACAGGAATTTCTCGAGTTCGTCAATCCGTTCGCGAGATATGGGAGTTTGAAGTTAAGGAATGGTTGAGAAACCATCACAATTTTCGCAAGTCTGATACTCGAAACCAATAACTACTATGGCCTAGGGCAAAAATACACATACCTCTGTAATCGGGCGAGTTTCTACTATCAGATGCAACAGGAATTTGTCGAATTCGTCAATCCGTTCGCGATATATGGGAGTTTGAAGTTAAAGAATGGTTGAGAAACCATCAAAATTTTCGCAATTCTGATGCTAGAAACGAATAACTGGGATGACCTAGGGGAAAAGTACCCACACCATTGTAATCGGGCGAGATTCCACTTTCTGATGCAACAGGAAATTCTCGAGTTCGTCAATCCGTTCGCGAGATATGGCAGTTTGAAGTTAAGGAATGGTTGAGAAACCATCAAAATTTTCGCTGGTGTGACACTCGAAACCAATAACTGGAATGGCCTAGGGGAAAAGTACACACACCATTGTAATCGGGCGAGTTTCTACTTTCAGATACAACAGGAATTTCTCGAGTTCGTCAATCCGTTCGCGAGAAATGGGGTTTTGAAGTTAAGGAATGGTTGAGAAACCATCAAAATTTTCGCAAGTCTGATACTCGAAACCAATAACAACAACGGCCTAGGGGAAAAATACACATACCGTTGTAATCGGGCGAGTTTCTGCTTTCAGATGCAATAGGAAATTCTCGAGTTCGTCAATCCGTTCGAGAGATATGGGAGTTTGAAGTTAAGGAATGGTTGAGAAACCATCAACATTTTCGCAATTCTGATGCTAGAAACGAATAACTGGAATGGCCTAGGGGAGAAGTACACACATCATTGTAATCGGGTGAGTTTCTACTTCCAGATACAACAGGAATTTCACGAGTTCGTCAATGCGTTCGCGAGATATGGGAGTTTGAAGTTAAGGAATGGTTGAGAAACCATCACAATTTTCGCTGGTCTGATACTCGAAACCAATAACTGGAATGGCCTAGGGGAAAAGTACACACACCATTGTAATCGGGCGAGCTTCTGCTTTCTGATGCAATAGGAAATTCTCGAGTTCGGCAATCCGTTCGCGAGATATTGGAGTGTGAAGTTAAGGAATGGTTGAGAAACCATCAAAATTTTCGCAAGTCTGATACTCGAATCCAATAATTGGAATGACCTAGGGTAAAAGTACACACACCGTTGTAATCGAGCGAGTTTCTATTTTCAGATACAACAGGAATTTCTCGAGTTCGTCAATCCGTTCGCGAGATATGGGAGTTTGAAGTTAAGGAATGGTTGTGAAACCAACAAAATTTTCGCAAGTCTGATACTCGAAACCAATAACTACAAAGGCCTAGGGGAAAAGTACACACACCATTGTAATCGGGCGAGTTTCTACTTCCACATGCAACAGGAATTTCTCGAGTTGGTCAATCCGTTCGCGAGATATGGGAGTTCGAAGTTACGGAATGGTTGAGAAACCATCAAAATTTTCGCAATTCTGATGCTAGAAACGAATAACTGGAATGGCCTAGGGGAAAAGTACACATACCATTGTAATCGGGCGAGTTTCTACTTTCAGATGCAATAGGAATTTTTCGAGTTCGTCAATCCGTTCGCGAGATATTGGAGTTTGAAGTTAAGGAATGGTTGAGAAACCATCAAAATTTTCGCAAATCTGATACTCGAAACCAATAACTGGAATGGCCTAGGGAAAAAATACACATACCGTTGTAATCGGGCGAGATTCTACTTTCACATGCAACAGGAATTTCTCGAGTTCGTCAATCCGTTCGCGAGATATGGGAGATTGAAGTTAAGGAATGGTTGAGAAATCATCACAATTTTCGCAAGTCTGATACTCGAAACCAATAACTGGAATGGGCTAGGGGAAAAGTACGCATACTATTGTAATCGGGCGAGTTTCTACTTTAAATGCAACAGGAATTTTTCGAGTTCGTCAATCCGTTGGCGAGATATGGGAGTTTGAAGTTAAGGAATGGTATGAAACCATCAAAATTTTCGCTGGTCTGATACTCGAAACCAATAACTACAAAGGCCTAGGGTGAAAACACACATATCTTTGTAATCGGGCGAGTTTCTACTTTCAGGTGCAACAGGAATTTCTCGAGTTCGTCAATCCGTTCGCGAGATATGGGAGTTTGAAGTTAAGGAGTGGTTGAGAAACCATCAAAATTTTCGCAATTCTGATGCTAGAAACGAATAACTGGAATGGCCTAGGGGAAAAGTACACACACCATTGTAATCTGGCGAATTTCTACTTCCACATGCAACAGGAATTTCTCGAGTTCGTCAATCCGTTCGCGAGAAATGGGAGTTTGAAGTTAAGGAATGGTTGAGAAACCATCAAAATTTTCGCAAATCTGATACTCGAAACCAATAACTGGAATGGGCTAGGGGAAAAGTACGCATACTATTGTAATCGGGCGAGTTTCTACTTTAAATGCAACAGGAATTTTTCGAGTTCGTCACTCCGTTGGCGAGATATGGGAGTTTGAAGTTAAGGAATGGTTTAGAAACCATCAAAATTTTCGCTGGTCTGATACTCGAAACCAATAACTACAAAGGCTTAGGGTGAAAACACACATATCTTTGTAATCGGGCGAGTTTCTACTTTCAGGTGCAACAGGAATTTCTCGAGTTCGTCAATCCGTTCGCGAGAAATGGGAGTTTGAAGTTAAGGAATTGTTGAGAATCCATCACAATTTTCGCAAGTCTGATACTCGAAACCAATAACTGGAATGGCCTAGGGAAAAAGTACACATACCATTGTAATCGGGCAAGTTTCTACTTTCAGATGCAATAGGAATTTTTCGAGTTCGTCAATCCGTTCGCGAGAAATGGGAGTTTGAAGTTAAGGAATGGTTGTGAAACCATCAAAATTTTCGCAAGTCTGAGACTCGAAATCAGTAACTACAAATGCCTAGGGCAAAAATACACATACCGCTGTAATCGGGCGAGATTCTACTTTCACATGCAACAGGAATTTCTCTAGTTCGTCAATCTGTTTGCGAGATATGGGAGTTTGAAGTTAAGGAATGGTTGAGAATCCATCAAAGTTTTCGCAAGTCTGGTACCTGAAACCAATAACTGGAACGGCCTAGGGGAAAACTACACATACCATTGTAATCGGGCGAGTTTCTGCTTTCAGATGCAACAGGAGTTTTTCGTGTTCGTCAATCAGTTCGCGAGATATGGGAGTTTGAAATTAAGGAATGGTTGAGAAACAATCACAATTTTCGCAATTCTGATACTCGAAACCAATAACTGCTATGGCCTAGGGGAAAAATACACATACCCTCGTAATCGGGCGAGTTTCTAGTTTCAGATGCAACAGGAATTTCTCGAGTTCGTCAATCCGTTCGCGAGATATGGGAGTTTGAAATTAAGGAATGGTTGAGAAACCATCAAAATTTTCGCAATTCTGATGCTCGAAACGAATAACTGGAATGACCTAGGGGAAAGGTACACACACCATTGTAATCGGTCGACTTTCTACTTTCAGATGCAACAGGAAATAATCGAGTTCGTCAATCCGTTCGCGAGATATTGGAGTTTGAAGTTAAGGAATGCTTGAGAAACCATCAAAATTTTCGCAAGTCTGATACTCGAAACCAGTAACTACAAATGCCTAGGGGTAAAATACGCATACCTTTGTAATCGGGCAAGTTTCTACTTTCAGATGCAACAGGAACATCTCGAGTTCGCCAATCCGTTCGCGAGATATGGGAGTTTGAAGTTAAGGAATGGTTGAGAAACCATCAAAATTTTCGCAATTCTGATGCTAGAAACGAATAACTGGAATGACATAGGGGAAAAGTACACACACCACTGTAATCGGTCGACCTTCTGCTTTCAGATGCAACAGGACATAATCGAGTTCATCAATCCGTTCGCGAGATTTGGGAGTTTGAAGTTAAGGAATGGTTGAGAGACCATCACAATTTTCGCAAGTCTGATACGCGAAACCAATAACTACTATGGCCTAGGGCAAAAGTACACACACCATTGTAATGGGGCGAGATTCTACTTTCAGAAGCAACAGGAATTTTTCGCGTTCGTCAATCCGTTCGCGAGATATGGGAGTTTGAAGTTGAGGAATGGTTGAGAAACCATCAAAATGTTCGCAATTCTGATGCTAGAAACGAATAACTGGAATGACCTAGGGGAAAAGTACACACACCATTGTAATCGGTCGACCTTCTGCTTTCAGATGCAACAGGACATAATCGAGTTCATCAATCCGTTCGCGAGATTTGGGAGTTTGAAGTTAAGGAATGGTTGAGAGACCATCACAATTTTCGCAAGTCTGATACGCGAAACCAATAACTACTATGGCCTAGGGCAAAAGTACACACACCATTGTAATGGGGCGAGATTCTACTTTCAGAAGCAACAGGAATTTTTCGAGTTCGTCAATCCGTTCGCGAGGTATGGGAGTTTGAAATTAAGGAATGGTAGAGAAACCATCAAAATTTTCGCAATTCTGATGCTAGAAACGAATAACTGGAATGACCTAGGGGAAAAGTACATACACCACTGTAATCGGTCGACTTTCTGCTTTCAGATGCAACAGGAATTCCTCGAGTTCGTCAATCCGTTCGCGAAATACGGGAGTTTGAAGTTAAGGAATGGTTGAGAGACCATCACAATTTTCGCAAGTCTGATACT
Organism: Ptiloglossa arizonensis; assembly: GCF_051014685.1. Classification (NCBI taxonomy): domain Eukaryota; kingdom Metazoa; phylum Arthropoda; class Insecta; order Hymenoptera; family Colletidae; genus Ptiloglossa; species Ptiloglossa arizonensis. The sequence continues at coordinate 1,209,636 of NW_027478427.1, forward strand.
CGAAACCAATAACTACTATGGCCTGGGGGAAGAATACACATACCTTTGCAATCGAGCGAGTTTCTACTTTCAGATGCAACAGGAATTTCTCGAGTTCGTCAATCCGTTCGCGAGATATGGGAGTTTGAAGTTGAGGAATGGTTGAGAAACCATCAAAATGTTCGCAATTCTGATGCTAGAAACGAATAACTGGAATGACCTAGGGGAAAAGTACACACACCATTGTAATCGGTCGACCTTCTGCTTTCAGATGCAACAGGACATAATCGAGTTCATCAATCCGTTCGCGAGATTTGGGAGTTTGAAGTTAAGGAATGGTTGAGAGACCATCACAATTTTCGCAAGTCTGATACGCGAAACCAATAACTACTATGGCCTAGGGCAAAAGTACACACACCATTGTAATGGGGCGAGATTCTACTTTCAGAAGCAACAGGAATTTTTCGAGTTCGTCAATCCGTTCGCGAGGTATGGGAGTTTGAAGTTAAGGAATGGTTGAGAAACCATCAAAATTTTCGCAAGTGTGATACTCGAAACCAATAAGTGGAATGGCCTAGGGGAAGAGTAAACATACCATTGTAATCGGGCGAGTTTCTGCTTTCAGATGCAACAGGAATTTCTCGTGTTCGTCAATCAGTTCGCGAGATATGGGAGTTTGAAATTAAGGAATGATTGAGAAACAATCACAATTTTCGCAAATCTGATACTCGAAACCAATAACTACTATGGCCTGGGGGAAGAATACACATACCTTTGCAATCGAGCGAGCTTCTACTTTCAGATGCAACAGGAATTTCTCGAGTTCGTCAATCCGTTGGCGAGATATGGGAGTTTGAAGTTGAGGAATGGTTGAGAAACCATCAAAATGTTCGCAATTCTAATGCTAGAAACGAATAACTGGAATGACCTAGGGGAAAAGTACACACACCATTGTAATCGGTCGACCTTCTGCTTTCAGATGCAACAGGACATAATCGAGTTCATCAATCCGTTCGCGAGATTTGGGAGTTTGAAGTTAAGGAATGGTTGAGAGACCATCACAATTTTCGCAAGTCTGATACTCGAAACCAATAACTACTATGGCCTAGGGCAAAAATACACATACCGTTGTAATCGGACGAGTTTCTGGTTTCAGATGCAACAGGAACTTCTCGAGTTCGTCAATCCGTTCGCGAGATATGGGAGTTTGAGGTTAAGGAATGGTTGAGAAACCATCAAAATGTTCGCAATTCTGATGCTAGAAACGAATAACTGGAATGACCTAGGGGAAAAGTACACACACCATTGTAATCGGTCGACCTTCTGCTTTCAGATGCAACAGGACATAATCGAGTTCGTCAATCCGTTCGCGAGATATGGGAGTTTGAGGTTAAGGAATGGTTGAGAGACCATCACAATTTTCGCAAGTCTGATACTCGAAACCAATAACTACTATGGCCTAGGGGAAAAATACACATACCTTTGTAATCGGGCGAGTTTCTACTTTCAGATGCAACAAGAATTTCTCGAGTTCGTCAATCCGTTCGCGAGATATGGGAGTTTGAAGTTAAGGAATGGTTGAGAAACCATCACAATTTTCGCAAGTCTGATACTCGAAACCAATAACTACTATGGCCTAGGGCAAAAGTACACACACCATTGTAATGGGGCGAGATTCTACTTTCAGATGCAACAGGAATTTGTCGAATTCGTCAATCCGTTCGCGATATATGGGAGTTTGAAGTTAAAGAATGGTTGAGAAACCATCAAAATTTTCGCAATTCTGATGCTAGAAACGAATAACTGGGATGACCTAGGGGAAAAGTACACACGCCATTGTAATCGGTCGACTTTCTGCTTTCAGATGCAACAGGAAATAATCGAGTTCGTCAATACGTTCGCGAGATACGGGAGTATGAAATTAAGGAATGGTTGAGAAACCATCAAAATTTTCGCAATTCTGATGCTAGAAACGAATAACTGGAATGACCTAGGGGAAAAGTACACACACCATTGTAATCGGTCGACTTTCTGCTTTCAGATGTAACAGGAAATAATCGAGTTCGTCAATCCGTTCGCGAGATATGGGAGTTTGAGGTTAAGGAATGGTTGAGAGACCATCACAATTTTCGCAAGTCTGATACTCGAAACCAATAACTACAATGGCCTAGGGGAAAAATACACATAACATTGTAATCGGGCGAGTTTCTACTTTCATATGCAACAGGAATTTCTCGAGTTCGTCAATCCGTTCGCGAGATATGGGAGTTTGAAGTTAAGGAATGGTTGAGAAACCAGCACAATTTTCGCAAGTCTGATACTCGAAACCAATAACTACCATGGCCTAGGGCAAAAATACACATACCTCTGTAATCGGGCGAGTTTCTACTTTCAGATGCAACAGGAATTTGTCGAATTCGTCAATCCGTTCGCGATATATGGGAGTTTGAAGTTAAATAATGGTTGAGAAACCATCAAAATTTTCGCAATTCTGATGCTAGAAACGAATAACTGGAATGACCTAGGGGAAAAGTACACACACCATTGTAATCGATCGACTTTCTGCTTTCAGATGCAACAGGAAATAATCGATTTCGTTAATCCGTTCGCGAGATATGGGAGTTTGAAATTAAGGAATGGTTGAGAAACCATCACAATTTTCGCAAGTCTGATACTCGAAACCAATAACTACTATGGCCTGGGGGAAGAATACACATACCTTTGCAATCGAGCGAGTTTCTACTTTCAGATGCAACAGGAATTTCTCGAGTTCGTCAATCCGTTCGCGAGATATGGGAGTTTGAAGTTGAGGAATGGTTGAGAAACCATCAAAATGTTCGCAATTCTGATGCTAGAAACGAATAACTGGAATGACCTAGGGGAAAAGTACACACACCATTGTAATCGGTCGACCTTCTGCTTTCAGATGCAACAGGACATAATCGAGTTCAACAATCCGTTCGCGAGATTTGGGAGTTTGAAGTTAAGGAATGGTTGAGAGACCATCACAATTTTCGCAAGTCTGATACTCGAATCCAATAACTACTATGGCCTGGGGGAAAAATACACATACCTTTGCAATCGGGCGAGTTTCTACTTTCAGATGCAACAGGAATTTCTCGAGTTCGACAATCCGTTCGCGAGATATGGGAGTTTGAAGTTAAAGAATGGTTGAGAAACCATCAAAATTTTCGCAATTCTGATGCTAGAAACGAATAACTGGGATGACCTAGGGGAAAAGTACCCACACCATTGTAATCGGGCGAGATTCCACTTTCTGATGCAACAGGAAATTCTCGAGTTCGTCAATCCGTTCGCGAGATATGGCAGTTTGAAGTTAAGGAATGGTTGAGAAACCATCAAAATTTTCGCAAGTCTGATACTCGAATCCAATAATTGGAATGACCTAGGGTAAAAGTACACACACCGTTGTAATCGAGCGAGTTTCTATTTTCAGATACAACAGGAATTTCTCGAGTTCGTCAATCCGTTCGCGAGATATGGGAGTTTGAAGTTAAGGAATGGTTGTGAAACCAACAAAATTTTCGCAAGTCTGATACTCGAAACCAATAACTACAAAGGCCTAGGGGAAAAGTACACACACCATTGTAATCGGGCGAGTTTCTACTTCCACATGCAACAGGAATTTCTCGAGTTGGTCAATCCGTTCGCGAGATATGGGAGTTCGAAGTTACGGAATGGTTGAGAAACCATCAAAATTTTCGCAATTCTGATGCTAGAAACGAATAACTGGAATGGCCTAGGGGAAAAGTACACATACCATTGTAATCGGGCGAGTTTCTACTTTCAGATGCAATAGGAATTTTTCGAGTTCGTCAATCCGTTCGCGAGATATTGGAGTTTGAAGTTAAGGAATGGTTGAGAAACCATCAAAATTTTCGCAAATCTGATACTCGAAACCAATAACTGGAATGGCCTAGGGAAAAAATACACATACCGTTGTAATCGGGCGAGATTCTACTTTCACATGCAACAGGAATTTCTCGAGTTCGTCAATCCGTTCGCGAGATATGGGAGATTGAAGTTAAGGAATGGTTGAGAAATCATCACAATTTTCGCAAGTCTGATACTCGAAACCAATAACTGGAATGGGCTAGGGGAAAAGTACGCATACTATTGTAATCGGGCGAGTTTCTACTTTAAATGCAACAGGAATTTTTCGAGTTCGTCAATCCGTTGGCGAGATATGGGAGTTTGAAGTTAAGGAATGGTATGAAACCATCAAAATTTTCGCTGGTCTGATACTCGAAACCAATAACTACAAAGGCCTAGGGTGAAACACACATATCTTTGTAATCGGGCGAGTTTCTACTTTCAGGTGCAACAGGAATTTCTCGAGTTCGTCAATCCGTTCGCGAGATATGGGAGTTTGAAGTTAAGGAGTGGTTGAGAAACCATCAAAATTTTCGCAATTCTGATGCTAGAAACGAATAACTGGAATGGCCTAGGGGAAAAGTACACACACCATTGTAATCTGGCGAATTTCTACTTCCACATGCAACAGGAATTTCTCGAGTTCGTCAATCCGTTCGCGAGAAATGGGAGTTTGAAGTTAAGGAATGGTTGAGAAACCATCAAAATTTTCGCAAATCTGATACTCGAAACCAATAACTGGAATGGGCTAGGGGAAAAGTACGCATACTATTGTAATCGGGCGAGTTTCTACTTTAAATGCAACAGGAATTTTTCGAGTTCGTCACTCCGTTGGCGAGATATGGGAGTTTGAAGTTAAGGAATGGTTTAGAAACCATCAAAATTTTCGCTGGTCTGATACTCGAAACCAATAACTACAAAGGCCTAGGGTGAAAACACACATATCTTTGTAATCGGGCGAGTTTCTACTTTCAGGTGCAACAGGAATTTCTCGAGTTCGTCAATCCGTTCGCGAGAAATGGGAGTTTGAAGTTAAGGAATTGTTGAGAATCCATCACAATTTTCGCAAGTCTGATACTCGAAACCAATAACTGGAATGGCCTAGGGAAAAAGTACACATACCATTGTAATCGGGCAAGTTTCTACTTTCAGATGCAATAGGAATTTTTCGAGTTCGTCAATCCGTTCGCGAGAAATGGGAGTTTGAAGTTAAGGAATGGTTGTGAAACCATCAAAATTTTCGCAAGTCTGAGACTCGAAATCAGTAACTACAAATGCCTAGGGCAAAAATACACATACCGCTGTAATCGGGCGAGATTCTACTTTCACATGCAACAGGAATTTCTCTAGTTCGTCAATCTGTTTGCGAGATATGGGAGTTTGAAGTTAAGGAATGGTTGAGAATCCATCAAAGTTTTCGCAAGTCTGGTACCTGAAACCAATAACTGGAACGGCCTAGGGGAAAACTACACATACCATTGTAATCGGGCGAGTTTCTGCTTTCAGATGCAACAGGAGTTTTTCGTGTTCGTCAATCAGTTCGCGAGATATGGGAGTTTGAAATTAAGGAATGGTTGAGAAACAATCACAATTTTCGCAATTCTGATACTCGAAACCAATAACTGCTATGGCCTAGGGGAAAAATACACATACCCTTGTAATCGGGCGAGTTTCTAGTTTCAGATGCAACAGGAATTTCTCGAGTTCGTCAATCCGTTCGCGAGATATGGGAGTTTGAAATTAAGGAATGGTTGAGAAACCATCAAAATTTTCGCAATTCTGATGCTCGAAACGAATAACTGGAATGACCTAGGGGAAAGGTACACACACCATTGTAATCGGTCGACTTTCTACTTTCAGATGCAACAGGAAATAATCGAGTTCGTCAATCCGTTCGCGAGATATTGGAGTTTGAAGTTAAGGAATGCTTGAGAAACCATCAAAATTTTCGCAAGTCTGATACTCGAAACCAGTAACTACAAATGCCTAGGGGTAAAATACGCATACCTTTGTAATCGGGCAAGTTTCTACTTTCAGATGCAACAGGAACATCTCGAGTTCGCCAATCCGTTCGCGAGATATGGGAGTTTGAAGTTAAGGAATGGTTGAGAAACCATCAAAATTTTCGCAATTCTGATGCTAGAAACGAATAACTGGAATGACATAGGGGAAAAGTACACACACCACTGTAATCGGTCGACCTTCTGCTTTCAGATGCAACAGGACATAATCGAGTTCATCAATCCGTTCGCGAGATTTGGGAGTTTGAAGTTAAGGAATGGTTGAGAGACCATCACAATTTTCGCAAGTCTGATACGCGAAACCAATAACTACTATGGCCTAGGGCAAAAGTACACACACCATTGTAATGGGGCGAGATTCTACTTTCAGAAGCAACAGGAATTTTTCGAGTTCGTCAATCCGTTCGCGAGATATGGGAGTTTGAAGTTGAGGAATGGTTGAGAAACCATCAAAATGTTCGCAATTCTGATGCTTGAAACGAATAACTGGAATGACCTAGGGGAAAAGTACACACACCATTGTAATCGGTCGACCTTCTGCTTTCAGATGCAACAGGACATAATCGAGTTCATCAATCCGTTCGCGAGATTTGGGAGTTTGAAGTTAAGGAATGGTTGAGAGACCATCACAATTTTCGCAAGTCTGATACGCGAAACCAATAACTACTATGGCCTAGGGCAAAAGTACACACACCATTGTAATGGGGCGAGATTCTACTTTCAGAAGCAACAGGAATTTTTCGAGTTCGTCAATCCGTTCGCGAGGTATGGGAGTTTGAAATTAAGGAATGGTTGAGAAACCATCAAAATTTTCGCAATTCTGATGCTAGAAACGAATAACTGGAATGACCTAGGGGAAAAGTACATACACCACTGTAATCGGTCGACTTTCTGCTTTCAGATGCAACAGGAATTCCTCGAGTTCGTCAATCCGTTCGCGAAATACGGGAGTTTGAAGTTAAGGAATGGTTGAGAGACCATCACAATTTTCGCAAGTCTGATACTCGAAACCAATAACTACTATGGCCTGGGGGAAGAATACACATACCTTTGCAATCGAGCGAGTTTCTACTTTCAGATGCAACAGGAATTTCTCGAGTTCGTCAATCCGTCCGCGAGATATGGGAGTTTGAAGTTGAGGAATGGTTGAGAAACCATCAAAATGTTCGCAATTCTGATGCTAGAAACGAATAACTGGAATGACCTAGGGGAAAAGTACACACACCATTGTAATCGGTCGACCTTCTGCTTTCAGATGCAACAGGACATAATCGAGTTCATCAATCCGTTCGCGAGATTTGGGAGTTTGAAGTTAAGGAATGGTTGAGAGACCATCACAATTTTCGCAAGTCTGATACGCGAAACCAATAACTACTATGGCCTAGGGCAAAAGTACACACACCATTGTAATGGGGCGAGATTCTACTTTCAGAAGCAACAGGAATTTTTCGAGTTCGTCAATCCGTTCGCGAGGTATGGGAGTTTGAAGTTAAGGAATGGTTGAGAAACCATCAAAATTTTCGCAAGTGTGATACTCGAAACCAATAAGTGGAATGGCCTAGGGGAAGAGTACACATACCATTGTAATCGGGCGAGTTTCTGCTTTCAGATGCAACAGGAATTTCTCGTGTTCGTCAATCAGTTCGCGAGATATGGGAGTTTGAAATTAAGGAATGATTGAGAAACAATCACAATTTTCGCAAATCTGATACTCGAAACCAATAACTACTATGGCCTGGGGGAAGAATACACATACCTTTGCAATCGAGCGAGCTTCTACTTTCAGATGCAACAGGAATTTCTCGAGTTCGTCAATCCGTTGGCGAGATATGGGAGTTTGAAGTTGAGGAATGGTTGAGAAACCATCAAAATGTTCGCAATTCTAATGCTAGAAACGAATAACTGGAATGACCTAGGGGAAAAGTACACACACCATTGTAATCGGTCGATCTTCTGCTTTCAGATGCAACAGGACATAATCGAGTTCATCAATCCGTTCGCGAGATTTGGGAGTTTGAAGTTAAGGAATGGTTGAGAGACCATCACAATTTTCGCAAGTCTGATACTCGAAACCAATAACTACTATGGCCTAGGGCAAAAATACACATACCGTTGTAATCGGACGAGTTTCTGGTTTCAGATGCAACAGGAACTTCTCGAGTTCGTCAATCCGTTCGCGAGATATGGGAGTTTGAGGTTAAGGAATGGTTGAGAAACCATCAAAATGTTCGCAATTCTGATGCTAGAAACGAATAACTGGAATGACTTAGGGGAAAAGTACACACACCATTGTAATCGGTCGACCTTCTGCTTTCAGATGCAACAGGACATAATCGAGTTCGTCAATCCGTTCGCGAGATATGGGAGTTTGAGGTTAAGGAATGGTTGAGAGACCATCACAATTTTCGCAAGTCTGATACTCGAAACCAATAACTACTATGGCCTAGGGGAAAAATACACATACCTTTGTAATCGGGCGAGTTTCTACTTTCAGATGCAACAAGAATTTCTCGAGTTCGTCAATCCGTTCGCGAGATATGGGAGTTTGAAGTTAAGGAATGGTTGAGAAACCATCACAATTTTCGCAAGTCTGATACTCGAAACCAATAACTACTATGGCCTAGGGCAAAAATACACATACCTCTGTAATCGGGCGAGTTTCTACTATCAGATGCAACAGGAATTTGTCGAATTCGTCAATCCGTTCGCGATATATGGGAGTTTGAAGTTAAAGAATGGTTGAGAAACCATCAAAATTTTCGCAATTCTGATGCTAGAAACGAATAACTGGGATGACCTAGGGGAAAAGTACACACACCATTGTAATCGGTCGACTTTCTGCTTTCAGATGCAACAGGAAATAATCGAGTTCGTCAATACGTTCGCGAGATACGGGAGTATGAAATTAAGGAATGGTTGAGAAACCATCAAAATTTTCGCAATTCTGATGCTAGAAACGAATAACTGGAATGACCTAGGGGAAAAGTACACACACCATTGTAATCGGTCGACTTTCTGCTTTCAGATGTAACAGGAAATAATCGAGTTCGTCAATCCGTTCGCGAGATATGGGAGTTTGAGGTTAAGGAATGGTTGAGAGACCATCACAATTTTCGCAAGTCTGATACTCGAAACCAATAACTACAATGGCCTAGGGGAAAAATACACATAACATTGTAATCGGGCGAGTTTCTACTTTCATATGCAACAGGAATTTCTCGAGTTCGTCAATCCGTTCGCGAGATATGGGAGTTTGAAGTTAAGGAATGGTTGAGAAACCAGCACAATTTTCGCAAGTCTGATACTCGAAACCAATAACTACCATGGCCTAGGGCAAAAATACACATACCTCTGTAATCGGGCGAGTTTCTACTTTCAGATGCAACAGGAATTTGTCGAATTCGTCAATCCGTTCGCGATATATGGGAGTTTGAAGTTAAATAATGGTTGAGAAACCATCAAAATTTTCGCAATTCTGATGCTAGAAACGAATAACTGGAATGACCTAGGGGAAAAGTACACACACCATTGTAATCGATCGACTTTCTGCTTTCAGATGCAACAGGAAATAATCGATTTCGTTAATCCGTTCGCGAGATATGGGAGTTTGAAATTAAGGAATGGTTGAGAAACCATCACAATTTTCGCAAGTCTGATACTCGAAACCAATAACTACTATGGCCTGGGGGAAGAATACACATACCTTTGCAATCGAGCGAGTTTCTACTTTCAGATGCAACAGGAATTTCTCGAGTTCGTCAATCCGTTCGCGAGATATGGGAGTTTGAAGTTGAGGAATGGTTGAGAAACCATCAAAATGTTCGCAATTCTGATGCTAGAAACGAATAACTGGAATGACCTAGGGGAAAAGTACACACACCATTGTAATCGGTAGACCTTCTGCTTTCAGATGCAACAGGACATAATCGAGTTCAACAATCCGTTCGCGAGATTTGGGAGTTTGAAGTTAAGGAATGGTTGAGAGACCATCACAATTTTCGCAAGTCTGATACTCGAATCCAATAACTACTATGGCCTGGGGGAAAAATACACATACCTTTGCAATCGGGCGAGTTTCTACTTTCAGATGCAACAGGAATTTCTCGAGTTCGACAATCCGTTCGCGAGATATGGGAGTTTGAAGTTAAGGAATGGTTGAGAAACCATCAAAATTTTCGCAAGTCTGATACACGAAACCAATAACTACTATGGCCTAGGGCAAAAATACACATACCGTTGTAATCGGACGAGTTTCTGGTTTCAGATGCAACAGGAACTTCTCGAGTTCGTCAATCCGTTCGCGAGATATGGGAGTTTGAAGTTAAGGAATGGTTGAGAAACCATCACAATTTTCGCAATTCTGATGCTAGAAACGAATAACTGGAATGACCTAGGGAAAAAGTACACACACCATTGTAATCGGTCGACTTTCTGCTTTCAGATTTAACAGGAAATAATCGAGTTCGTCAATCCGTTCGCGAGATATGGGAGTTTGAAGTTAAGGAATGCTTGAGAAACCATCAAAATTTTCGCAAGTCTGATACTCGAAACCAATAACTACAAAGGCCTAGTGGAAAAATACACATACCTTTCTAATCGGGCGAGTTTCTACTTTCAGATGCAACAGGAATTTCTCGAGTTCGTCAATCCGTTCGCGAGATATGGGAGTTTGAAGATAAGGAATGATTGAGAAACCATCAAAATTTTCGCAAGTCTGATACTCGAAACCAATAACTACAAAGGCCTAGGGGAAAAATACACATAACTTTGTAATCGGGCGAGTTTCTACTTTCAGATGCAACAGGAATATCTCGAGCTCGTCAATCCGTTCGCGAGATATGGGAATTTGAAGTTAAGGAATGGTTGAGAAACCATCAAAATTTTCGCAATTCTGATACAAATAACTGGAACGGCCTAGGGGAGAAGTACACACACCATTGTAATCGGGCAAGTTTCAACTTTCAGATGCAACAGGAACTTCTCGAGTTCGCCAATCCGTTGGCGAAGTATCGGTGTTTGAAGTTAAGGAATGGTTGAGAGACCATCACAATTTTCGCAAGTCTGATACTCGAAACCAATAACTAATGGGGCGAGATTCTACTTTCAGAAGCAACAAGAATTTTTCGAGTTCGTCAATCCGTTCGCGAGGTATGGGAGTTTGAAGTTAAGGAATGGTTGAGAAACCATCAAAATTTTCGCAAGTGTGATACTCGAAACCAATAAGTGGAATGGCCTAGGGGAAGAGTACACATACCATTGTAACCGGGCGAGTTTCTGCTTTCAGATGCAACAGGAATTTCTCGTGTTCGTCAATCAGTTCGCGAGATATGGGAGTTTGAAAATAAGGAATGGTTGAGAAACAATCACAATTTTCGCAATTCTGATGCTCGAAACGAATAACTGGAATGACCTAGGGGAAAGGTACACACACCATTGTAATCGGTCGACTTTCTACTTTCAGATGCAACAGGAAATAATCGAGTTCGTCAATCCGTTCGCGAGATATTGGAGTTTGAAGTTAAGGAATGCTTGAGAAACCATCAAAATTTTCGCAAGTCTGATACTCGAAACCAGTAACTACAAATGCCTAGGGGTAAAATACGCATACCTTTGTAATCGGGCAAGTTTCTACTTTCAGATGCAACAGGAACATCTCGAGTTCGCCAATCCGTTCGCGAGATATGGGAGTTTGAAGTTAAGGAATGGTTGAGAAACCATCAAAATTTTCGCAATTCTGATGCTAGAAACGAATAACTGGAATGACATAGGGGAAAAGTACACACACCACTGTAATCGGTCGACCTTCTGCTTTCAGATGCAACAGGACATAATCGAGTTCATCAATCCGTTCGCGAGATTTGGGAGTTTGAAGTTAAGGAATGGTTGAGAGACCATCACAATTTTCGCAAGTCTGATACGCGAAACCAATAACTACTATGGCCTAGGGCAAAAGTACACACACCATTGTAATGGGGCGAGATTCTACTTTCAGAAGCAACAGGAATTTTTCGAGTTCGTCAATCCGTTCGCGAGATATGGGAGTTTGAAGTTGAGGAATGGTTGAGAAACCATCAAAATGTTCGCAATTCTGATGCTTGAAACGAATAACTGGAATGACCTAGGGGAAAAGTACACACACCATTGTAATCGGTCGACCTTCTGCTTTCAGATGCAACAGGACATAATCGAGTTCATCAATCCGTTCGCGAGATTTGGGAGTTTGAAGTTAAGGAATGGTTGAGAGACCATCACAATTTTCGCAAGTCTGATACGCGAAACCAATAACTACTATGGCCTAGGGCAAAAGTACACACACCATTGTAATGGGGCGAGATTCTACTTTCAGAAGCAACAGGAATTTTTCGAGTTCGTCAATCCGTTCGCGAGGTATGGGAGTTTGAAATTAAGGAATGGTTGAGAAACCATCAAAATTTTCGCAATTCTGATGCTAGAAACGAATAACTGGAATGACCTAGGGGAAAAGTACATACACCACTGTAATCGGTCGACTTTCTGCTTTCAGATGCAACAGGAATTCCTCGAGTTCGTCAATCCGTTCGCGAAATACGGGAGTTTGAAGTTAAGGAATGGTTGAGAAACCATCACAATTTTCGCAAGTCTGTTACTCGAAACCAATAACTACTATGGCCTGGGGGAAGAATACACATACCTTTGCAATCGAGCGAGTTTCTACTTTCAGATGCAACAGGAATTTCTCGAGTTCGTCAATCCGTCCGCGAGATATGGGAGTTTGAAGTTGAGGAATGGTTGAGAAACCATCAAAATGTTCGCAATTCTGATGCTAGAAACGAATAACTGGAATGACCTAGGGGAAAAGTACACACACCATTGTAATCGGTCGACCTTCTGCTTTCAGATGCAACAGGACATAATCGAGTTCATCAATCCGTTCGCGAGATTTGGGAGTTTGAAGTTAAGGAATGGTTGAGAGACCATCACAATTTTCGCAAGTCTGATACGCGAAACCAATAACTACTATGGCCTAGGGCAAAAGTACACACACCATTGTAATGGGGCGAGATTCTACTTTCAGAAGCAACAGGAATTTTTCGAGTTCGTCAATCCGTTCGCGAGGTATGGGAGTTTGAAGTTAAGGAATGGTTGAGAAACCATCAAAATTTTCGCAAGTGTGATACTCGAAACCAATAAGTGGAATGGCCTAGGGGAAGAGTACACATACCATTGTAATCGGGCGAGTTTCTGCTTTCAGATGCAACAGGAATTTCTCGTGTTCGTCAATCAGTTCGCGAGATATGGGAGTTTGAAATTAAGGAATGATTGAGAAACAATCACAATTTTCGCAAATCTGATACTCGAAACCAATAACTACTATGGCCTGGGGGAAGAATACACATACCTTTGCAATCGAGCGAGCTTCTACTTTCAGATGCAACAGGAATTTCTCGAGTTCGTCAATCCGTTGGCGAGATATGGGAGTTTGAAGTTGAGGAATGGTTGAGAAACCATCAAAATGTTCGCAATTCTAATGCTAGAAACGAATAACTGGAATGACCTAGGGGAAAAGTACACACACCATTGTAATCGGTCGATCTTCTGCTTTCAGATGCAACAGGACATAATCGAGTTCATCAATCCGTTCGCGAGATTTGGGAGTTTGAAGTTAAGGAATGGTTGAGAGACCATCACAATTTTCGCAAGTCTGATACTCGAAACCAATAACTACTATGGCCTAGGGCAAAAATACACATACCGTTGTAATCGGACGAGTTTCTGGTTTCAGATGCAACAGGAACTTCTCGAGTTCGTCAATCCGTTCGCGAGATATGGGAGTTTGAGGTTAAGGAATGGTTGAGAAACCATCAAAATGTTCGCAATTCTGATGCTAGAAACGAATAACTGGAATGACCTAGGGGAAAAGTACACACACCATTGTAATCGGTCGACCTTCTGCTTTCAGATGCAACAGGACATAATCGAGTTCGTCAATCCGTTCGCGAGATATGGGAGTTTGAGGTTAAGGAATGGTTGAGAGACCATCACAATTTTCGCAAGTCTGATACTCGAAACCAATAACTACTATGGCCTAGGGGAAAAATACACATACCTTTGTAATCGGGCGAGTTTCTACTTTCAGATGCAACAAGAATTTCTCGAGTTCGTCAATCCGTTCGCGAGATATGGGAGTTTGAAGTTAAGGAATGGTTGAGAAACCATCACAATTTTCGCAAGTCTGATACTCGAAACCAATAACTACTATGGCCTAGGGCAAAAATACACATACCTCTGTAATCGGGCGAGTTTCTACTATCAGATGCAACAGGAATTTGTCGAATTCGTCAATCCGTTCGCGATATATGGGAGTTTGAAGTTAAAGAATGGTTGAGAAACCATCAAAATTTTCGCAATTCTGATGCTAGAAACGAATAACTGGGATGACCTAGGGGAAAAGTACACACACCATTGTAATCGGTCGACTTTCTGCTTTCAGATTTAACAGGAAATAATCGAGTTCGTCAATCCGTTCGCGAGATATGGGAGTTTGAAGTTAAGGAATGGTTGAGAGACCATCACAATTTTCGCAAGTCTGATACTCGAATCCAATAACTACTATGGCCTGGGGGAAAAATACACATACCTTTGCAATCGGGCGAGTTTCTACTTTCAGATGCAACAGGAATTTCTCGAGTTCGACAATCCGTTCGCGAGATATGGGAGTTTGAAGTTAAGGAATGGTTGAGAAACCATCAAAATTTTCGCAAGTCTGATACACGAAACCAATAACTACTATGGCCTAGGGCAAAAATACACATACCGTTGTAATCGGACGAGTTTCTGGTTTCAGATGCAACAGGAACTTCTCGAGTTCGTCAATCCGTTCGCGAGATATGGGAGTTTGAAGTTAAGGAATGGTTGAGAAACCATCACAATTTTCGCAATTCTGATGCTAGAAACGAATAACTGGAATGACCTAGGGAAAAAGTACACACACCATTGTAATCGGTCGACTTTCTGCTTTCAGATTTAACAGGAAATAATCGAGTTCGTCAATCCGTTCGCGAGATATGGGAGTTTGAAGTTAAGGAATGCTTGAGAAACCATCAAAATTTTCGCAAGTCTGATACTCGAAACCAATAACTACAAAGGCCTAGTGGAAAAATACACATACCTTTCTAATCGGGCGAGTTTCTACTTTCAGATGCAACAGGAATTTCTCGAGTTCGTCAATCCGTTCGCGAGATATGGGAGTTTGAAGATAAGGAATGATTGAGAAACCATCAAAATTTTCGCAAGTCTGATACTCGAAACCAATAACTACAAAGGCCTAGGGGAAAAATACACATAACTTTGTAATCGGGCGAGTTTCTACTTTCAGATGCAACAGGAATATCTCGAGCTCGTCAATCCGTTCGCGAGATATGGGAATTTGAAGTTAAGGAATGGTTGAGAAACCATCAAAATTTTCGCAATTCTGATACAAATAACTGGAACGGCCTAGGGGAGAAGTACACACACCATTGTAATCGGGCAAGTTTCAACTTTCAGATGCAACAGGAACTTCTCGAGTTCGCCAATCCGTTGGCGAAGTATCGGTGTTTGAAGTTAAGGAATGGTTGAGAGACCATCACAATTTTCGCAAGTCTGATACTCGAAACCAATAACTAATGGGGCGAGATTCTACTTTCAGAAGCAACAAGAATTTTTCGAGTTCGTCAATCCGTTCGCGAGGTATGGGAGTTTGAAGTTAAGGAATGGTTGAGAAACCATCAAAATTTTCGCAAGTGTGATACTCGAAACCAATAAGTGGAATGGCCTAGGGGAAGAGTACACATACCATTGTAACCGGGCGAGTTTCTGCTTTCAGATGCAACAGGAATTTCTCGTGTTCGTCAATCAGTTCGCGAGATATGGGAGTTTGAAAATAAGGAATGGTTGAGAAACAATCACAATTTTCGCAAATCTGATACTCGAAACCAATAACTACTATGGCCTGGGGGAAGAATACACATACCTTTGCAATCGAGCGAGCTTCTACTTTCAGATGCAACAGGAATTTCTCGAGTTCGTCAATCCGTTGGCCAGATATGGGAGTTTGAAGTTGAGGAATGTTTGAGAAACCATCAAAATGTTCGCAATTCTGATGCTAGAAACGAATAACTGGAATGACCTAGGGGAAAAGTACACACACCATTGTAATCGGTCGACCTTCTGCTTTCAGATGCAACAGGACATAATCGAGTTCATCAATCCGTTCGCGAGATTTGGGAGTTTGAAGTTAAGGAATGGTTGAGAGACCATCACAATTTTCGCGAGTCTGATACTCGAAACCAATAACTACTATGGCCTAGGGCAAAAATACACATACCGTTGTAATCGGACGAGTTTCTGGTTTCAGATGCAACAGGTACTTCTCGAGTTCGTCAATCCGTTCGCGAGATATGGGAGTTTGAAGTTAAGGAATGCTTGAGAAACCATCAAAATTTTCGCAAGTCTGATACTCGAAACCAATAACTACAAAGGCCTAGTGGAAAAATACACATACCTTTCTAATCGGGCGAGTTTCTACTTTCAGATGCAACAGGAATCTCTCGAGTTCGTCAATCCGTTCGCGAGATATGGGAGTTTGAAGTTAAGGAATGATTGAGAAACCATCAAAATTATCGCAAGTCTGATACTCGAAACCAATAACTACAAAGGCCTAGGGGAAAAATACACATAACTTTGTAATCGGGCGAGTTTCTACTTTCAGATGCAACAGGAATATCTCGAGCTCGTCAATCCGTTCGCGAGATATGGGAATTTGAAGTTAAGGAATGGTTGAGAAACCATCAAAATTTTCGCAATTCTGATACTCGAAACAAATAACTGGAACGGCCTAGGGGAGAAGTACACACACCATTGTAATCGGGCAAGCTTCTACTTTCAGATGCAACAGGAATTTCTCGAGTTCGTCAAACCGTTCGCGAGATATGGGAGTTTGAAGTTAAGGAATGGTTGAGAAACCATCTAAATTTTCGCAATTCTGATGCTCGAAACGAATAACTGGAATGACCTAGGGTAAATGTACACACACCATTGTAATCGGTCGACTTTCTACTTTCAGATGCAACAGGAAATAATCGAGTTCGTCAATCCGTTCGCGAGATATGGGAGTTTGAAGTTAAGGAATGCTTGAGAAACCATCAAAATTTTCGCAAGTCTGATACTCGAAACCAATAACTACAAAGGCTTAGGGGAAAAATTCACATACCGTTGTAATCGGAGGAGTTTCTTCTTCCAGATGCAACCGGAATTTCTCGTGTTCGTCAATCAGTTCGCGAGATATGGGAGTTTGAAGTTAAGGAATGGTTGAGAAACCATCACAATTTTCGCAAGTCTGATACTCGAAACCAATAACTACCATGGCCTAGGGCAAAAATACACATACCTCTGTAATCGGGCGAGTTTCTACTTTCAGATGCAACAGGAAATAATCGAGTTCGTCAATCCGTTCGCGAGATATGGGAGTTTGAAGTTAAGGAATGGTTGAGAGACCATCACAATTTTCGCAAGTCTGATACTCGAAACCAATAACTACTATGGCCTGGGGGAAAAGTACGCACACCATTGTAATGGGGCGAGATTCTACTTTCAGAAGCAACAGGAATTTTTCGAGTTCGTCAATCCGTTCGCGAGGTATGGGAGTTTGAAGTTAAGGAATGGTTGAGGAACCATCAAAATTTTCGCAAGTGTGATACTCGAAACCAATAAGTGGAATGGCCTAGGGGAAAGCTACACACACCATAGTAATGGGGCGAGTTTCTACTTTCAGATGCAACAGGAATTCCTCGAGTTCGTCAATCCGTTCGCGAAATACGGGAGTTTGAAGTTAAGGAATGATTGAGAAACCATCAAAATTTTCGCAAGTCTGATACTCGAAACCAATAACTACAAAGACCTAGGGGAAAAATACACATAACTTTGTAATCGGGCGAGTTTCTGCTTTCAGATGCAACAAGAATATCTCGAGCTCGTCAATCCGTTCGCGAGATATGGGAATTTGAAGTTAAGGAATGGTTGAGAAACCATAAAAGTTTTCGCAATTCCGATACTCGAAACAAATAACTGGAACGGCCTAGGGGAGAAGTACAAACACCATTGTAATGGGGCAAGTTTCTACTTTCAGAGGCAACAGGAACTTCTCGAGTTCGCCAATCCGTTGGCGAGGTATCGGAGTTTGAAGTTAAGGAATGGTTGAGAAACCATCAAAATTTTCACAAATCTGATAGTCGAATCCAATAACTACTATGGCCTAGGGGAAAAATACACATACCCTTCTAATCGGGCGAGTTTCAACTTTCAGATGCAAGAGGAATTTCTCGAGTTCGTCAATCCGTTCGCGAGATATGGGAGTTTGAAGTTAAGGAATGGTTGAGAAACCATCTAAATTTTCGCAATTCTGATGCTCGAAACGAATAACTGGAATGACCTAGGGGAAAAGTACACACACCATTGTAATCGGTCGACTTTCTACTTTCAGATGCAACAGGAAATAATCGAGTTCGTCAATCCCTTCGCGGGATATGGGAGTTTGAAGTTAAGGAATGCTTGAGAAACCATCAAAATTTTCGCAAGTCTGATACCCGAAACCAATAACTACAAAGCCCCAGGGGAAAAATACACATACCTTTGTAATCGGGCGAGTTTCTACTTTCCGGTGCAACAGGAAATAATCGAGTTCGTCATTCCGTTCGCGAGATATGGGAGTTTAAAGTTAAGGAATGCTTGAGAAACCATCAAAATTTTCGCAAGTCTGATACTCGAATCCAATAAATACAAAGCCCCAGGGGAAAAATACACATACCTTTGTAATCGGGCGAGTTTCTACTTTCCGGTGCAACAGGAAATAATCGAGTTCGTCATTCCGTTCGCGAGATATGGGAGTTTAAAGTTAAGGAATGCTTGAGAAACCATCAAAATTTTCGCAAGTCTGATACTCGAATCCAATAAATACAAAGGCCTAGGGCAAAAATACACATACCGTTGTAATCGGGAGAGTTTCTTCTTCCAGATGCAACCGGAATTTCTCGTGTTCGCTAATCCGTTCGCGAGATATGGAAGTTTGAAATTAAGGAACGGTTGAGAAACCATAAAAATTTTCGCAAATCTGATACTCGAAACCAATAACTACAAAGGCTTAGGGGAAGAATACACATACCGTTGTAATCGGGAGAGTTTCTTCGTCCAGATGCAACCGGAATTTCTCGTGTTCGTCAATCCGTTCGCGAGATATGGGAGTTTGAAGTTAAGGAATGTTTGAGAAACAATCACAATTTTCCCAAGTCGGATACTCGAAACCAATAACTACTGTGGCCTAGGCGAAAAATACACTTACCTTTGTAATTGGGCGAGTTTCTACATTCAGATGCAACAGGAATTTCTCGAGTTCGTCAATGCGTTCGCGAGATATGGGAGTTTGAAGTTAAGGAATGGTTGAGAGACCATCACAATTTTCGCAAGTCTGATACTCGAAACCAATAACTACTATGGCCTTGGGGAAAAATACACATACCTTTACAATCGGGCGAGTTTCTACTTTCAGATGCAACAGGAATTTCTCGAGTTCGACAATCCGTTCGCGAGATATGGGAGTTTGAAGTTAAGGAATGGTTGAGAAACCATCAAAATTTTCGCAAGTCTGATACTCGAAACCAATAACTACTATGGCCTAGGGCAAAAATACACATACCGTTGTAATCGGACGAGTTTCTGGTTTCAGATGCAACAGGAACTTCTCGAGTTCGTCAATCCGTTCGCGAGATATGGGAGTTTGAAGTTAAGGAATGGTTGAGAAACCATCACAATTTTCGCAATTCTGATGCTAGAAACGAATAACTGGAATGACCTAGGGAAAAAGTACACACACCAATGTAATCGGTCGACTTTCTGCTTTCAGATTTAACAGGAAATAATCGAGTTCGTCAATCCGTTCGCGAGATATGGGAGTTTGAAGTTAAGGAATGCTTGAGAAACCATCAAAATTTTCGCAAGTCTGATACTCGAAACCAATAACTACAAAGGCCTAGTGGAAAAATACACATACCTTTCTAATCGGGCGAGTTTCTACTTTCAGATGCAACAGGAATTTCTCGAGTTCGTCAATCCGTTCGCGAGATATGGGAGTTTGAAGTTAAGGAATGATTGAGAAACCATCAAAATTTTCGCAAGTCTGATACTCGAAACCAATAACTACAAAGGCCTAGGGGAAAAATACACATAACTTTGTAATCGGGCGAGTTTCTACTTTCAGATGCAACAGGAATATCTCGAGCTCGTCAATCCGTTCGCGAGATATGGGAATTTGAAGTTAAGGAATGCTTGAGAAACCATCAAAATTTTCGCAATTCTGATACAAATAACTGGAACGGCCTAGGGGAGAAGTACACACACCATTGTAATCGGGCAAGTTTCAACTTTCAGATGCAACAGGAACTTCTCGAGTTCGCCAATCCGTTGGCGAGGTATCGGAGTTTGAAGTTAAGGAATGGTTGAGAGACCATCACAATTTTCGCAAGTCTGATACTCGAAACCAATAACTACTATGGCCTAGGGCAAAAGTACACACACCATTGTAATGGGGCGAGATTCTACTTTCAGAAGCAACAGGAATTTTTCGAGTTCGTCAATCCGTTCGCGAGGTATGGGAGTTTGAAGTTAAGGAATGGTTGAGAAACCATCAAAATTTTCGCAAGTGTGATACTCGAAACCAATAAGTGGAATGGCCTAGGGGAAGAGTACACATACCATTGTAATCGGGCGAGTTTCTGCTTTCAGATGCAACAGGAATTTCTCGTGTTCGTCAATCAGTTCGCGAGATATGGGAGTTTGAAATTAAGGAATGGTTGAGAAACAATCACAATTTTCGCAAATCTGATACTCGAAACCAATAACTACTATGGCCTGGGGGAAGAATACACATACCTTTGCAATCGAGCGAGCTTCTACTTTCAGATGCAACAGGAATTTCTCGAGTTCGTTAATCCGTTGGCGAGATATGGGAGTTTGAAGTTGAGGAATGGTTGAGAAACCATCAAAATGTTCGCAATTCTGATGCTAGAAACGAATAACTGGAATGACCTAGGGGAAAAGTACACACACCATTGTAATCGGTCGACCTTCTGCTTTCAGATGCAACAGGACATAATCGAGTTCATCAATCCGTTCGCGAGATTTGGGAGTTTGAAGTTAAGGAATGGTTGAGAGACCATCACAATTTTCGCAAGTCTGATACTCGAAACCAATAACTACTATGGCCTGGGGGAAAAATACACATACCTTTGCAATCGGGCGAGTTTCTACTTTCAGATGCAACAGGAATTTCTCGAGTTCGACAATCCGTTCGCGAGATATGGGAGTTTGAAGTTAAGGAATGGTTGAGAAACCATCAAAATTTTCGCAAGTCTGATACTCGAAACCAATAACTACTATGGCCTAGGGCAAAAATACACACACCGTTGTAATCGGACGAGTTTCTGGTTTCAGATGCAACAGGAACTTCTCGAGTTCGTCAATCCGTTCGCGAGGTATGGGAGTTTGAAGTTAAGGAATGCTTGAGAAACCATCAAAATTTTCGCAAGTCTGATACTCGAAACCAATAACTACCATGGCCTAGGGGAATATTGCACATACCTTTGTAATCGGGCGAGTTTCTACTTTCAGATGCAATAGGAATTTCTCGAGTTCGTCAATCCGTTTGCGAGATATGGGAGTTTGAAGTTAAGGAATGGTTGAGAAACTATCAAAATTTTGGCAAGTGTGATACTCGAAATCAATAACTGGAATGGCCTAGGGGAAAAGTACACATACCATTGTAATGGGGAGAGTTTCTACTTTCAGATGAAACAGGAATTTCTCGAGTTTGTCAATCCGTTCGCGAGATATGGGAGTTTGAAGTTAAAGAATGGTTGAGAGACCATCACAATTTTCGCAAGTATGATACTCGAAACCAATAACTACTATGTCCTAGGGGAAAAATACACATAGCGTTGTAATCGGGAGAGTTTCTATTTTCAGATGCAACAGATATATTTCGGATTCGTCAATCCGTTCGCGAAATATGGGAGTTTGGAGTTAAGGAATGGTTGAGAAACCATAAAAATTTTCGCAAGTCTGATACTCGAAACCAATAACTACAAAGGCCTAGGGGAAAAATACACATACCTTTGCAATCGGTCGAGTTTCTACTTTCAGATGCAACAGGAATTTCTCGAGCTCGTCAATCCGTTCGTGAGATATGGGAGTTTGAAATTAAGGAACGGTTGAGAAACAATCACAATTTTCGCAAGTCTGATACTCGAAACCAATAACTACTGTGGCCTAGGGGTGAAATACACATACCTTTGTAATCGGGCGAGTTTCTACTTTCAGATGCAACAGGAATTTCTCGAGTTCGTCAATCCGTTCGCGAGATATGGGAGTTTGAATTTAAGGAATGGTTGAGAAACCATCAAAATTTTCGCAAGTCTGATACTCGAAACCAATAACTACAAAGGCCTAGGGGAAAAATACACATACCTTTGCAATCGGGCGAGTTTCTACTTTCAGATGCAACAGGAATTTCTCGAGCTCGTCAATCCGTTCGCGAGAAATGGGAGTTTGAAATTAAGGAATGGTTGAGAAACCATCACAATTTTCGCAAGTCTGATACTCGAAACCAATAACTACTATGGCCTAGGGGAAAAATACACATACCTTTGTAATCGCGCGAGTTTCTACTTTCAGATGCAACAGGAATTTCTCGAGTTCGTCAATCCGTTCGCGAGATATGGGAGTTTGAAGTTAAGGAATGGTTGAGATACCATCAAAATTTTCGCAAGTCTGATACTCGAAACCAATAACTACAATGGCCTAGGGGAAAAATACACGTAGCATTGTAATCGGGGGAGTTTCTATTTTCAGATGCAACAGAAATTTTTCGGAGTCGTCAATCCGTTCGCCAGATATGGGAGTTGGAAGTTAAGGAATGGTTGAGAAACCATCAAAATTTTCGCAAGTCTGATACTCGAAACCAATAACTACAATTGCCTAGGGCAAAAATACACATAGCATTGTAATCGGGGGAGTTTCTATTTTCAGATGCAACAGAAATTTTTCGGATTCGTCAATCCGTTCGCGAGATATGGGAGTTTGAAGTTAAGGAATGGTTGAGAAACCATCAAAACTTTCGCAATTCTGATACTCGAAACCAATAACTACTATGGCCTAGGGCAAAAATACACATACCGTTGTAATCGGACGAGTTTCTGGTTTCAGATGCAACAGGAATTTATCGAGTTCGTAAATCCGTTCGCGAGATATGGGAGTTTGAAATTAAGGAACGGTTGAGAAACCATCAAAACTTTCGCTGGTCTGATACTCGAAACCAATAACTACTATGGCCTATGGCAAAAATACACATACCGTTGTAATCGGGCGAGTTTCTACTTTCAGATGCAACAGGATTTTCTCGAGTTCGTCAATCCGTTCGCGAGATATGGGAGTTTGAAGTTAAGGAATGGTTGAGAAACCATCAAAATTTTCGCAAGACTGATACTCGAAACCAATAACTACAAAGCTTAGGGGAAAAATACACATACCGTTGTAATCGGGAGAGTTTCTTCTTCCAGATGCAACCGGAATTTCTCGTGTTCGCTAATCCGTTCGCGAGATATGGAAATTTGAAATTAAGGAACGGTTGAGTAACCATAAAAATTTTCGCAAATCTGATACTCGAAACCAATAATTACAAAGGCTTAGGGGAAGAATACACATACCGTTGTAATCGGGAGAGTTTCTTCGTCCAGATGCAACAGGAATTTCTCGTGTTCGTCAATCCGTTCGCGAGATATGGGAGTTTGAAATTAAGGAACGGTTGAGAAACAATCACAATTTTCGCAAGTCTGATACTCGAAACCAATAACTACTGTGGCCTAGGGGAAAAATACACATACCTTTGTAATCGGGCGAGTTTCTACTTTCAGATGCAACAGGAATTTCTCGAGTTCGTCAATCCGTTCGCGTGATATGGGAGTTTGAAGTTAAGGAATGGTTGAGAAACCATCAAAATTTTCGCAAGTCTGATACTCGAAACCAATAACTACAAAGGCCTAGGGGAAAAATACACATACCATTGCAATCGGGCGAGTTTCTACTTTCAGATGCAGCTGGAATTTCTCGAGCTCGTCAATCCGTTTGTGAGATATGGGAGTTTGAAATTAAGGAACGGTTGAGAAACAATCACAATTTTCGCAAGTCTGATACTCGAAACCAATAACTACTGTGGCCTAGGGGTGAAATACACATACCTTTGTAATCGGGCGAGTTTCTACTTTCAGATGCAACAGGAATTTCTCGAGTTCGTCAATCCGTTCGCGAGATATGGGAGTTTGAATTTTAGGAATGGTTGAGAAACCATCAAAATTTTCGCAAGTCTGATACTCGAAACCAATAACTACTCTGGCCTAGGGGTGAAATACACATACCTTTGTAATCGGGCGAGTTTCTACTTTCAGATGCAACAGGAATTTCTCGAGTTCGTCAATCCGTTCGCGAGATATGGGAGTTTGAATTTAAGGAATGGTTGAGAAACCATCAAAATTTTCCCAAGTCTGATACTCGAAACCAATAACTACAAAGCCCCAGGGGGAAAATACACATACCTTTGTAATCGGGCGAGTTTCTACTTTCCGGTGCAACAGGAATTTCTCGAGCTCGTCAATCCGTTCGTGAGATATGGGAGTTTGAAATTAAGGAACGGTTGAGAAACAATCACAATTTTCGCAAGTCTGATACTCGAAACCAATAACTACTCTGGCCTAGGGGTGAAATACACATACCTTTGTAATCGGGCGAGTTTCTACTTTCAGATGCAACAGGAATTTCTCGAGTTCGTCAATCCGTTCGCGAGATATGGGAGTTTGAATTTAAGGAATGGTTGAGAAACCATCAAAATTTTCGCAAGTCTGATACTCGAAACCAATAACTACAAAGGCCTAGGGGAAAAATACACATACCTTTGCAATCGGGCGAGTTTCTACTTTCAGATGCAACAGGAATTTCTCGAGCTCGTCAATCCGTTCGCGAGATATGGGAGTTTGAAATTAAGGAATGGTTGAGAAACCATCAATTTTCGCAAGTCTGATACTCGAATCCAATAACTACTATGGCCTAGGAGAAAAATACACATACCTTTGTAATCGCGCGAGTTTCTACTTTCAGATGCAACAGGAATTTCTCGAGTTCGTCAATCCGTTCGCGAGATATGGGAGTTTGAAGTTAAGGAATGGTTGAGAAACCATCAAAATTTTCCCAAGTCTGATACTCGAAACCAATAACTACAAAGCCCCAGGGGAAAAATACACATACCTTTGTAACCGGGCGAGTTTCTACTTTCCGGTGCAACAGGAATTTCTCGAGCTCGTCAATCCGTTCGTGAGATATGGGAGTTTGAAATTAAGGAACGGTTGAGAAACAATCACAATTTTCGCAAGTCTGATACTCGAAACCAATAACTACTCTGGCCTAGGGGTGAAATACACATACCTTTGTAATCGGGCGAGTTTCTACTTTCAGATGCAACCGGAATTTCTCCAGTTCGTCAATCCGTTCGCGAGATATGGGAGTTTGAATTTAAGGAATGGTTGAGAAACCATCAAAATTTTCGCAAGTCTGATACTCGAAACCAATAACTACAAAGGCCTAGGGGAAAAATACACGTACCTTTGCAATCGGGCGAGTTTCTACTTTCAGATGCAACAGGAATTTCTCGAGCTCGTCAATCCGTTCGCGAGATATGGGAGTTTGAAATTAAGGAATGGTTGAGAAACCATCACAATTTTCGCAAGTCTGATACTCGAAACCAATAACTACTATGGCCCAGGAGAAAAATACACATACCTTTGTAATCGCGCGAGTTTCTACTTTCAGATGCAACAGGAATTTCTCGAGTTCGTCAATCCGTTCGTGAGATATGGGAGTTTGAATTTAAGGAATGGTTTAGAAACCATCAAAATTTTCGCAAGTCTGATACTCGAAACCAATAACTACAATGGCCTAGGGGAAAAATACACGTAGCGTTGTAATCGGGGGAGTTTCTATTTTCAGATGCAACAGAAATTTTTCAGATTCGTCAATCCGTTCGCCAGATATGGGAGTTGGAAGTTAAGGAATGGTTGAGAAACCATCAAAATTTTCGCAAGTCTGATACTCGAAACCAATAACTACTATGGCCTAGGGCAAAAATACACATACCGTTGTAATCGGACGAGTTTCTGGTTTCAGATGCAACAGGAATTTATCGAGTTCGTAAATCCGTTCGCGAGATATGGGAGTTTGAAATTAAGGAACGGTTGAGAAACCATCAAAACTTTCGCTGGTCTGATACTCGAAACCAATAACTACTATGGCCTAGGGCAAAAATACACATACCGTTGTAATCGGGCGAGTTTCTACTTTCAGATGCAACAGGAATTTCTCGAGTTCGTCAATCCGTTCGCGAGATATGGGAGTTTGAAGTTAAGGAATGGTTGAGAAACCATCAAAATTTTCGCAAAGCTGATACTCGAAACCAATAACTACAAAGGCTTAGGGGAAAAATACACATACCGTTGTAATCGGGAGAGTTTCTTCTTCCAGATGCAACCGGAATTTCTCGTGTTCGCTAATCCGTTCGCGAGATATGGGTGTTTGAAATGAAGGAATGGTTGAGAAACCATCACAATTTTCGCCAGTCTGATACTCGAAACCAATCACTACAAAGGCCTAGGGGAAAAAAAACACATACCTTTGCAATCGGGCGAGTTTCTACTTTCAGATGCAACAGGAATTTCTCGAGCTCGTCAATCCGTTCGCGAGATATGGGAGTTTGAAATTAAGGAATGGTTGAGAAACCATCACAATTTTCGCAAGTCTGATACTCGAAACCAATAACTACTATGGCCTAGGAGAAAAATACACGTAGCATTGTAATCGGGGGAGTTTCTATTTTCAGATGCAACAGAAATTTTTCGGAGTCGTCAATCCGTTCGCCAGATATGGGAGTTGGAAGTTAAGGAATGGTTGAGAAACCATCAAAATTTTCGCAAGTCTGATACTCGAAACCAATAACTACAATTGCCTAGGGCAAAAATACACATAGCATTGTAATCGGGGGAGTTTCTATTTTCAGATGCAACAGAAATTTTTCGGATTCGTCAATCCGTTCGCGAGATATGGGAGTTTGAAGTTAAGGAATGGTTGAGAAACCATCAAAACTTTCGCAATTCTGATACTCGAAACCAATAACTACTATGGCCTAGGGCAAAAATACACATACCGTTGTAATCGGACGAGTTTCTGGTTTCAGATGCAACAGGAATTTATCGAGTTCGTAAATCCGTTCGCGAGATATGGGAGTTTGAAATTAAGGAACGGTTGAGAAACCATCAAAACTTTCGCTGGTCTGATACTCGAAACCAATAACTACTATGGCCTATGGCAAAAATACACATACCGCTGTAATCGGGCGAGTTTCTACATTCAGATGCAACAGGATTTTCTCGAGTTCGTCAATCCGTTCGCGAGATATGGGAGTTTGAAGTTAAGGAATGGTTGAGAAACCATCAAAATTTTCGCAAGACTGATACTCGAAACCAATAACTACAAAGGCTTAGGGGAAAAATACACATACCGTTGTAATCGGGAGAGTTTCTTCTTCCAGATGCAACCGGAATTTCTCGTGTTCGCTAATCCGTTCGCGAGATATGGAAGTTTGAAATTAAGGAACGGTTGAGTAACCATAAAAATTTTCGCAAATCTGATACTCGAAACCAATAATTACAAAGGCTTAGGGGAAGAATACACATACCGTTGTAATCGGGAGAGTTTCTTCGTCCAGATGCAACAGGAATTTCTCGTGTTCGTCAATCCGTTCGCGAGATATGGGAGTTTGAAGTTAAGGAATGTTTGAGAAACAATCACAATTTTCCCAAGTCGGATACTCGAAACCAATAACTACTGTGGCCTAGGCGAAAAATACACTTACCTTTGTAATTGGGCGAGTTTCTACATTCAGATGCAACAGGAATTTCTCGAGTTCGTCAATGCGTTCGCGAGATATGGGAGTTTGAAGTTAAGGAATGGTTGAGAAAAGCATCAAAATTTTCCCAAGTCTGATACTCGAAACCAATAACTACAAAGGCCTAGGGGAAAAATACACATACCTGTGCAATCGGGCGAGTTTCTACTTTCAGATGCAACAGGAATTTCTCGAGCTCGTCAATCCGTTCGCGAGATATGGGAGTTTGAAATTAAGGAATGGTTGAGAAACCATCAAAATTTTCGCAAGTCTGGTACTCGAAACCAATAACTACAATTGCCTAGGGCAAAAATACACATAGCATTGTAATCGGGGGAGTTTCTATTTTCAGATGCAACAGAATTTTTTCGGATTCGTCAATCCGTTCGCGAGATATGGGAGTTTGAAGTTAAGGAATGGTTGAGAAACCATCAAAACTTTCGCAATTCTGATACTCGAAACCAATAACTACAATGGCCTAGGGCAAAAATACACATACCGTTGTAATCGGACGAGTTTCTGGTTTCAAATGCAACAGGAATTTATCGAGTTCGTAAATCCGTTCGCGAGATATGGGAGTTTGAAATTAAGGAACGGTTGAGAAACCATCAAAACTTTCGCTGGTCTGATACTCGAAACCAATAACTACTATGGCCTAGGGCAAAAATACACATACCGTTGTAATCGGTCGAGTTTCTACTTTCAGATGCAACAGGAATTTCTCGAGTTCGTCAATCCGTTCGCGAGATATGGGAGTTTGAAGTTAAGGAATGGTTGAGAAACCATCAAAATTTTCGCAAAGCTGATACTCGAAACCAATAACTACAAAGGCTTAGGGGAAAAATACACATACCGTTGTAATCGGGAGAGTTTCTTCTTCCAGATGCAACCGGAATTTCTCGTGTTCGCTAATCCGTTCGCGAGATATGGGAGTTTGAAATGAAGGAATGGTTGAGAACCCATCACAATTTTCGCCAGTCTGATACTCGAAACCAATCACTACAAAGGCCTAGGGGAAAAATACACATACCTTTGCAATCGGGCGAGTTTCTACTTTCAGATGCAACAGGAATTTCTCGAGCTCGTCAATCCGTTCGCGAGATATGGGAGTTTGAAATTAAGGAACGGTTGAGAAACAATCACAATTTTCGCAAGTCTGATACTCGAAACCAATAACTACTGTGGCCTAGGGGAAAAATACACATACTTTTGTAATCGGGCGAGTTTCTACTTTCAGATGCAACAGGAATTTCTCGAGTTCGTCAATCCGTTCGCGTGATATGGGAGTTTGAAGTTAAGGAACGGTTGAGAAACCATCAAAATTTTCGCAAGTCTGATACTCGAAACCAATAACTACAAAGGCCTAGGGGAAAAATACACATACCATTGCAATCGGGCGAGTTTCTACTTTCAGATGCAGCTGGAATTTCTCGAGCTCGTCAATCCGTTTGTGAGATATGGGAGTTTGAAATTAAGGAACGGTTGAGAAACAATCACAATTTTCGCAAGTCTGATACTCGAAACCAATAACTACTGTGGCCTAGGGGTGAAATACACATACCTTTGTAATCGGGCGAGTTTCTACTTTCAGATGCAACAGGAATTTCTCGAGTTCGTCAATCCGTTCGCGAGATATGGGAGTTTGAATTTAAGGAATGGTTGAGAAACCATCACAATTTTCGCCAGTCTGATACTCGAAACCAATCACTACAAAGGCCTAGGGGAAAAATACACATACCTTTGCAATCGGGCGAGTTTCTACTTTCAGATGCAACAGGAATTTCTCGAGCTCGTCAATCCGTTCGCGAGATATGGGAGTTTGAAATTAAGGAATGGTTGAGAAACCATCACAATTTTCGCAAGTCTGATACTCGAAACCAATAACTACTATGGCCTAGGAGAAAAATACACGTAGCATTGTAATCGGGGGAGTTTCTATTTTCAGATGCAACAGGAATTTCTCGAGCTCGTCAATCCGTTCGCGAGATATGGAAGTTTGAAATTAAGGAACGGTTGAGTAACCATAAAAATTTTCGCAAATCTGATACTCGAAACCAATAATTACAAAGGCTTAGGGGAAGAATACACATACCGTTGTAATCGGGAGAGTTTCTTCGTCCAGATGCAACAGGAATTTCTCGTGTTCGTCAATCCGTTCGCGAGATATGGGAGTTTGAAGTTAAGGAATGTTTGAGAAACAATCACAATTTTCCCAAGTCGGATACTCGAAACCAATAACTACTGTGGCCTAGGCGAAAAATACACTTACCTTTGTAATTGGGCGAGTTTCTACATTCAGATGCAACAGGAATTTCTCGAGTTCGTCAATGCGTTCGCGAGATATGGGAGTTTGAAGTTAAGGAATGGTTGAGAAAAGCATCAAAATTTTCCCAAGTCTGATACTCGAAACCAATAACTACAAAGGCCTAGGGGAAAAATACACATACCTGTGCAATCGGGCGAGTTTCTACTTTCAGATGCAACAGGAATTTCTCGAGCTCGTCAATCCGTTCGCGAGATATGGGAGTTTGAAATTAAGGAATGGTTGAGAAACCATCAAAATTTTCGCAAGTCTGGTACTCGAAACCAATAACTACAATTGCCTAGGGCAAAAATACACATAGCATTGTAATCGGGGGAGTTTCTATTTTCAGATGCAACAGAATTTTTTCGGATTCGTCAATCCGTTCGCGAGATATGGGAGTTTGAAGTTAAGGAATGGTTGAGAAACCATCAAAACTTTCGCAATTCTGATACTCGAAACCAATAACTACAATGGCCTAGGGCAAAAATACACATACCGTTGTAATCGGACGAGTTTCTGGTTTCAAATGCAACAGGAATTTATCGAGTTCGTAAATCCGTTCGCGAGATATGGGAGTTTGAAATTAAGGAACGGTTGAGAAACCATCAAAACTTTCGCTGGTCTGATACTCGAAACCAATAACTACTATGGCCTAGGGCAAAAATACACATACCGTTGTAATCGGTCGAGTTTCTACTTTCAGATGCAACAGGAATTTCTCGAGTTCGTCAATCCGTTCGCGAGATATGGGAGTTTGAAGTTAAGGAATGGTTGAGAAACCATCAAAATTTTCGCAAAGCTGATACTCGAAACCAATAACTACAAAGGCTTAGGGGAAAAATACACATACCGTTGTAATCGGGAGAGTTTCTTCTTCCAGATGCAACCGGAATTTCTCGTGTTCGCTAATCCGTTCGCGAGATATGGGAGTTTGAAATGAAGGAATGGTTGAGAACCCATCACAATTTTCGCCAGTCTGATACTCGAAACCAATCACTACAAAGGCCTAGGGGAAAAATACACATACCTTTGCAATCGGGCGAGTTTCTACTTTCAGATGCAACAGGAATTTCTCGAGCTCGTCAATCCGTTCGCGAGATATGGGAGTTTGAAATTAAGGAACGGTTGAGAAACAATCACAATTTTCGCAAGTCTGATACTCGAAACCAATAACTACTGTGGCCTAGGGGAAAAATACACATACTTTTGTAATCGGGCGAGTTTCTACTTTCAGATGCAACAGGAATTTCTCGAGTTCGTCAATCCGTTCGCGTGATATGGGAGTTTGAAGTTAAGGAATGGTTGAGAAACCATCAAAATTTTCGCAAGTCTGATACTCGAAACCAATAACTACAAAGGCCTAGGGGAAAAATACACATACCATTGCAATCGGGCGAGTTTCTACTTTCAGATGCAGCTGGAATTTCTCGAGCTCGTCAATCCGTTTGTGAGATATGGGAGTTTGAAATTAAGGAACGGTTGAGAAACAATCACAATTTTCGCAAGTCTGATACTCGAAACCAATAACTACTGTGGCCTAGGGGTGAAATACACATACCTTTGTAATCGGGCGAGTTTCTACTTTCAGATGCAACAGGAATTTCTCGAGTTCGTCAATCCGTTCGCGAGATATGGGAGTTTGAATTTAAGGAATGGTTGAGAAACCATCAAAATTTTCGCAAGTCTGATACTCGAAACCAATAACTACAAAGGCCTAGGGGAAAAATACACATACCTTTGCAATCGGGCGAGTTTCTACTTTCAGATGCAACAGGAATTTCTCGAGCTCGTCAATCCGTTCGCGCGATATTGGAGTTTGAAGTTAAGGAATGCTTGAGAAACCATCAAAATTTTCGCAAGTCTGATACTCGAAACCAGTAACTACAAAGGCCTAGGGGTAAAATACGCATACCTTTGTAATCGGGCAAGTTTCTACTTTCAGATGCAACAGGAACATCTCGAGTTCGCCAATCCGTTCGCGAGATATGGGAGTTTGAAGTTAAGGAATGGTTGAGAAACCATCAAAATTTTCGCAATTCTGATGCTAGAAACGAATAACTGGAATGACCTAGGGGAAAAGTACACACACCACTGTAATCGGTCGACTTTCTGCTTTCAGATGCAACAGGAAATAATCGAGTTCGTCAATCCGTTTGCGAGATATGGGAGTTTGAAGTTAAGGAATGCTTGAGAAACCATCAAAATTTTCGCAAGTCTGATACTCGAAACCAATAACTACAAAGGCTTAGGGGAAAAATTCACATACCGTTGTAATCGGAGGAGTTTCTTCTTCCAGATGCAACCGGAATTTCTCGTGTTCGTCAATCAGTTCGCGAGATATGGGAGTTTGAAATTAAGGAATGGTTGAGAAACAATCACAATTTTCGCAAGTCTGATACTCGAAACCAATAACTACTATGGCCTAGGGGAAAAATACACATACCTTTGTAATCGGGCGAGTTTCTACTTTCCGATGCAACAGGAATTTCTCGAGTTCGTCAATCCGTTCGCGAGATATGGGAGTTTGAAGTTAAGGAATGGTTGAGAAACCATCACAATTTTCGCAAGTCTGATACTCGAAACCAATAACTACTATGGCCTAGGGCAAAAATACACATACCTCTGTAATCGGGCGAGTTTCTACTATCAGATGCAACAGGAATTTGTCGAATTCGTCAATCCTTTCGCGATATATGGGAGTTTGAAGTTAAGGAATGGTTGAGAAACCATCAAAATTTTCCCAAGTCTGATACTCGAAACCAATAACTACAAAGCCCCAGGGGAAAAATACACATACCTTTGTAACCGGGCGAGTTTCTACTTTCCGGTGCAACAGGAATTTCTCGAGCTCGTCAATCCGTTCGTGAGATATGGGAGTTTGAAATTAAGGAACGGTTGAGAAACAATCACAATTTTCGCAAGTCTGATACTCGAAACCAATAACTACTCTGGCCTAGGGGTGAAATACACATACCTTTGTAATCGGGCGAGTTTCTACTTTCAGATGCAACAGGAATTTCTCGAGTTCGTCAATCCGTTCGCGAGATATGGGAGTTTGAATTTAAGGAATGGTTGAGAAACCATCAAAATTTTCGCAAGTCTGATACTCGAAACCAATAACTACAAAGGCCTAGGGGAAAAATACACATACCTTTGCAATCGGGCGAGTTTCTACTTTCAGATGCAACAGGAATTTCTCGAGCTCGTCAATCCGTTCGCGAGATATGGGAGTTTGAAATTAAGGAATGGTTGAGAAACCATCACAATTTTCGCAAGTCTGATACTCGAAACCAATAACTACTATGGCCTAGGAGAAAAATACACATACCTTTGTAATCGCGCGAGTTTCTACTTTCAGATGCAACTGGAATTTCTCGAGTTCGTCAATCCGTTCGTGAGATATGGGAGTTTGAAGTTAAGGAATGGTTGAGAAACCATCAAAATTTTCGCAAGTCTGATACTCGAAACCAATAACTACAATGGCCTAGGGGAAAAATACACGTAGCGTTGTAATCGGGGGAGTTTCTATTTTCAGATGCAACAGAAATTTTTCAGATTCGTCAATCCGTTCGCCAGATATGGGAGTTGGAAGTTAAGGAATGGTTGAGAAACCATCAAAATTTTCGCAAGTCTGATACTCGAAACCAATAACTACTATGGCCCAGGGCAAAAATACACATACCGTTGTAATCGGACGAGTTTCTGGTTTCAGATGCAACAGGAATTTATCGAGTTCGTAAATCCGTTCGCGAGATATGGGAGTTTGAAATTAAGGAACGGTTGAGAAACCATCAAAACTTTCGCTGGTCTGATACTCGAAACCAATAACTACTATGGCCTAGGGCAAAAATACACATACCGTTGTAATCGGGCGAGTTTCTACTTTCAGATGCAACAGGAATTTCTCGAGTTCGTCAATCCGTTCGCGAGATATGGGAGTTTGAAGTTAAGGAATGGTTGAGAAACCATCAAAATTTTCGCAAAGCTGATACTCGAAACCAATAACTACAAATGCTTAGGGGAAAAATACACATACCGTTGTAATCGGGAGAGTTTCTTCTTCCAGATGCAACCGGAATTTCTCGTGTTCGCTAATCCGTTGGCGAGATATGGGTGTTTGAAATGAAGGAATGGTTGAGAAACCATCACAATTTTCGCCAGTCTGATACTCGAAACCAATCACTACAAAGGCCTAGGGGAAAAAAAACACATACCTTTGCAATCGGGCGAGTTTCTACTTTCAGATGCAACAGGAATTTCTCGAGCTCGTCAATCCGTTCGCGAGATATGGGAGTTTGAAATTAAGGAACGGTTGAGAAACAATCACAATTTTCGCAAGTCTGATACTCGAAACCAATAACTACTGTGGCCTAGGGGAAAAATACACTTACCTTTGTAATCGGGCGAGTTTCTACTTTCAGATGCAACAGGAATTTCTTGAGTTCGTCAATCCGTTCGCGAGATATGGGAGTTTGAAGTTAAGGAATGGTTGAGAAACCATCAAAATTTTCGCAAGTCTGATACTCGAAACCAATAACTACAAAGGCCTAGGGGAAAAATACACATACCATTGCAATCGGGCGAGTTTCTACTTTCAGATGCAGCTGGAATTTCTCGAGCTCGTCAATCCGTTCGCGAGATATGGAAGTTTGAAATTAAGGAACGGTTGAGAAACCATAAAAATTTTCGCAAATCTGATACTCGAAACCAATAACTACTGTGGCCTAGCGGAAAAATACACTTACCTTTGTAATTGGGCGAGTTTCTACTTTCAGATGCAACAGGAATTTCACGAGTATGTCAATCCGTTCGCGAGATATGGGAGTCTGAAGTTAAGGAATGGTTGAGAAACCATCAAAACTTTCCCAAGTCTGATACTCGAAACCAATAACTACAAAGGCCTAGGGGAAAAATACACATACCATTGTAATCGGGCGAGTTTCTACTTTCAGATGCAACAGGAATTTCTCGAGCTCGTCAATCCGTTCGCGAGATATGGAAGTTTGAAATTAAGGAACGGTTGAGAAACCATCAAAATTTTCGCGAGTCTGATACTCGAAACCAATAACTACAAAGGCTTAGGGGAAAAATACACATACCGTTGTAATCGGGAGAGTTTCTTCTTCCAGGTGCAACCGGAATTTCTCGTGTTCGTCAATCCGTTCGCGAGATATGGGAGTTTGAAGTTAAGGAACGGTTGAGAAACAATCACAATTTTCGCAAGTCTGATACTCCAAACCAATAACTACTGTCGCCTAGGGGAAAAATACACATACCTGGGTAATTGGGCGAGTTTCTACTTTCAGATGCAACAGGAATTTCTCGAGTATGTCAATCCGTTCGCGCGATATGGGAGTTTGAAGTTAACGAATGGTTGAGAAACCATCAAAATTTTCGCAATTCTGATGCTAGAAACGGATAACTGGAATGACCTAGGGGAAAAGTACACACACCATTCTAATCGGTCGAGTTTCTAATTTCAGATGCAACGGGAAATAATCGAGTTCTTCAATCCGTTCGCGAGATATGGGAGTTTGAAGTTAAGGAATGATTGAGAAACCATCAAAATTTTCCCAAGTCTGATACTCGAAACCAATAACTACAAAGGCCTAGCGGAAAAATACACATACCTTTGTAATCGGGCGAGTTTCTACTTTCAGATGCAACAGGAACCTCCCGAGTATGTCAATCCGTTCGCGAGATATGGGAGTTTGAAGTTAAGGAATGGTTGAGAGACCATCACAATTTTCGCAAGTCTGATACTCGAAACCAATAACTACTATGGCCTGGGGGAAAAGTACACACACCGTTGTAATGGGGCGAGATTCTACTTTCAGAAGCAACAGGAATTTTTCGAGTTCGTCAATCCGTTCGCGAGGTATGGGAGTTTGAAGTTAAGGAATGGTTGAGAAACCATCAAAATTTTCGCAAGTGTGATACTCGAAACCAATAAGTGGAATGGCCTAGGGGAAAGCTACACACACCATAGTAATGGGGCGAGTTTCTACTTTCAGATGCAACAGGAATTCCTCGAGTTCGTCAATCCGTTCGCGAAATACGGGAGTTTGAAGTTAAGGAATGGTTGAGAGACCATCACAATTTTCGCAAGTGTGATACTCGAAACCAATAACTACTATGGCCTGGGGGAAGAATACACATACCTTTGCAATCGGGCGAGTTTCTACTTTCAGATGCAACAGCAGTTTCTCGAGTTCGACAATCCGTTCGCGAGATATGGGAGTTTGAAGTTAAGGAATGGTTGAGAAACCATCAAAATTTTCGCAAGTCTGATACTCGAAACCAATAACTACTATGGCCTAGGGCAAAAATACACATACCGTTGTAATCGGACGAGTTTCTGGTTTCAGATGCAACAGGAACTTCTCGAGTTCGTCAATCCGTTCGCGAGATATGGGAGTTTGAAGTTAAGGAATGGTTGAGAAACCATCACAATTTTCGCAATTCTGATGCTAGAAACGAATAACTGGAATGACCTAGGGAAAAAGTACACACACCATTGTAATCGGTCGACTTTCTGCTTTCAGATTTAACAGGAAATAATCGAGTTCGTCAATCCGTTCGCGAGATATGGGAGTTTGAAGTTAAGGAATGCTTGGGAAACCATCAAAGTTTTCGCGAGTCTGATACTCGAAACCAATAACTACAAAGGCTTAGGGGAAAAATACACGTACCGTTGTAATCGGGAGAGTTTCTTCTTCCAGATGCAACCGGAATTTCTCGTGTTCGTCAATCCGTTCGCGAGATATGGGAGTTTGAAGTTTAGGAATGGTTGGGAAACCATCTATATTTTGGCAAGTCTGTTACTCGAAACCAATAACTACTATAGCCTAGGGCAAAAATACACATACCGTTGTAATCGGGCGACTTTCTGCTTTCAGATGCAACAGGAATATCTCGAGTTCGTCAATCCTTTCGCGAGATATGGGAGTTTGAAGTGAAGGAATGGTTGAGAAACCATCAAAATTTGCGCTAGTCTGATACTCGAAACCTATAACTGGAATGGCCTAGGGGAAAAGCACACAAACCATTATAATCGGGCGAGCTTCTACTTTCAGATGCAACAGGAATTTCTCGAGTTCGTCAATCCTTTCGCGAGATATGGGAGTTTGAAGTGAAGGAATGGTTGAGAATCCATCAAAATTTTCGCTGGTCTGATACTCGAAACCTATAACTGGAATGGCCTAGGGGAAAAATACACAGAGCGTTGTAATCCGGCGAGTATCTGCTTTCAGATGCAATAGGAATTTTTCGAGTTCGTCAATCCGTTAGCGAGATATGGGAGTTTGAAGTTAAGGAATGGTTGAGAAACCATCAAAATTTTCGCAAGTTTGATACTCGAAACCAATAACTGGAATGGCCT
Organism: Ptiloglossa arizonensis; assembly: GCF_051014685.1. NCBI lineage: Eukaryota > Metazoa > Arthropoda > Insecta > Hymenoptera > Colletidae > Ptiloglossa > Ptiloglossa arizonensis. The sequence goes on from NW_027478427.1 coordinate 1,247,267, forward strand.
AGAGGAAAAGAACACATACCGTTCCAATCGGGCGAGTTTCTACATTCAGATGCAACAGGAATATCTCAAGTTCGTCAACCCGCTCGCGAGATATGGGAGTTCGAAGTTAAGTAATGGTTGAGAAACCGTCAAAATTTTCGCTGGTCTGATACTCGAAACCTATAACTGGAATGGCCTAGGGGTAAAGAACACACACCTTTGTAATCGGGAGAGTTTCTACTCTCAGATGCAACAGGAATTTCTCCTGTTCGTCAATCCGTTCGCGAGATGTGGGAGTTTGAAGTTAAGGAATGGTTGATAAAGCATCAAAATCTTCGCAAGTCTGATACTCGAAACCAATAACTACAAAGACCTAGGGGAAAAATACACATACCGTTGTAATCGGGCGAGATTCTGCTTTCAGATGCAACAGGAATTTCTCGAGTTCGTCAATCCGTTCGCGAGATATGGGAGTTTGAAGTTAAGTAATGGTTGAGAAACCGTCAAAATTTTCGCTGGTCTGATACTCGAAACCAATAACTACAAAGGCCTAGGGGAAAAATACACATACCTTTGCAATCGGGCGAGTTTCTACTTTCAGATGCAACAGGAATTTCTCGAGCTCGTCAATCCGTTCGCGAGATATGGGAGTTTGAAATTAAGGAATGGTTGAGAAACCATCAATTTTCGCAAGTCTGATACTCGAAACCAATAACTACTATGGCCTAGGAGAAAAATACACATACCTTTGTAATCGCGCGAGTTTCTACTTTCAGATGCAACAGGAATTTCTCGAGTTCGTCAATCCGTTCGCGAGATATGGGAGTTTGAAGTTAAGGAATGGTTGAGAAACCATCAAAATTTTCGCAAGTCTGATACTCGAAACCAATAACTACAATGGCCTAGGGGAAAAATACACGTAGCGTTGTAATCGGGGGAGTTTCTATTTTCAAATGCAACAGAAATTTTTCAGATTCGTCAATCCGTTCGCCAGATATGGGAGTTGGAAGTTAAGGAATGGTTGAGAAACCATCAAAATTTTCGCAAGTCTGATACTCGAAACCAATAACTACTATGGCCTAGGGCAAAAATACACATACCGTTGTAATCGGACGAGTTTCTGGTTTCAGATGCAACAGGAATTTATCGAGTTCGTAAATCCGTTCGCGAGATATGGGAGTTTGAAATTAAGGAACGGTTGAGAAACCATCAAAACTTTCGCTGGTCTGATACTCGAAACCAATAACTACTATGGCCTAGGGCAAAAATACACATACCGTTGTAATCGGGCGAGTTTCTACTTTCAGATGCAACAGGAATTTCTCGAGTTCGTCAATCCGTTCGCGAGATATGGGAGTTTGAAGTTAAGGAATGGTTGAGAAACCATCAAAATTTTCGCAAAGCTGATACTCGAAACCAATAACTACAAAGGCTTAGGGGAAAAATACACATACCGTTGTAATCGGGAGAGTTTCTTCTTCCAGATGCAACCGGAATTTCTCGTGTTCGCTAATCCGTTCGCGAGATATGGGAGTTTGAAATGAAGGAATGGTTGAGAAACCATCACAATTTTCGCCAGTCTGATACTCGAAACCAATCACTACAAAGGCCTAGGGGAAAAATACACATACCTTTGCAATCGGGCGAGTTTCTACTTTCAGATGCAACAGGAATTTCTCGAGCTCGTCAATCCGTTCGCGAGATATGGGAGTTTGAAATTAAGGAACGGTTGAGGAACAATCACAATTTTCGCAAGTCTGATACTCGAAACCAATAACTACTGTGGCCTAGGGGAAAAATACACATACCTTTGTAATCGGGCGAGTTTCTACTTTCAGATGCAACAGGAATTTCTTGAGTTCGTCAATCCGTTCGCGAGATATGGGAGTTTGAAGTTAAGGAATGGTTGAGAAACCATCAAAATTTTCGCAAGTCTGATACTCGAAACCAATAACTACAAAGGCCTAGGGGAAAATACACATACCATTGCAATCGGGCGAGTTTCTACTTTCAGATGCAGCTGGAATTTCTCGAGCTCGTCAATCCGTTCGCGAGATATGGAAGTTTGAAATTAAGGAACGGTTGAGAAACCATAAAAATTTTCGCAAATCTGATACTCGAAACCAATAACTACTGTGGCCTAGCGGAAAAATACACTTACCTTTGTAATTGGGCGAGTTTCTACTTTCAGATGCAACAGGAATTTCACGAGTATGTCAATCCGTTCGCGAGATATGGGAGTCTGAAGTTAAGGAATGGTTGAGAAACCATCAAAACTTTCCCAAGTCTGATACTCGAAACCAATAACTACAAAGGCCTAGGGGAAAAATACACATACCTTTGTAATCGGGCGAGTTTCTACTTTCAGATGCAACAGGAATTTCTCGAGCTCGTCAATCCGTTCGCGAGATATGGAAGTTTGAAATTAAGGAACGGTTGAGAAACCATCAAAATTTTCGCGAGTCTGATACTCGAAACCAATAACTACAAAGGCTTAGGGGAAAAATACACATACCGTTGTAATCGGGAGAGTTTCTTCTTCCAGGTGCAACCGGAATTTCTCGTGTTCGTCAATCCGTTCGCGAGATATGGGAGTTTGAAGTTAAGGAACGGTTGAGAAACAATCACAATTTTCGCAAGTCTGATACTCCAAACCAATAACTACTGTCACCTAGGGGAAAAATACACATACCTGGGTAATTGGGCGAGTTTCTACTTTCAGATGCAACAGGAATTTCTCGAGTATGTCAATCCGTTCGCGCGATATGGGAGTTTGAAGTTAACGAATGGTTGAGAAACCATCAAAATTTTCGCAATTCTGATGCTAGAAACGGATAACTGGAATGACCTAGGGGAAAAGTACACACACCATTCTAATCGGTCGAGTTTCTAATTTCAGATGCAACGGGAAATAATCGAGTTCTTCAATCCGTTCGCGAGATATGGGAGTTTGAAGTTAAGGAATGGTTGAGAAACCATCAAAATTTTCCCAAGTCTGATACTCGAAACCAATAACTACAAAGGCCTAGCGGAAAAATACACATACCTTTGTAATCGGGCGAGTTTCTACTTTCAGATGCAACAGGAACCTCCCGAGTATGTCATTCCGTTCGCGAGATATGGGAGTTTGAAGTTAAGGAATGGTTGAGAGACCATCACAATTTTCGCAAGTCTGATACTCGAAACCAATAACTACTATGGCCTGGGGGAAAAGTACACACACCATTGTAATGGGGCGAGATTCTACTTTCAGAAGCAACAGGAATTTTTCGAGTTCGTCAATCCGTTCGCGAGGTATGGGAGTTTGAAGTTAAGGAATGGTTAAGAAACCATCAAAATTTTCGCAAGTGTGATACTCGAAACCAATAAGTGGAATGGCCTAGGGGAAAGCTACACACACCATAGTAATGGGGCGAGTTTCTACTTTCAGATGCAACAGGAATTCCTCGAGTTCGTCAATCCGTTCGCGAAATACGGGAGTTTGAAGTTAAGGAATGGTTGAGAGACCATCACAATTTTCGCAAGTGTGATACTCGAAACCAATAACTACTGTGGCCTGGGGGAAGAATACACATACCTCTGCAATCGGGCGAGTTTCTACTTTCAGATGCAACAGCAATTTCTCGAGTTCGACAATCCGTTCGCGAGATATGGGAGTTTGAAGTTAAGGAATGGTTGAGAAACCATCAAAATTTTCGCAAGTCTGATACTCGAAACCAATAACTACTATGGCCTAGGGCAAAAATACACATACCGTTGTAATCGGACGAGTTTCTGGTTTCAGATGCAACAGGAACTTCTCGAGTTCGTCAATCCGTTCGCGAGATATGGGAGTTTGAAGTTAAGGAATGGTTGAGAAACCATCACAATTTTCGCAATTCTGATGCTAGAAACGAATAACTGGAATGACCTAGGGAAAAAGTACACACACCATTGTAATCGGTCGACTTTCTGCTTTCAGATTTAACAGGAAATAATCGAGTTCGTCAATCCGTTCGCGAGATATGGGAGTTTGAAGTTAAGGAATGCTTGAGAAACCATCAAAGTTTTCGCGAGTCTGATACTCGAAACCAATAACTACAAAGGCTTAGGGGAAAAATACACGTACCGTTGTAATCGGGAGAGTTTCTTCTTCCAGATGCAACCGGAATTTCTCGTGTTCGTCAATCCGTTCGCGAGATATGGGAGTTTGAAGTTTAGGAATGGTTGAGAAACCATCTATATTTTGGCAAGTCTGTTACTCGAAACCAATAACTACTATAGCCTAGGGCAAAAATACACATACCGTTGTAATCGGGCGACTTTCTGCTTTCAGATGCAACAGGAATATCTCGAGTTCGTCAATCCTTTCGCGAGATATGGGAGTTTGAAGTGAAGGAATGGTTGAGAAACCATCAAAATTTGCGCTGGTCTGATACTCGAAACCTATAACTGGAATGGCCTAGGGGAAAAGCACACAAACCATTATAATCGGGCGAGCTTCTACTTTCAGATGCAACAGGAATTTCTCGAGTTCGTCAATACTTTCGCGAGATATGGGAGTTTGAAGTGAAGGAATGGTTGAGAATCCATCAAAATTTTCGCTGGTCTGATACTCGAAACCTATAACTGGAATGGCCTAGGGGAAAAATACACAGAGCGTTGTAATCCGGCGAGTATCTGCTTTCAGATGCAATAGGAATTTTTCGAGTTCGACAATCCGTTCGCGAGATATGGGAGTTTGAAGTTAAGGAATGGTTGAGAAACCATCAAAATTTTCGCAAGTTTGATACTCGAAACCAATAACTGGAATGGCCTAGAGGAAAAGAACACATACCGTTCCAATCGGGCGAGTTTCTACATTCAGATGCAACAGGAATATCTCGAGTTCGTCAATCCGTTCGCGAGATATGGGAGTCTGGAGTTAAGAGACGGTTGAGAATCCATCAAAATTTTCGCAATTCTGATGCTAGAAACGAATAACTGGAATGGCCTAGTGGAAAAGAACACATACCGTTGCAATCGGGCGAGTTTCTACATTCAGATGCAACAGGAATAGCTCGAGTGCGTCAATCCGCTCGCGAGATATGGGAGTTCGAAGTTAAGTAATGGTTGAGAAACCGTCAAAATTTTCGCTGGTCTGATACTCGAACCCTATAACTGGAATGGCCTAGGGGTAAAGAACACACACCTTTGTAATCGGGAGAGTTTCTACTCTCAGATGCAACAGGAATTTCTCCAGTTCGTCAATCCGTTCGCGAGATGTGGGAGTTTGAAGTTAAGGAATGGTTGATAAAGCATCAAAATCTTCGCAAGTCTGATACTCGAAACCAATAACTACAAGGACCTAGGGGAAAAATACACATACCGTTGTAATCGGGCGAGTTTCTACTTTCAGATGCAACAGGAATTTCTCGAGTTCGTCAATCCGTTCGCGAGATATGGGAGTCTGGAGTTAAGAGACGGTTGAGAATCCATCAAAATTTTCGCAATTCTGATGCTAGAAACGAATAACTGGAATGGCATAGTGGAAAAGAACACATACCGTTGCAATCGGGCGAGTTTCTACATTCAGATGCAACAGGAATATCTCGAGTGCGTCAATCCGCTCGCGAGATATGGGAGTTCGAAGTTAAGTAATGGTTGAGAAACCGTCAAAATTTTCGCTGGTCTGATACTCGAAACCTATAACTGGAATGGCCTAGGGGTAAAGCACACACACCGTTGTAATCGGGCGAGTTTCTACTTTCAGATACAACAGGAATTTCGCGAGTTCGTCAATCCGTTCCTGAGATATGCGAGTTTGAAGTTAAGGAATGGTTGAGAATCCATCAAAATTTTCGCAAATCTGATACTCGAAACCAATAACTGGAATGGCCTAGGGGAAAAGTACACACATCATTGTAATCGGGCGAGTTTCTACTTTCAGATGCAACAGGAATTTCTCGAGTTCGTCAATCCGTTCGCGAGATATGGGAGTTTGAAGTTAAGGAATGGTTGAGAAGCAATCAAAATTTTCGCAAGTCTGATACTCGAAACAAATAACTGGAATGGCCTAGGGGAAAAGTACACACACCATTGTAATCGGGCAAGTTTCTACTTTCAGATGCAACAGGAATTTCTCGAGTTCGTCAATCCGTTCGCGAGATATGGGAGTTTGAAGTTAAGGAATGGTTGAGAATCCATCAAAATTTTCGCAAATCTGATACTCGAAACCAATAACAGGAATGGCCTAGGGGAAAAGTACACACATCATTGTAATCGGGCGAGTTTCTACTTTCAGATGCAACAGGAATTTCTCGAGTTCGTCAATCCGTTCGCGAGATATGGGAGCTTGAATTTAAGGAATGGTTGAGAAACCATCAAAATTTTCGGAATCTGATACTCGAAACCAATAACTACTATGGTCTAGGGCAGAAATACACATACCGTTGTAATCGGGCGAGCTTCTGCTTTCAGATGCAACAGGAATTTCTCGAGTTCGTCAATCCTTTCGCGAGATATGCGAGTTTGAAATTAAGGAATGGTTGAGAAGCCATCAAAATTTTCGCAAGTCTGATACTCGAAACAAATAACTGCAATGGCCAAGGGGAAAAATACACATACCGTTGTAATCGGGCGAGTTTCTGCTTTCAGATGCAACAGGAATTTCTCGAGTTCGTCAATCCGTTCGCGAGATATGGGAGTTTGAAGTTAAGGAATGGTTGAGAAACCATAAAAATTTTCGCAAGTCTGATACTCGAAACCAATAACTACAAAGGCCTAGGGGAAAAATAAACATACCTTTGCAATCGGGCGAGTTTCAACTTTCAGATGCAACAGGAATTTCTGGAGCTCGTCAATCCGTTCGTGAGATATGGGAGTTTGAAGTTAAGGAATGCTTGAGAAACCATCAAAATTTTCGCAAGTCTGATACTCGAAACCAATAACTACAAAGGCCTAGTGGAAAAATACACATACCTTTCTAATCGGGCGAGTTTCTACTTTCAGATGCAACAGGAATTTCTCGAGTTCGTCAAACCGTTCGCGAGATATGGGAGTTTGAAGTTAAGGAATGATTGAGAAACCATCAAAATTTTCGCAAGTCTGATACTCGAAACCAATAACTACAAAGGCCTAGGGGAAAAATACACATAACTTTGTAATCGGGCGAGTTTCTACTTTCAGATGCAACAGGAATATCTCGAGCTCGTCAATCCGTTCGCGAGATATGGGAATTTGAAGTTAAGGAATGGTTGAGAAACCATCAAAATTTTCGCAATTCTGATACAAATAACTGGAACGGCCTAGGGGAGAAGTACACACACCATTGTAATCGGGCAAGTTTCAACTTTCAGATGCATCAGGAACTTCTCGAGTTCGCCAATCCGTTGGCGAGGTATCGGAGTTTGAAGTTAAGGAATGGTTGAGAAACCATCAAAATTTTCACAAGTCTGATACTCGAATCCAATAACTACTATGGCCTAGGGCAGAAATACACATACCGTTGTAATCGGGCGAGTTTCTACTTTCAGATGCAACAGGAATTTCTCGAGTTCGTCAATCCGTTCGCGAGATATGGGAGTTTGAAGTTAAGGAATGGTTGAGAAACCATCACAAATTTCGCAAGTCTGGTACTTGAAACCAATAACTGGAATGGCCAAGGGGAAGAGTACACATACCATTGTAATCGGGCGACTTTCTGCTTTCAGATGCAACAGGAATATCTCGAGTTCGTCAATCCTTTCGCGAGATATGGGAGTTTGAAGTGAAGGAATGGTTGAGAAACCATCAAAATTTGCGCTGGTCTGATACTCGAAACCTATAACTGGAATGGCCTAGGGGTAAAGCACACACACCGTTGTAATCGGGCGAGTTTCTACTTTCAGATACAACAGGAATTTCGCGAGTTCGTCAATCCGTTCCTGAGATATGCGAGTTTGAAGTTAAGGAATGGTTGAGAATCCATCAAAATTTTCGCAAATCTGATACTCGAAACCAATAACTGGAATGGCCTAGGGGAAAAGTACACACATCATTGTAATCGGGCGAGTTTCTACTTTCAGATGCAACAGGAATTTCTCGAGTTCGTCAATCCGTTCGCGAGATATGGGAGTTTGAAGTTAAGCAATGGTTGAGAAGCAATCAAAATTTTCGCAAGTCTGATACTCGAAACAAATAACTGGAATGGCCTAGGGGAAAAGTACACACACCATTGTAATCGGGCAAGTTTCTACTTTCAGATGCAACAGGAATTTCTCGAGTTCGTCAATCCGTTCGCGAGATATGGGAGTTTGAAGTTAAGGAATGGTTGAGAATCCATCAAAATTTTCGCAAATCTGATACTCGAAACCAATAACAGGAATGGCCTAGGGGAAAAGTACACACATCATTGTAATCGGGCGAGATTCTACTTTCAGATGCAACAGGAATTTCTCGAGTTCGTCAATCCGTTCGCGAGATATGGGAGCTTGAATTTAAGGAATGGTTGAGAAACCATCAAAATTTTCGGAATCTGATACTCGAAACCAATAACTACTATGGTCTAGGGCAGAAATACACATACCGTTGTAATCGGGCGAGCTTCTGCTTTCAGATGCAACAGGAATTTCTCGAGTTCGTCAATCCTTTCGCGAGATATGCGAGTTTGAAATTAAGGAATGGTTGAGAAGCCATCAAAATTTTCGCAAGTCTGATACTCGAAACAAATAACTGCAATGGCCAAGGGGAAAAATACACATACCGTTGTAATCGGGCGAGTTTCTGCTTTCAGATGCAACAGGAATTTCTCGAGTTCGTCAATCCGTTCGCGAGATATGGGAGTTTGAAGTTAAGGAATGGTTGAGAAACCATAAAAATTTTGCAAGTCTCTTACTCGAAACGAATAACTGGAATGGCCTAGGGGAAAAGCAGACACACCACTGTGATCGGGCGAGTTTCTACTTTCAGATGCAACGGGAGTTTCTCTAGTTCGTCAATCCGTTCGCGAGATATGGGAGTTTGAAATTGAGGAATGGTTGAGAAACCATCAAAATTTTCGCAAGTCTGATACTCGAAATCAATGACTACAATGGCCTAGGGGAAAAGTACACACACCATTGTAATCGGGAGAGTTTATACTTTCTGATGCAACAAGAATTTCTCGAGTTCGTCAATCCGTTCGCGAGATATGGGAGTTTGAAGTTAAGGAATGGTTGAGAATCCATCAAAATTTTCGCAAGTCTGATACTCGAAACAAATAACTACAATGGCCAAGGGGAAAAATACACATACCGTTGTAATCGGGCGAGTTTCTGCTTTCAGATGCAACAGGAATTTCTCGAGTTCGTCAATCCGTTCGCGAGATATGGGAGTTTGAAGTTAAGGAATGGTTGAGAATCCATCAAAATTTTCGCAAATCTGATACTCGAAACCAATAACAGGAATGGCCTAGGGGAAAAGTACACACATCATTGTAATCGGGCGAGTTTCTACTTTCAGATGCAACAGGAATTTCTCGAGTTCGTCAATCCGTTCGCGAGATATGGGAGCTTGAATTTAAGGAATGGTTGAGAAACCATCAAAATTTTCGGAATCTGATACTCGAAACCAATAACTACTATGGTCTAGGGCAGAAATACACATACCGTTGTAATCGGGCGAGCTTCTGCTTTCAGATGCAACAGGAATTTCTCGAGTTCGTCAATCCTTTCGCGAGATATGCGAGTTTGAAATTAAGGAATGGTTGAGAAGCCATCAAAATTTTCGCAAGTCTGATACTCGAAACAAATAACTACAATGGCCAAGGGGAAAAATACACATACCGTTGTAATCGGGCGAGTTTCTGCTTTCAGATGCAACAGGAATTTCTCGAGTTCGTCAATCCGTTCGCGAGATATGCGAGTTTGAAATTAAGGAATGGTTGAGAAACCATAAAAACTTTGCAAGTCTCTTACTCGAAACGAATAACTGGAATGGCCTAGGGGAAAAGCAGGCACACCACTGTGATCGGGCGAGTTTCTACTTTCAGATGCAACGGGAGTTTCTCGAGTTCGTCAATCCGTTCGCGAGATATGGGAGTTTGAAATTGAGGAATGGTTGAGAAACCATCAAAATTTTCGCAAGTCTGGTACTCGAAATCAATGACTACAATGGCCTAGGGGAAAAGTACACACACCATTGTAATCGGGAGAGTTTATACTTTCTGATGCAACAAGAATTTCTCGAGTTCGTCAATCCGTTCGCGAGATATGGGAGCTTGAAGTTAAGGAATGGTTGGGAAACCATCAAAATTTTCGGAGTATGATACTCGAAACCAATAACTACTATGGTCTAGGGGAAAAGTACACACACCATTGTAATCGGGAGGGTTTATACTTTCTGACGCAACAGGAATTTCTCGAGTTTGTCAATCCGTTCGCGAGATATGGGAGTTTGAAATTGGGGAATGGTTGAGAAACCATCAAAATTTTCGCAAGTCTGATACTCGAAATCAATGACTACAATGGCCAAGGGGAAAAGTACACACACCATTGTAATCGGGAGAGTTCATACTTTCTGATGCAACAAGAATTTCTCGAGTTCGTCAATCCGTTCGCGAGATATGGGAGCTTGAAGTTAAGGAATGGTTGAGAAACCCTCAAAATTTTCGGAATCTGATACTCGAAACCAATAACTACTATGGTCTAGGGCAAAAATACACACACCTTTGTAATCGGGCGAGTTTTTACTTTCAGATGCAACAGGAGTTTCTCGAGTTCGACAATCCGTTCGCGAAATATGGGAGTTTGAAGTTAAGGAATGGTCGAGAAACCATCAAAATTTTCGCAAGTCTGATACTCGAAACCAATAACTACCATGTCCTAGGGGAAAAGTACACAAACCGTTGTAATCGGACGAGTTTCTGGTTTCAGATGCAACAGGAATTTATCGAGTTCGTAAATCCGTTCGCGACATATGCGAGTTTGAAGTTAAGGAACGGTTGAGAAATCATCAAAACTTTCGCTGGTCTGATACTCGAAACCAATAACTACTATGGCCTAGGGCAAAAATACACATACCGTTGTAATCGGGCGAGTTTCTGCTTTCAGATGCAATAGGAATTTCTCGAGTTCGTCAATCCGTCCGCGAGATATGGGAGTTTGAAGTTAAGGAATGGTTGAGAAACCATCAAAATTTTCGCAAGTCTGATACTCGAAACCAATAACTACAAAGGCCTAGGGCAAAAATACACATACCTTTGCAATCGGACGAGTTTCTACTTTCAGATGCAACAGGAATTTCTCGAGCTCGTCAATCCGTTCGCGAGATATGGGAGTTTGAAATTAAGGAACGGTTGAGAAACCATCAAAATTTTCGCAAGTCTGATACTCGAAACCAATAACTACAAAGGCCTAGGGGAAAAATACACATACCTTTGTAATCGGGCGAGTTTCTACTTTCGGATGCAATAGGAATTTCTCGAGTTCGTCAATCCGTCCGCGAGATATGGGAGTTTGAAGTTAAGGAATGGTTGAGAAACCATCAAAATTTTCGCAAGTCTGATACTCGAAACCAATAACTACAAAGGCCTAGGGGAAAAATACACATACCATTGCAATCGGGCGAGTTTCTACTTTCAGATGCAACAGGAATTTCTCGAGTTCGTCAATCCGTTCGCGAGATATGGGAGTTTGAATTTAAGGAACTGTTGAGAAACAATCACAATTTTCGCAAGTCTGATACTCGAAACCAATAACTACTGTGGCCTAGGGGAAAATACACATACCTTTGTAATTGGGCGAGTTTCTACTTTCAGATGCAACAAGAATTTCTCGAGTTCGTCAATCCGTTCGCGAGATATGGGAGTTTGAAGTTAAGGAATGGTTGAGAAACCATCAAAATTTTCGCAAGTCTGATACTCGAAACCAATAACAACAAAGGCCTAGGGGAAAAATACACATACCTTTGCAATCGGGCGAGTTTCTACTTTCAGATGCAACAGGAATTTTTCGAGCTCGTCAATCCGTTCGCGAGATATGGGAGTTTGAAATTAAGGAACGGTTGAGAAACAATCACAATTTTCGCAAGTCTGATACTCGAAACCAATAACTACTGTGGCCTAGGGGAAAATACAGATACCTTTGTAATCGGGCGAGTTTCTACTTTCAGATGCAGCATGAATTTCTCAAGTTCGTCAATCCGTCCGCGAGATATGGGAGTTTGAAGTTAAGGAATGTTTGAGAAACAGTCACAATTTTCGCAAGTCGGATACTCGAAACCAATACTACTGTGGCCTAGGGGAAAAATACACTTACCTTTGTAATTGGGCGAGTTTCTACTTTCAGATGCAACAGGAATTTCTCGAGTTCGTCAATCCGTTCGCGAGATATGGGAGCTTGAAGTTAAGGAATGGTTGAGAAACCATCAAAGTTTTCGGAATCTGATACTCGAAACCAATAACTACTATGGTCTAGGGCAGAAATACACATACCGTTGTAATCGGGCGAGCTTCTGCTTTCAGATGCAACAGGAATTTCTCGAGTTCGTCAATCCTTTCGCGAGATATGCGAGTTTGAAATTAAGGAATGGTTGAGAAGCCATCAAAATTTTCGCAAGTCTGATACTCGAAACAAATAACTACAATGGCCAAGGGGAAAAATACACATACCGTTGTAATCGGGCGAGTTTCTGCTTTCAGATGCAACAGGAATTTCTCGAGTTCGTCAATCCGTTCGCGAGATATGGGAGTTTGAAGTTAAGGAATGGTTGAGAAACCATAAAAACTTTGCAAGTCTCTTACTCGAAACGAATAACTGGAATGGCCTAGGGGAAAAGCAGGCACACCACTGTGATCGGGCGAGTTTCTACTTTCAGATGCAACGGGAGTTTCTCGAGTTCGTCAATCCGTTCGCGAGATATGGGAGTTTGAAATTGAGGAATGGTTGAGAAACCATCAAAATTTTCGCAAGTCTGATACTCGAAATCAATGACTACAATGGCCTAGGGGAAAAGTACACACACCATTGTAATCGGGAGAGTTTATACTTTCTGATGCAACAAGAATTTCTCGAGTTCGTCAATCCGTTCGCGAGATATGGGAGCTTGAAGTTAAGGAATGGTTGAGAAACCATCAAAATTTTCGGAGTCTGATACTCGAAACCAATAACTACTATGGTCTAGGGGAAAAGTACACACACCATTGTAATCGGGAGGGTTTATACTTTCTGACGCAACAGGAATTTCTCGAGTTTGTCAATCCGTTCGCGAGATATGGGAGTTTGAAATTGAGGAATGGTTGAGAAACCATCAAAATTTTCGCAAGTCTGATACTCGAAATCAATGACTACAATGGCCTAGGGGAAAAGTACACACACCATTGTAATCGGGAGAGTTCATACTTTCTGATGCAACAAGAATTTCTCGAGTTCGTCAATCCGTTCGCGAGATATGGGAGCTTGAAGTTAAGGAATGGTTGAGAAACCCTCAAAATTTTCGGAATCTGATACTCGAAACCAATAACTACTATGGTCTAGGGCAAAAATACACATACCTTTGTAATCGGGCGAGTTTCTGCTTTCAGATGCAACAGGAATTTCTCGTGTTCGTCATTCCGTTCGCGAGATATGCGAGTCTGAAATTAAGGAATGGTTGAGAAACCATAAAAATTTTGCAAGTCTCTTACTCGAAACGAATAACTGGAATGGCCTAGGGGAAAAGCACACACACCTTTGTAATCGGGCGAGTTTTTACTTTCAGATGCAACAGGAGTTTCTCGACTTCGACAATCCGTTCGCGAAATATGGGAGTTTGAAGTTAAGGAATGGTCGAGAAACCATCAAAATTTTCGCAAGTCTGATACTCGAAACCAATAACTACCATGGCCTAGGGGAAAAGTACACAAACCGTTGTAAACGGTCGAGTGTCTGCGTTCAGATGCAACAGGAATTTCTCGAGTTCGTCAATCCGTTCGCGAGATATGGGAGTTTGAGGTTAAGGAATGGTTGAGAAACCATCAAAATTTTCGCAAGTCAGATACTCGAAACCAATAACTACAATGGCCTGGGGCAAAAGTACACACACCATTGTAATCGGGCGAATTTCCACTTTCAGATGCAACTGGAATTTCTCGAGTTCGCCAATCCGTTCGCGAGATATGGGAGTTTGAAATTGAGGAATGGTTGAGAAACCATCAAAATTTTCGCAAGTCTGATACTCGAAATCAATGACTACAATGGCCTAGGGGAAAAGTACACACACCATTGTAATCGGGAGAGTTCATACTTTCTGATGCAACAAGAATTTCTCGAGTTCGTCAATCCGTTCGCGAGATATGGGAGCTTGAAGTTAAGGAATGGTTGAGAAACCATCAAAATTTTCGCAAGTCTGATACTCGAAACCAATAACTTGAATGGCCTAGGGGAAAAGTACACTCACCAATGAAATCGGGCAAGTTTCTACTTTCAGATGCAACAGGAATTTCTCGAGTTCGTCATTCCGTTCGCGAGATATGCGAGTCTGAAGTTAAGGAATGGTTGAGAAACCATAAAAATTTTGCAAGTCTCTTACTCGAAACGAATAACTGGAATGGCCTAGGGGAAAAGCACACACACCTTTGTAATCGGGCGAGTTTTTACTTTCAGATGCAACAGGAGTTTCTCGAGTTCGACAATCCGTTCGCGAAATATGGGAGTTTGAAGTTAAGGAATGGTCGAGAAACCATCAAAATTTTCGCAAGTCTGATACTCGAAACCAATAACTACCATGGCCTAGGGGAAAGGTACACAAACCGTTGTAAACGGTCGAGTGTCTGCGTTCAGAGGCAACAGGAATTTCTCGAGTTCGTCAATCCGTTCGCGAGATATGGGAGTTTGAGGTTAAGGAATGGTTGAGAAACCATCAAAATTTTCGCAAGTCAGATACTCGAAACCAATAACTACAATGGCCTGGGGCAAAAGTACACACACCATTGTAATCGGGCGAATTTCCACTTTCAGATGCAACTGGAATTTCTCGAGTTCGCCAATCCGTTCGCGAGATATGGAAGTGTGAAGTTATGGAATGGTTGACAAACAATCAAAATTTTCGCAAGTCTGATACTAGAAACCAATAACTGGAATGGCCTAGGGGAAAAGTACACACACCATTGTAATCGGGCGAGTTTCCACTTTCAGATGCAACCGGAATTTCTCGAGTTCGCCAATCCGTTCGCGAGATATGGGAGTTTGAAGATAAGGAATGGTTGAGATACCATCAAAATTTTCGGAATCTGATACTCGAAACCAATAACTACTATGGTCTAGGGCAAAAATACAGACACCTTTGTAATCGGGCGAGTTTCTGCTTTCAGATGCAACAGGAATTTCTCGAGTTCGTCAATCCGTTCGCGAGATATGCGAGTTTGAAATTGAGGAATGGTTGAGAAACCATCAAAATTTTCGCAAGTCTGATACTCGAAACCAATGACTACAATGCCCTAGGGGAAAAGTACACACACCATTGTAATCGGGAGAGCTTCTACTTTCAGATGCAACAGGAATTTCTCTAGTTCGTCAATCCGTTCGCGAGATATGCGAGTTTGAAATTGAGGAATGGTTGAGAAACCATCAAAATTTTCGCATGTCTGATACTCGAAACCATTAACTGCAATGGCCTAGGGCAAAAATACACATACCGTTGTAATCGGGCGAGTTTCTGCTTTCAGATGCAACAGAAATTTCTCGAGTTCGTCAATCCGTTCGCGAGATATGGAAGTGTGACTTTATGGAATTGTTGACAAACAATCAAAATTTTCGCAAGTCTGATACTAGAAACCAATAACTGGAATGGCCTAGGGGAAGAGTATACACACCATTGTAATCGGGCGAGTTTCTACTTTCAGATGCAACAGGAATTTCTCGAGTTCGTCAATCCGTTCGCGAAAAATGGGATTTTGAAGTTAAGGAATGGTTGAGAAACCATCAAAATTTTCGCAAGTCTGATACCCGAAACCAATAACTGGAATGGCCTAGGGCAAAAGTACACACACCATTGTAATCGGGCGAGTTTCTGACTTCAGATGCAGTAGGAATTTCTCGAGTTCGTCAATCCGTTCGCGAGGTATGGGAGTTTGAAGTTAAGGAATGGTTGAGAAACCATCAAAATTTTCGCAAGTCTGATACTCGAAACCAATAACTTGAATGGCCTAGGGGAAAAGTACACTCACCAATGTAATCGGGCAAGTTTCTACTTTCAGATGCAACAGGAATTTCTCGAGTTCGTCAATCCGTTCGCGAGATATGGGAGTTTGAAGTTAAGGAATGGTTGAGAAACCATCAAAATTTTCGCAAGTCTGATACTCGAAACCAATAACTACATTGACCTAGGGGAAAAATACACGCAGCATTGTAATCGGGGGAGTTTCTATTTTCATATGCAACAGAAATTTTTCGGATTCGTCAATCCGTTCGCGAGATATGGGAGTTTGAAGTTAAGGAATGGTTGAGAAACCATCAAAATTTTCGCAAGTCGGATACTCGAAACCAATAACTACAATGGCCTAGGGGAAAAATACACGTAGCATTGAAATCGGGGGAGTTTCTATTTTCAGATGCAACAGAAATTTTTCGGATTCGTCAATCCGTTCGCCAGATATGGGAGTTTGAAGTTAAGGATTGGTTGAGAAACCATCAAAATTTTCGCAAGTCTGATACTCGAAACCAATAACTACAATGGCCTAGGGGAAAAATACACATAGCATTGTAATCGGGGGAGTTTCTATTTTCAGATGCAACAGAAATTTTTCGGATTCGTCAATCCGTTCGCGAGATATGGGAGTTTGAAGTTAAGGAATGGTTGTGAAACCATCAAAATTTTCGCAAGTCTGATACTCGAAACCAATAACAACAAAGGCCTAGGGGAAAAATACACATACCTTTGCAATCGGGCGAGTTTCTACTTTCAGATGCAACAGGAATTTCTCGAGCTCGTCAATCCGTTCGCGAGATATGGGAGTTTGAAATTAAGGAACGGTTGAGAAACAATCACAATTTTCGCAAGTCTGATACTCGAAACCAATAACTACTGTGGCCTAGGGGAAAATACAGATACCTTTGTAATCGGGCGAGTTTCTACTTTCAGATGCAGCATGAATTTCTCAAGTTCGTCAATCCGTTCGCGAGATATGGGAGTTTGAAGTTAAGGAATGTTTGAGAAACAGTCACAATTTTCGCAAGTCGGATACTCGAAACCAATACTACTGTGGCCTAGGGGAAAAATACACTTACCTTTGTAATTGGGCGAGTTTCTACTTTCAGATGCAACAGGAGTTTCTCGAGTATGTCAATCCGTTCGCGAGATATGGGAGTTTGAATTTAAGGAATGGTTGAGAAACCGTCAAAATTTTCGCAAGTCTGATACTCGAAACCAATAACTACTATGGCCTAGGAGAAAAATACACATACCTTTGTAATCGCGCGAGTTTCTACTTTCAGATGCAGCATGAATTTCTCGAGTTCGTCAATCCGTTCGCGAGATATGGGAGTTTGAAGTTAAGGAACGGTTGAGAAACAATCACAGTTTTCGCAAGTCTGATACTCGAAACCAATAACTACAAAGGCTTAGGGGAAAAATACACATACCGTTGTAATCGGGAGAGTTTCTTCTTCCAGACGCAACCGGAATTTCTCGAGTTCGTCAATCCGTTCGCGAGATATGGGAGTTTGAAGTTAAGGAATGTGTGAGAAACAATCCCAATTTTCGCAAGCCGGATACTCGAAACCAATAACTACTGTGGCCTAGCGGAAAAATACACTTACCTTTGTAATTGGGCGAGTTTCTACTTTCAGATGCAACAGGAATTTCTCGAGCTCGTCAATCCGTTCGCGAGATATGGGAGTTTGAAATTGAGGAACGGTTGAGAAACAATCACAATTTTCGCATGTCTGATACTCGAAACCAATAACTACAAAGGCCTAGGGGAAAAATACACATACCTTTATAATCGGGCGAGTTTCTACTTTCAGATGCAACAGGAATTTCTCGAGTATGTCAATCCGTTCGCAAGATATGGGAGTTTGAAGTTAAGGAATGGTTGAGAAACCGTCAAAATTTTCGCAAGTCTGATACTCGAAACCAATAACTACTATGGCCTAGGAGAAAAATACACATACCTTTGTAATCGCGCGAGTTTCTACTTTCAGATGCAGCATGAATTTCTCGAGTTCGTCAATCCGTTCGCGAGATATGGGAGTTTGAAGTTAAGGAACGGTTGAGAAACAATCACAGTTTTCGCAAGTCTGATACTCGAAACCAATAACTACAAAGGCTTAGGGGCAAAATACACATACCGTTGTAATCGGGAGAGTTTCTTCTTCCAGATGCAACCGGAATTTCTCGTGTTCGTCAATCCATTCGCGAGATATGGGAGTTTGAAACTAAGGAATGGTTGAGAAACCATCACAATTTTCGCAAGTCTGATACTCGAAACCAATAACTACTATGGCCTAGGGCAAAAATACACATACCGTTGTAATCGGGCGAGTTTCTACTTTCAGATGCAACAGGAACTTCTCGAGCTCGTCAATCCTTTCGCGAGATATGGAAGTTTGAAATTAAGGAACGGTTGAGAAACCTTCAAAATTTTCGCAAGTCTGATACTCGAAACCAATAACTACAAAGGCTTAGGGGAAAAATACACATACCGTTGTAATCGGGAGAGTTTCTTCTTCCAGACGCAACCGGAATTTCTCGAGTTCGTCAATCCGTTCGCGAGATATGGGAGTTTGAAGTTAAGGAATGTGTGAGAAACAATCACAATTTTCGCAAGTCGGATACTCGAAACCAATAACTACTGTGGCCTAGCGGAAAAATACACTTACCTTTGTAATTGGGCGAGTTTCTACTTTCAGATGCAACAGGAATTTCACGAGTATGTCAATCCGTTCGCGAGATATGGGAGTCTGAAGTTAAGGAATGGTTGAGAAACCATCACAATTTTCGCAAGTCTGATACTCGAAACCAATAACTACTATGGCCTAGGGCAAAAATACACATACCGTTGTAATCGGGCGAGTTTCTACTTTCAGATGCAACAGGAACTTCTCGAGTTCGTCAATCCGTTCGCGAGATATGGGAGTTTGAAGTTAAGGAATGGTTGAGAAACCATCAAAATTTTCGCAAGTCTGATACTCGAAACCAATAACTACAAAGGCCTAGGGGAAAAATACACATACCTTTGTAATCGGGCGAGTATCTACTTTCAAATGCAACAGTAATTTCTCGAGCTCGTCAATCCGTTCGCGAGATATGGAAGTTTGAAATTAAGGAACGGTTGAGAAACCATCAAAATTTTCGCAAGTCTGATACTCGAAACCAATAACTACAAAGGCTTAGGGGAAAAATACACATACCGTTGTAATCGGGAGAGTTTCTTCTTCCAGACGCAACCGGAATTTCTCGAGTTCGTCAATCCGTTCGCGAGATATGGGAGTTTGAAGTTAAGGAATGTGTGAGAAACAATCCCAATTTTCGCAAGCCGGATACTCGAAACCAATAACTACTGTGGCCTAGCGGAAAAATACACTTACCTTTGTAATTGGGCGAGTTTCTACTTTCAGATGCAACAGGAATTTCACGAGTATGTCAATCCGTTCGCGAGATATGGGAGTCTGAAGTTAAGGAATGGTTGAGAAACCATCAAAAATTTCCCAAGTCTGATACTCGAAACCAATAACTACAAAGGCCTAGGGGAAAAATACACATACCTTTGCAATGGGGCGAGTTTCTACTTTCAGATGCAACAGGAATTTCTCGAGCTCGTCAATCCGTTCGCGAGATATGGGAGTTTGAAATTGAGGAACGGTTGAGAAACAATCACAATTTTCGCAAGTCTGATACTCGAAACCAATAACTACAAAGGCCTAGGGGAAAAATACACATACCTTTATAATCGGGCGAGTTTCTACTTTCAGATGCAACAGGAATTTCTCGAGTATGTCAATCCGTTCGCGAGATATGGGAGTTTGAAGTTAAGGAATGGTTGAGAAACCGTCAAAATTTTCGCAAGTCTGATACTCGAAACCAGTAACTACTATGGCCTAGGAGAAAAATACACATACCTTTGTAATCGCGCGAGTTTCTACTTTCAGATGCAGCATGAATTTCTCGAGTTCGTCAATCCGTTCGCGAGATATGGGAGTTTGAAGTTAAGGAACGGTTGAGAAACAATCACAGTTTTCGCAAGTCTGATACTCGAAACCAATAACTACAAAGGCTTAGGGGCAAAATCCACATACCGTTGTAATCGGGAGAGTTTCTTCTTCCAGATGCAACCGGAATTTCTCGTGTTCGTCAATCCGTTCGCGAGATATGGGAGTTTGAAACTAAGGAATGGTTGAGAAACCATCACAATTTTCGCAAGTCTGATACTCGAAACCAATAACTACTATGGCCTAGGGCAAAAATACACATACCGTTGTAATTGGGCGAGTTTCTACTTTCAGATGCAACAGGAATTTCTCGAGTTCGTCAATCCGTTCGCGAGATATGGGAGTTTGAAGTTAAGGAATGGTTGAGAAACCATCAAAATTTTCGCAAGTCTGATACTCGAAACCAATAACTACAAAGGCCTAGGGGAAAAATACACATACCTTTGTAATCGGGCGAGTATCTACTTTCAGATGCAACAGGAATTTCTCGAGCTCGTCAATCCTTTCGCGAGATATGGAAGTTTGAAATTAAGGAACGGTTGAGAAACCTTCAAAATTTTCGCAAGTCTGATACTCGAAACCAATAACTACAAAGGCTTAGGGGAAAAATACACATACCGTTGTAATCGGGAGAGTTTCTTCTTCCAGACGCAACCGGAATTTCTCGAGTTCGTCAATCCGTTCGCTAGATATGGGAGTTTGAAGTTAAGGAATGTGTGAGAAACAATCACACTTTTCGCAAGTCGGATACTCGAAACCAATAACTACTGTGGCCTAGCGGAAAAATACACTTACCTTTGTAATTGGGCGAGTTTCTACTTTCAGATGCAACAGGAATTTCACGAGTATGTCAATCCGTTCGCGAGATATGGGAGTCTGAAGTTAAGGAATGGTTGAGAAGCCATCAAAATTTTCCCAAGTCTGATACTCGAAACCAATAACTACAAAGGCCTAGGGGAAAAATACACATACCTTTGCAATGGGGCGAGTTTCTACTTTCAGATGCAACAGGAATTTCTCGAGCTCGTCAATCCGTTCGCGAGATATGGAAGTTTGAAATTAAGGAACGTTTGAGAAACAATCACAATTTTCGCAAGTCTGATACTCGAAACCAATAACTACAAAGGCTTAGGGGAAAAATACACATACCGTTGTAATCGGGAGAGTTTCTACTCTCAGATGCAACAGGAATTTCTCCAGTTCGTCAATCCGTTCGCGAGATGTGGGAGTTTGAAGTTAAGGAATGGTTGATATAGCATCAAAATCTTCGCAAGTCTGATACCCGAAACCAATAACCACAAAGACCTAGGGGAAAAATACACATACCGTTGTAATCGGGTGAGTTTCTACTTTCAGATGCAACAGGAATTTCTCGAGTTCGTCAATCCGTTCGCGAGATATGGGAGTCTGGAGTTAAGAGACGGTTGAGAATCCATCAAAATTTTCGCAATTCTGATGCTAGAAACGAATAACTGGAATGGCCTAGTGGAAAAGAACACATACCGTTGCAATCGGGCGAGTTTCTACATTCAGATGCAACAGGAATATCTCGAGTGCGTCAACCCGCTCGCGAGATATGGGAGTTCGAAATTAAGTAATGGTTGAGAAACCGTCAAAATTTTCGCTGGTCTGATACTCGAAACCTATAACTGGAATGGCCTAGGGGTAAAGAACACACACCTTTGTAATCGGGAGAGTTTCGACCCTCAGATGCAACAGGAATTTCTCCAGTTCGTCAATCCGTTCGCGAGATGTGGGAGTTTGAAGTTAAGGAATGGTTGATAAAGCATCAAAATCTTCGCAAGTCTGATACTCGAAACCAATAACTACAAAGACCTAGGGGAAAAATACACATACCGTTGTAATCGGGCGAGTTTCTGCTTTCAGATGCAACAGGAATTTCTCGAGTTCGTCAATCCGTTCGCGAGATATGGGAGTCTGGAGTTAAGAGACGGTTGAGAATCCATCAAAATTTTCGCAATTCTTATGCTAGAAACGAATAACTGGAATGGCCTAGTGGAAAAGAACACATACCGTTGCAATCGGGCGAGTTTCTACATTCCGATGCAACAGGAATATCTCGAGTGCGTCAATCCGCTCGCGAGATATGGGAGTTCGAAGTTAAGTAATGGTTGAGAAACCGTCAAAATTTTCGCTGGTCTGATACTCGAAACCTATAACTGGAATGGCCTAGGGGTAAAGAACACACACCTTTGTAATCGGGAGAGTTTCTACTCTCAGATGCAACAGGAATTTCTCCAGTTCGTCAATCCGTTCGCGAGATGTGGGAGTTTGAAGTTAAGGAATGGTTGATAAAGCATCAAAATCTTCGCAAGTCTGATACTCGAAACCAATAACTACAAGTACCTAGGGTAAAAATACACATACCGTTGTAATCGGGCGAGTTTCTACTTTCAGATGCAACAGGAATTTCTCGAGTTCGTCAATCCGTTCGCGAGATATGGGAGTCTGGAGTTAAGAGACGGTTGAGAATCCATCAAAATTTTCGCAATTCTGATGCTAGAAACGAATAACTGGAATGGCCTAGAGGAAAAGAACACATACCGTTGCAATCGGGCGAGTTTCTACATTCAGATGCAACAGGAATATCTCGAGTGCGTCAATCCGCTCGCGAGATATGGGAGTTCGAAGTTAAGTAATGGTTGAGAAACCGTCAAAATTTTCGCTGGTCTGATACTCGAAACCTATAACTGGAATGGCCTAGGGGTAAAGCACACACACCGTTTTAATCGGGCGAGTTTCTACTTTCAGATACAATAGGAATTTCGCGAGTTCGTCAATCCGTTCCTGAGATATGCGAGTTTGAAGTTAAGGAATGGTTGAGAATCCATCAAAATTTTCGCAAATCTGATACTCGAAACCAATGACTGGAATGGCCTAGGGGAAAAGTACACACATCATTGTAATCGGGCGAGTTTCTACTTTCAGATGCAACAGGAATTTCTCGAGTTCGTCAATACGTTCGCGAGATATGGGAGTTTGATGTTAAGGAATGGTTGAGAAGCCATCAAAATTTTCGCAAACCTGATACTCGAAACAAATAACTGGAATGGCCTAGGGGAAAAGTACACACACCATTGTAATCGGGCAAGTTTCTACTTTCAGATACAATAGGAATTTCTCGAGTACGTCAATCCGTTCGCGAGATATGGGAGTTTGAAGTTAAGGAGTGGTTGAGAAACCATCAAAATTTTCGCAAGTCTGATACACGAAACCAATAACTACTATTGCCTAGGGCAAAAATACACATACTGTTGTAATCGGGCGAGTTTCTGCTTTCAGATGCAACAGGAATTTCTCGAGTTCGTCAATCCGTTCGCGAGATATGGGAGTTTGAAGTTAAGGAATGGTTGAGAATCCATCAAAATTTTCGCAAATCTGATACTCGAAACCAATAACAGGAATGGCCTAGGGGAAAAGTACACACATCATTGTAATCGGGCGAGTTTCTACTTTCAGATGCAACAGGAATTTCTCGAGTTCGTCAATCCGTTCGCGAGATATGGGAGCTTGAAGTTAAGGAATGGTTGAGAAACCATCAAAATTTTCGCAAGTCTGATACTCGAAATCAATGACTACAATGGCCTAGGGGAAAAGTACACACACCATTGTAATCGGGAGAGTTTATACTTTCTGTTGCAACAAGAATTTCTCGAGTTCGTCAATCCGTTCGCGAGATATGGGAGCTTGAAGTTATGGAATGGTTGAGAAACCCTCAAAATTTTCGGAATCTGATACTCGAAACCAATAACTACTATGGTCTAGGGCAAAAATACACATACCTTTGTAATCGGGCGAGTTTCTGCTTTCAGATGCAACAGGAATTTCTCGAGTTCGTCATTCCGTTCGCGAGATATGCGAGTCTGAAATTAAGGAATGGTTGAGAAACCATAAAAATTTTGCAAGTCTCTTACTCGAAACGAATAACTGGAATGGCCTAGGGGAAAAGTACACACACCATTGTAATCGGGCAAGTTTCTACTTTCAGATACAATAGGAATTTCTCGAGTACGTCAATCCGTTCGCGAGATATGCGAGTTTGAAATTGAGGAATGGTTGAGAAACCATCAAAATTTTCGCAAGTCTGATACTCGAAACCAATGACTACAATGCCCTAGGGGAAAAGTACACACACCATTGTAATCGGGAGAGCTTCTACTTTCAGATGCAAGAGGAATTTCTCGAGTTCGTCAATCCGTTCCTGAGATATGCGAGTTTGAAGTTAAGGAATGGTTGAGAATCCATCAAAAGTTTCGCAAATCTGATACTCGAAACCAATAACTGGAATGGCCTAGGGGAAAAGTACACACATCATTGTAATCGGGCGAGTTTCTACTTTCAGATGCAACAGGAATTTCTCGAGTTCGTCAATCCGTTCGCGAGGTATGGGAGCTTGATGTTAAGGAATGGTTGAGAAGCCATCAAAATTTTCGCAAGTCTGATACTCGAAACAAATAACTGGAATGGCCTAGGGGAAAAGTACACACACCATTGTAATCGGGCAAGTTTCTACTTTCAGATACAATAGGAATTTCTCGAGTACGTCAATCCGTTCGCGAGATATGGGAGTTTGAAGTTAAGGAGTGGTTGAGAAACCATCAAAATTTTCGCAAGTCTGATACACGAAACCAATAACTACTATTGCCTATGGCAAAAATACACATACTGTTGTAATCGGGCGAGTTTCTGCTTTCAGATGCAACAGGAATTTCTCGAGTTCGTCAATCCGTTCGCGAGATATGGGAGTTTGAAATTAAGGAATGGTTGAGAAGCCATCAAAATTTTCGCAAATCTGATACTCGAAACCAATAACAGGAATGGCCTAGGGGAAAAGTACACACATCATTGTAATCGGGCGAGTTTCTACTTTCAGATGCAACAGGAATTTCTCGAGTTCGTCAATCCGTTCGCGAGATATGGGAGTTTGAAGTTAAGGAATGGTTGAGAAACCATCAAAGTTTTCGCAAGTCTGATACTCGAAACCAATGACTACTATGCCCTAGGGGAAAAGTACACACACCATTGTAATCGGGAGAGCTTCTACTTTCAGATGCAAGAGGAATTTCTCGAGTTCGTCAATCCGTTCCTGAGATATGCGAGTTTGAAGTTAAGGAATGGTTGAGAATCCATCAAAAGTTTCGCAAATCTGATACTCGAAACCAATAACTGGAATGGCCTAGGGGAAAAGTACACACATCATTGTAATCGGGCGAGTTTCTACTTTCAGATGCAACAGGAATTTCTCGAGTTCGTCAATCCGTTCGCGAGGTATGGGAGTTTGATGTTAAGGAATGGTTGAGAAGCCATCAAAATTTTCGCAAGTCTGATACTCGAAACAAATAACTGGAATGGCCTAGGGGAAAAGTACACACACCATTGTAATCGGGCAAGTTTCTACTTTCAGATACAATAGGAATTTCTCGAGTACGTCAATCCGTTCGCGAGATATGGGAGTTTGAAGTTAAGGAGTGGTTGAGAAACCATCAAAATTTTCGCAAGTCTGATACACGAAACCAATAACTACTATTGCCTATGGCAAAAATACACATACTGTTGTAATCGGGCGAGTTTCTGCTTTCAGATGCAACAGGAATTTCTCGAGTTCGTCAATCCGTTCGCGAGATATGGGAGTTTGAAATTAAGGAATGGTTGAGAAGCCATCAAAATTTTCGCAAATCTGATACTCGAAACCAATAACAGGAATGGCCTAGGGGAAAAGTACACACATCATTGTAATCGGGCGAGTTTCTACTTTCAGATGCAACAGGAATTTCTCGAGTTCGTCAATCCGTTCGCGAGATATGGGAGTTTGAAGTTAAGGAATGGTTGAGAAACCATCAAAGTTTTCGCAAGTCTGATACTCGAAACCAATGACTACTATGGTCTAGAGCAGAAATACCCATACCGTTGTAATCGGGCGAGTTTCAACTTTCAGATGCAACAGGAATTTCTCGTGTTCGTCAGTCCGTTCGCGAGATATGCGAGTTTGAAATTGAGGAATGGTTGAGAAACCATCAAAATTTTCGCATGTCTGATACTCGAAACCATTAACTGCAATGGCCTAGGGCAAAAATACACATACCGTTGTAATCGGGCGAGTTTCTGCTTTCAGATGCAACAGAAATTTCTCGAGTTCGTCAATCCTTTCGCGAGATATGGAAGTGTGAATTTATGGAATGGTTGACAAACAATCAAAATTTTCGCAAGTCTGATACTAGAAACCAATAACAGGAATGGCCTAGGGGAAGAGTACACACACCATTGTAATCGGGCGAGTTTCTACTTTCAGATGCAACAGGAATTTCTCGAGTTCGTCAATCCGTTCGCGAGATATGGGAGTTTGAAGTTAAGGAATGGTTGAGAAACCATCAAAGTTTTCGCAAGTCTGATACTCGAAACCAATGACTACTATGGTCTAGAGCAGAAATACCCATACCGTTGTAATCGGGCGAGTTTCAACTTTCAGATGCAGTAGGAATTTCTCGAGTTCGTCAATCCGTTCGCGAGGTATGGGAGTTTGAAGTTAAGGAATGGTTGAGAAACCATCAAAATTTTCGCAAGTCTGATACTCGAAACCAATAACTTGAATGGCCTAGGGGAAAAGTACACTCACCAATGTAATCGGGCAAGTTTCTACTTTCAGATGCAACAGGAATTTCTCGAGTTCGTCAATCCGTTCGCGAGATATGGGAGTTTGAAGTTAAGGAATGGTTGAGAAACCATCAAAGTTTTCGCAAGTCTGATACTCGAAACCAATGACTACAATGGTCTAGAGCAGAAATACCCATACCGTTGTAATCGGGCGAGTTTCAACTTTCAGATGCAACAGGAATTTCTCGTGTTCGTCAGTCCGTTCGCGAGATATTGGAGTTTGAAGTGAAGGAATGGTTGAGAAACCATCAAAATCTTCGCAAGTCTGATACTCGAAACCAATAACTGGAATGGCCTAGGGGAAAAGTACACTCACCAATGTAATCGGGCAAGTTTCTACTTTCAGATTCAACAGGAACTTCTCGAGTTCGTCAGTCCGTTCGCGAGATATTGGAGTTTGAAATTAAGGAATGGTTGAGAAACCATCAAAATTTTCGCAAGTCTGATACTCGATACCAATAACTGGAATGGCCTAGGGGAAAAGTACACTCACCAATGTAATCGGGCAAGTTTCTGCTTTCAGGTGCAACAGAAATTTCTCGAGTTCGTGAATCCGTTCGCGAGATATGGGAGTTTGAGGTTAAGGAATGGTTGAGAAACCATCAAAATTTTCGTAAGTCTGATACTCGAAACCAATAACTGGAATGGCCTAGGGGAAAAATACACAGACCGTTGTAATCGGGAGAGCTTCTACTTTCAGACGCAACAGAAATTTGTCGGATTCGTCAATACGTTCGTGAAATACCGGATTTTGGAGTTAAGAGATGGTTGAGCAATTATCAAAATTTTCGCAAGTCTGATACTCGAAACCAATAACTACAATGGCCCAGGGGAAAAATGCACATACCGATCTAATCGGGAGAGTTTCTGCTTTCAAACGCAACAGAAATTTTTCGAATTCGTCAATCCGTTCGCGAAATATCGGAGTTTGGAATTAAGAGATGGTTGAGAAACCATCAAAATTTTCGCAATTCTGGTACTCGAAACCAATAACTGGAATGGCCTAGGGGAAAAGTACACATACCGTTGTAATGGAGCGAGCTTCTACATTCAGATGCAATAGGAATTTCTCGATTTCCTCAATCCGTTCACGAGATATGGGAGTTTGAAGTTAAGGAATGGTTGAGAAACCGTCAAAATTTTCGCAAGTCTGATACTCGAAACCAATAACTGGAATGGCCTAGGCGAAAAGTACACACACCATTGTAATCGGGCGAGTTTCCACTTTCAGATGCAACCGGAATCTCTAGAGTTCGCCAATCCGTTCGCGAGATATGGGAGTTTGAAGATAAGGAATGGTTGAGAAACCATCAAAATTTTTACAAGTCTGATACTCGAAACCAATAACTACAATGGCCTAGGGGAAAAGTACACACACCACTGTAATCAGGCGAGATTCTACTTTCAGATGCAACAGGAATTTCTCGAGTTCGTCAATCCGTTCGCGAGATATGGGAGTTTGAAGTTAAGGAATGGTTGAGAAACCATCAAAATTTTCGGAATCTGATACTCGAAACCAATAACTACTATGGTCTAGGGCAAAAATATACACACCTTTGTAATCGGGCGAATTTCCACTTTCAGATGCAACCGGAATTTCTCGAGTTCGCCAATCCGTTCGCGAAATATGGAAGTTTGAATTTATGGAATGGTTGACAAACAATCAAAATTTTCGCAAGTCTGATACTAGAAACCAATAACTGGAATGGCCTAGGGGAGAAGTACACACACCATTGTAATCGGGCGAATTTCTGACTTCAGATGCAGTAGGAATTTCTCGAGTTCGTCAATCCGTTCTCGAGGTATGGGAGTTTGAAGTTAAGGAATGGTTGAGAAACCATCAAAATTTTCGCAAGTCTGATACTCGAAACCAATAACTTGAATGGCCTAGGGGAAAAGTACACTCACCAATGTAATCAAGCAAGTTTCTACTTTCAGATTCAACAGGAATTTCTCGAGTTCGTCAGTCCGTTCGCGAGATATTGGAGTTTGAAGTTAAGGAATGGTTGAGAAACCATCAAAATCTTCGCAAGTCTGATACTCGAAACCAATAACTGGAATGGCCTAGGGGAAAAGTACACTCACCAATGTAATCGGGCAAGTTTCTACTTTCAGATTCAACAGGAATTTCTCGAGTTCGTCAGTCCGTTCGCGAGATATTGGAGTTTGAAATTAAGGAATGGTTGAGAAACCATCAAAATTTTCGCAAGTCTGATACTCTATACCAATAACTGGAATGGCCTAGGGGAAAAGTACACTCACGAATGTAATCGGGCAAGTTTCTACTTTCAGATGCAACAGGAATTTCTCGAGTTCGTCAATCCGTTCGCGAGATATGGGAGTTTGAAGTTAAGGAGTGGTTGAGAAACCATCAAAGTTTTCGCAAGTCTGATACTCGAAACCAATAACTTCTATGGTCTAGAGCAAAGATACCCATACCGTTGTAATAGGGCGAGTTTCTGCCTTCAGATGCAGTAGGAATTTCTCGAGTTCGTCAATCCGTTCGCGAGGTATGGGAGTTTGAAGTTAAGGAATGGTTGAGAAACCATCAAAATTTTCGCAATTCTGATACTCGAAACCAATAACTGGAATGGCCTAGGGGAAAAGTACACACACCATTGTAATGGGGCGGGTTTCTACTTTCAGATGCAACACGAATTTCACGAGTTCGTCAATCCGTTCGCGAGATATGGGAGTTTGAAGTTAAGGAATGGTTGAGAATCCATCAAAATTTTCGCAAGTCTGATACTCGAAACCAATAACTACAATGGCCTAGGGGAAAAATGCACATACCGTTCTAATCGGGAGAGTTTCTGCTTTCAGACGCAACAGAAATTTTTCGAATTCGGCTATCCGTTCGCGAAATATCGGAGTTTGGATTTAAGAGATGGTTGAGAAACCATCAAAATTTTCGCAATTCTGATACTCGAAACGAATAACTGGAGTGGCCTAGGCGGAAAGTACACACACCATTGTAATCGGTCGAGTTTCTACTTTCAGATGCAACAGGAATTTCTCGAGTTCGTCTATCCTTTCGCGAGATATGGGAGTTTGAAGTTAAGGAATGGTTGAGAAACCGTCAAAATTTTCGCAAGTCTGCTACTCGAAATCAAGAACTACTATGACCTAGGGCAAAAATACACATACCGTTGTAATCGGGCGAGCTGCTGCTTTCAGATGCAACAGGAATTTCTCGAGTTCGTCAATCCGTTCGCGAGATATGGGAGTTTGAAGTTAAGAAATGGTTGAGAGACCATCAAAATTTTCGCAAATCCGATACTCGAAACCAATAACTACTATGGCCTAGGGCAAAAATACACATACCGTTGTAATCGGGCGAGTTTCTGCTTTCAGACGCAACTTGAATTTCTCGAGTACGTCAATCCGTTCGCGAGATATGGCAGTTTGAAGTTAAGGAATGGTTGAGAAACCATCAAAATTTTCGGAATCTGACACTCCAAACCAATAACTACTATGGTCTAGGGCAAAAATACACATACCGTTGTAATCGGGCGAGTTTCTGCTTTCAGATTCAACCGGAACTTCTCGAATTCGTCAATCCGTTCGCGAGATATGGGAGTTTGAAGTTAAGGAATGTTTGAGAAACCATCAAAATTTTCGCAAGTCTGATACTCGAAACCAATAACTGGAATGGCCTAGGGCAATAATACACATACCGTGGTAATCGGGCGAGTTTCTGCTTTCAGATGCAACAGAAATTTCTCGAGTTCGTGAATCCGTTCGCGAGATATGGGAGTTTGAGGTTAAGGAATGGTTGAGAAACCATCAAAATTTTCGCAAGTCAGATACTCGAAACCAATAACTGGAATGGCCTAGGGGAAAAGTACACACACCATTGTAATCGGGCGAGTTTCCACTTTCAGATGCAACCGGAATTTCTCGAGTTCGCCAATCCGTTCGCGAGATATGGGAGTTTGAAGATAAGGAATGGTTGAGAAACCATCAAAATTTTCGTAAGTCTGATACTCGAAACCAATAACTGGAATGGCCTAGGGGAAAAATACACAGACCGTTGTAATCGGGAGAGCTTCTACTTTCAGACGCAACAGAAATTTGTCGGATTCGTCAATACGTTCGCGAAATACCGGATTTTGGAGTTAAGAGATGGTTGAGCAATTATCAAAATTTTCGCAAGTCTGATACTCGAAACCAATAACTACAATGGCCCAGGGGAAAAATGCGCATACCGATCTAATCGGGAGAGTTTCTGCTTTCAAACGCAACAGAAATTTTTCGAATTCGTCAATCCATTCGCGAAATATCGGAGTTTGGAATTAAGAGATGGTTGAGAAACCATCAAAATTTTCGCAATTCTGGTACTCGAAACCAATAACTGGAATGGCCTAGGGGAAAAGTACACATACCGTTGTAATGGAGCGAGCTTCTACATTCAGATGCAATAGGAATTTCCCGATTTCCTCAATCCGTTCACGAGATATGGGAGTTTGAAGTTAAGGAATGGTTGAGAAACCGTCAAAATTTTCGCAAGTCTGATACTCGAAATCAATAACTACTATGACCTAGGGCAAAAATACACAAACCGTTGTAATCGGGCGAGATGCTGCTTTCAGATGCAACAGGAATTTCTCGAATTCGTCAATCCGTTCGCGAGATATGGGAGTTTGAAGATAAGGAATGGTTGAGAAACCATCAAAATTTTCGTAAGTCTGATACTCGAAACCAATAACTGGAATGGCCTAGGGGAAAAATACACAGACCGTTGTAATCGGGAGAGCTTCTACTTTCAGACGCAACAGAAATTTGTCGGATTCGTCAATAAGTTCGCGAAATACCGGATTTTGGAGTTAAGAGATGGTTGAGCAATTATCAAAATTTTCGCAAGTCTGATACTCGAAACCAATAACTACAATGGCCCAGGGGAAAAATGCGCATACCGATCTAATCGGGAGAGTTTCTGCTTTCAAACGCAACAGAAATTTTTCGAATTCGTCAATCCATTCGCGAAATATCGGAGTTTGGAATTAAGAGATGGTTGAGAAACCATCAAAATTTTCGCAATTCTGGTACTCGAAACCAATAACTGGAATGGCCTAGGGGAAAAGTACACATACCGTTGTAATGGAGCGAGCTTCTACATTCAGATGCAATAGGAATTTCCCGATTTCCTCAATCCGTTCACGAGATATGGGAGTTTGAAGTTAAGGAATGGTTGAGAAACCGTCAAAATTTTCGCAAGTCTGATACTCGAAATCAATAACTACTATGACCTAGGGCAAAAATACACAAACCGTTGTAATCGGGCGAGATGCTGCTTTCAGATGCAACAGGAATTTCTCGAGTTCGTCAATCCGTTCGCGAGATATGGGAGTTTGAAGTTAAGGAATGTTTGAGAAACCATCAAAATTTTCGCAAGTCTGATACTCGAAACCAATAACTGGAATGGCCTAGGGCAATAATACACATACCGTTGTAATCGGGCGAGTTTCTGCTTTCAGATGCAACAGAAATTTCTCGAGTTCGTGAATCCGTTCGCGAGATATGGGAGTTTGAGGTTAAGGAATGGTTGAGAAACCATCAAAATTTTCGCAAGTCTGCTACTCGAAATCAATAACTACTATGACCTAGGGCAAAAATACACATACCGTTGTAATCGGGCGAGCTGCTGCTTTCAGATGCAACAGGAATTTCTCGAGTTCGTCAATCCGTTCGCGAGATATGGGAGTTTGAAGTTAAGAAATGGTTGAGAGACCATCAAAATTTTCGCAAATCCGATACTCGAAACCAATAACTACTATGGCCTAGGGCAAAAATACACATACCGTTGTAATCGGGCGAGTTTCTGCTTTCAGACGCAACTTGAATTTCTCGAGTACGTCAATCCGTTCGCGAGATATGGCAGTTTGAAGTTAAGGAATGGTTGAGAAACCATCAAAATTTTCGGAATCTGACTCTCCAAACCAATAACTACTATGGTCTAGGGCAAAAATACACATACCGTTGTAATCGGGCGAGTTTCTGCTTTCAGATTCAACCGGAACTTCTCGAATTCGTCAATCCGTTCGCGAGATATGGGAGTTTGAAGTTAAGGAATGTTTGAGAAACCATCAAAATTTTCGCAAGTCTGATACTCGAAACCAATAACTGGAATGGCCTAGGGCAATAATACACATACCGTGGTAATCGGGCGAGTTTCTGCTTTCAGATGCAACAGAAACTTCTCGAGTTCGTGAATCCGTTCGCGAGATATGGGAGTTTGAGGTTAAGGAATGGTTGAGAAACCATCAAAATTATCGCAAGTCAGATACTCGAAACCAATAACTGGAATGGCCTAGGGGAAAAGTACACACACCATTGTAATCGGGCGAGTTTCCACTTTCAGATGCAACCGGAATTTCTCGAGTTCGCCAATCCGTTCGCGAGATATGGGAGTTTGAAGATAAGGAATGGTTGAGAAACCATCAAAATTTTCGTAAGTCTGATACTCGAAACCAATAACTGGAATGGCCTAGGGGAAAAATACACAGACCGTTGTAATCGGGAGAGCTTCTACTTTCAGACGCAACAGAAATTTGTCGGATTCGTCAATACGTTCGCGAAATACCGGATTTTGGAGTTATGAGATGGTTGAGCAATTATCAAAATTTTCGCAAGTCTGATACTCGAAACCAATAACTACAATGGCCTAGGGGAAAAGTACACACACCACTGTAATCAGGCGAGATTCTACTTTCAGATGCAACAGGAATTTCTCGAGTTCGTCAATCCGTTCGCGAGATATGGGAGTTTGAAGTTAAGGAATGGTTGAGAAACCATCAAAATTTTCGGAATCTGATACTCGAAACCAATAACTACTATGGTCTAGGGCTAAAATATACACACCTTTGTAATCGGGCGAGTTTCTGCTTTCAGATGCAACAGGAATTTCTCGAGTTCGTCAATCCGTTCGCGAGATATGCGAGTTTGAAATTGAGGAATGGTTGAGAAACCATCAAAATTTTCGCAAATCTGATACTCGAAACCAATGACTACAATGGCCTAGGGCAAAAATACACATACCGTTGTAATGGGGCGAGCTTCTACATTCAGATGCAACCGGAATTTCTCGATTTCCTCAATCCGTTCGTGAGATATGGGAATTTGAAGTTAAGGAATGGCTGAGAAACCACCAAAATTTTCGCATGTCTGATACTCGAAACCATTAACTGCAATGGCCTAGGGCAAAAATACACATACCGTTGTAATCGGGCGAGTTTCTGCTTTCAGATGCAACAGAAATTTCTCGAGTTCGTCAATCCGTTCGCGAGATATGGTAGTTTGAAATTAAGGAATGGTTGAGAAACCATCAAAAATTTCGCAAGTCTGATACACGAAACGAATAACTGGAATGGCCTAGGGGAAAAGTACACATACCGTTGTAATGGAGCGAGCTTCTACATTCAGATGCAATAGGAATTTCTCGATTTCTTCAATCCGTTCACGAGATATGGGAGTTTGAAGTTAGGGAATGGTTGAGAAACTGTCAAAATTTTCGCAAGTCTGATACTCGAAACCAATAACTGGAATGGCCTAGGGCAAAAATACACATACCGTTGTAATCGGACGAGTTTCTGCTTTCAGATGCAACAGGAATTTCGAGAGTTCGTCAATCCGTTCGCGAGATATGGGAGTTTGATGTTAAGGAATGGTTGAGAGACCATGAAAATTTTCGCAAATCTGATACTCGAAACCAATAACTACTATCGCCTAGGGCAAAAATACACATACCGTTGTAATCGGGCGAGTTTCTGCTTTCAGACGCAACAGGAATTTCTCGAGTACGTCAATCCGTTCGCGAGATATGGGAGTTTGAAGTTAAGGAATGGTTGAGAAACTATCAATATTTTCGGAATCTGATACTCGAAACCAATAACTACTATGGTCTAGGGCAAAAATACACATACCGTTGTAATCGGGCGAGTTTCTGCTTTCAGATACAACCGGAATTTCTCGAGTTCGTCAATCGGTTCGCGAGATATGGGAGTTTGAAATTAAGGAATGGTTGAGAAACCAAAGTTTTCGCAAGTCTGATACTCGAAACCAATGACTACTATGGTCTACAGCAAAAATACACATACCGTTGTAATGGGGCGAGCTTCTACTTTCAGATGCAACAGGAATTTCCTGATTTCCTCAACCCGTTCACGAGATATGGGAGTTTGAAGTTAAGGAATGGTTGAGAAACCATCAAAATTTTCGCAAGTCTGATACTCGAAACCATTAACTGCAATGGCCTAGGGCAAAAATACACATGCCGTTGTAATCGGGAGAGCTTCTACTTTCAGACGCAACAGAAATTTGTCGGATTCGTCAATACGTTCGCGAAATACCGGATTTTGGAGTTAAGAGATGGTTGAGCAATCATCCAAATTTTCGCAATTCTGGTACTCGAAACCAATAACTGGAATGGCCTAGGGGAAAAGTACACATACCGTTGTAATGGAGCGAGCTTCTATATTCAGATGCAATAGGAATTTCTCGATTTCCTCAATCCGTTCACGAGATATGGGAGTTTGAAGTTAAGGAATGGTTGAGAAACCGTCAAAATTTTCGCAAGTCTGATACTCGAAATCAATAACTACAATGACCTAGGGCAAAAATACACATACCGTTGTAATCGGGCGAGCTTCTGCTTTCAGATGCAACAGGAATTTCTCGAGTTCGACAATCCGTTCGCGAGATATGGGAGTTTGAAGTTAAGAAATGGTTGAGAGACCATCAAAATTTTCGCAAATCCGATACTCGAAACCAATAACTGCTATGGCCTAGGGCAAAAATACACATACCGTTGTAATCGGGCGAGTTTCTGCTTTCAGACGCAACTTGAATTTCTCGAGTACGTCAATCCGTTCGCGAGATATGGCTGTTTGAAGTTAAGGAATGGTTGAGAAACCATCAAAATTTTCGGAATCTGACACTCCAAACCAATAACTACTATGGTCTAGGGCAAAAATACACATACCGTTGTAATCGGGCGAGTTTCTGCTTTCAGATTCAACCGGAACTTCTCGAATTCGTCAATCCGTTCGCGAGATATGGGAGTTTGAAGTTAAGGAATGTTTGAGAAACCATCAAAATTTTCGCAAGTCTGATACTCGAAACCAATAACTGGAATGGCCTAGGGCAATAATACACATACCGTTGTAATCGGGCGAGTTTCTGCTTTCAGACGCAACAGAAATTTCTCGAGTTCGTCAATCCGTTCGCGAGGTATGGGAGTTTGAAGTTAAGGAATGGTTGAGAAACCATCAAAATTTTCGCAAGTCTGATACTCGAAACCAATAACTTGAATGGCCTAGGGGAAAAGTACACTCACCAATGTAATCGGGCAAGTTTCTACTTTCAGATGCAAAAGGAATTTCTCGAGTTCGTCAATCCGTTCGCGAGATATGGGAGTTTGAAGTTAAGGAATGGTTGAGAAACCATCAAAGTTTTCGCAAGTCTGATACTCGAAACCAATGACTACTATGGTCTACAGCAAAAATACACATACCGTTGTAATGGGGCGAGCTTCTACTTTCAGATGCAACAGGAATTTCCTGATTTCCTCAACCCGTTCACGAGATATGGGAGTTTGAAGTTAAGGAATGGTTGAGAAACCATCAAAATTTTCGCAAGTCTGATACTCGAAACCATTAACTGCAATGGCCTAGGGCAAAAATACACATACCGTTGTAATCGGGAGAGCTTCTACTTTCAGACGCAACAGAAATTTGTCGGATTCGTCAATACGTTCGCGAAATACCGGATTTTGGAGTTAAGAGATGGTTGAGCAATCATCCAAATTTTCGCAATTCTGGTACTCGAAACCAATAACTGGAATGGCCTAGGGGAAAAGTACACATACCGTTGTAATGGAGCGAGCTTCTACATTCAGATGCAATAGGAATTTCTCGATTTCCTCAATCCGTTCACGAGATATGGGAGTTTGAAGTTAAGGAATGGTTGAGAAACCGTCAAAATTTTCGCAAGTCTGATACTCGAAATCAATAACTACAATGACCTAGGGCAAAAATACACATACCGTTGTAATCGGGCGAGCTTCTGCTTTCAGATGCAACAGGAATTTCTCGAGTTCGACAATCCGTTCGCGAGATATGGGAGTTTGAAGTTAAGGAATGGTTGAGAGACCATCAAAATTTTCGCAAATCCGATACTCGAAACCAATAACTGCTATGGCCTAGGGCAAAAATACACATACCGTTGTAATCGGGCGAGTTTCTGCTTTCAGACGCAACTTGAATTTCTCGAGTACGTCAATCCGTTCGCGAGATATGGCTGTTTGAAGTTAAGGAATGGTTGAGAAACCATCAAAATTTTCGGAATCTGACACTCCAAACCAATAACTACTATGGTCTAGGGCAAAAATACACATACCGTTGTAATCGGGCGAGTTTCTGCTTTCAGATTCAACCGGAACTTCTCGAATTCGTCAATCCGTTCGCGAGATATGGGAGTTTGAAGTTAAGGAATGTTTGAGAAACCATCAAAATTTTCGCAAGTCTGATACTCGAAACCAATAACTGGAATGGCCTAGGGCAATAATACACATACCGTTGTAATCGGGCGAGTTTCTGCTTTCAGACGCAACAGAAATTTCTCGAGTTCGTCAATCCGTTCGCGAGGTATGGGAGTTTGAAGTTAAGGAATGGTTGAGAACCCATCAAAATTTTCGCAAGTCTGATACTCGAAACCAATAACTTGAATGGCCTAGGGGAAAAGTACACTCACCAATGTAATCGGGCAAGTTTCTACTTTCAGATGCAAAAGGAATTTCTCGAGTTCGTCAATCCGTTCGCGAGATATGGGAGTTTGAAGTTAAGGAATGGTTGAGAAACCATCAAAGTTTTCGCAAGTCTGATACTCGAAACCAATGACTACTATGGTCTACAGCAAAAATACCCATACCGTTGTAATCGGGCGAGTTTCAACTTTCAGATGCAACAGGAATTTCTCGTGTTCGTAAGTCCGTTCGCGAGATATTGGAGTTTGAAGTTAAGGAATGGTTGAGAAACCATCAAAATTTTCGCAAGTCTGATACTCGAAACCAATAACTGGAATGGCCTAGGGGAAAAGTACACTCACCAATGTAATCGGGCAAGTTTCTACTTTCAGATTCAACAGGAATTTCTCGAGTTCGTCAGTCCGTTCGCGAGATATTGGTGTTTGAAATTAAGGAATGGTTGAGAAACCATCAAAATTTTCGCAAGTCTGATACTCGATACCAATAACTGGAATGGCCTAGGGGAAAAGTACACTCACCAATGTAATCGGGCAAGTTTCTACTTTCAGATGCAACAGGAATTTCTCGAGTTCGTCAATCCGTTCGCGAGATATGGGAGTTTGAAGTTAAGGAGTGGTTGAGAAACCATCAAAGATTTCTCAAGTCTGATACTCGAAACCAATAACTTCTATGGTCTAGAGCAAAAATACACATACCGTTGTAATCGGGCGAGTTTCAACTTTCAGATGCAACAGGAATTTCTCGAATTCTTCAACCGGTTCGCGAGATATGGGAGTTTGAATTTAAGGAATGGTTGATAGTCTATTAAAATTTTCGCAAGTCTGTTACTCGAAACCAATAACTGGAATGGCCTAGGGGAAAAGTACACACACCATTGTAATAGGGCGAGTTTCTGCCTTCAGATGCAGTAGGAATTTCTCGAGTTCGTCAATCCGTTCGCGAGGTATGGGAGTTTGAAGTTAAGGAATGGTTGAGAAACCATCAAAATTTTCGCAATTCTGGTACTCGAAACCAATAACTGGAATGGCCTAGGGTAAAAGTACACACACCATTGTAATCGGGCGAATTTCCACTTTCAGATGCAACCGGAATTTCTCGAGTTCGCCAATCCGTTCGCGAGATATGGAAGTGTGAATTTATGGAATGGTTGACAAGCAATCAAAATTTTCGCAAGTCTGATACTAGAAACGAATAACTGGAATGGTCTAGGGGAAAAGTACACACACCAATGTAATCGGGCAAGTTTCTACTTTCAGATTCAACAGGAATTTCTCGTGTTCGTAAGTCCGTTCGCGAGATATTGGAGTTTGAAGTTAAGGAATGGTTGAAAACCATCAAAATTTTCTCAAGTCTGATACTCGAAACCAATAACTACAATAGCCTAGGGGAAAAATACACATACCGTTGTAATCGGGAGAGTTTCTGCTTTCAAACGCAACAGAAATTTTTCGAATTCGTCAATCCGTTCGCGAAATATCGGAGTTTGGAATTAAGAGATGGTTGAGAAACCATCAAAATTTTCGCAATTCTGATACTCGAAACCAATAACTGGAATGGCCTAGGACAAAAATACACATACCGTTGTAATGGGGCGAGCTTCTACATTCAGATGCAATAGGAATTTCTCGATTTCCTCAATCCGTTCACGAGATATGGGAGTTTGAAGTTAAGGAATGGTTGTGAAACCGTCAAAATTTTCGCAAGTCTGATGCTCGAAAACAATAACTGGAATGGCCTAGGGGAAAAGTACACATACCGTTGTAATCGGGCGAGCTTCTGCTTTCATATGCAACAGGAATTTCTCGATTTCCTCAATCCGTGCACG
This sequence comes from Ptiloglossa arizonensis, assembly GCF_051014685.1. Lineage (NCBI taxonomy): Eukaryota > Metazoa > Arthropoda > Insecta > Hymenoptera > Colletidae > Ptiloglossa > Ptiloglossa arizonensis. The sequence goes on from NW_027478427.1 coordinate 1,286,607, forward strand.
AGATATGGGAGTTTGAAGTTAAGGAATGGTTGTGAAACCGTCAAAATTTTCGCAAGTCTGATGCTCGAAACCAATAACTGGAATGGCCTAGGGGAAAAGTACACATACCGTTGTAATCGGGCGAGCTTCTGCTTTCATATGCAACAGGAATTTCTCGATTTCCTCAATCCGTGCACGAGATATGGGAGTTTGAAGTTAAGGAATGATTGAGAAGCCGTCAAAATTTTCGCAAGTCTGATACTCGAAACCAATAACTGGAATGGCCTAGGACAAAAATACACATACCGTTGTAATGGGGCGAGCTTCTACATTCAGATAGAACAGGAATTTCTCGATTTCCTCAATCCGTTCGTGAGATATGGGAATTTGAAGTTAAGGAATGGTTGAGAAACCATCAAAATTTTCGCATGTCTGATACACGAAACCATTAACTGCAATGGCCTAGGGCAAAAATACACATACCGTTGTAATCGGGCGAGTTTCTGCTTTCAGATGCAACAGAAATTTCTCGAGTTCGTCAATCCGTTCGCGAGATATGGTAGTTTGAAATTAAGGAATGGTTGAGAAACCATCAAAGTTTTCGCAAGTCTGATACTCGAAACCAATAACTGGAATGGCCTAGGGCAAAAATACACATACCGTTGTAATGGGGCGAGCTTCTACATTCAGATGCAACAGGAATTTCTCGATTTCCTCAATCCGTTCGTGAGATATGGGAATTTGAAGTTAAGGAATGGTTGAGAAACCATCAAAATTTTCGCATGTCTGATACTCGAAACCATTAATTGTAATGGCCTAGGGCAAAAATACACATACCGTTGTAATCGGGCGAGTTTCTGCTTTCAGATGCAACAGAAATTTCTCGAGTTCGTAAATCCGTTCGCGAGATATGGTAGTTTGAAATTAAGGAATGGTTGAGAAACCATCAAAAATTTCGCAAGTCTGATACACGAAACGAATAACTGGAATGGCCTAGGGGAAAAATACACATACCGTTGTAATGGGGCGAGCTTCTACATTCAGATAGAACAGGAATTTCTCGATTTCCTCAATCCGTTCGTGAGATATGGGAATTTGAAGTTAAGGAATGGTTGAGAAACCATCAAAATTTTCGCATGTCTGATACACGAAACCATTAACTGCAATGGCCTAGGGCAAAAATACACATACCGTTGTAATCGGGCGAGTTTCTGCTTTCAGATGCAACAGAAATTTCTCGAGTTCGTCAATCCGTTCGCGAGATATGGTAGTTTGAAATTAAGGAATGGTTGAGAAACCATCAAAGTTTTCGCAAGTCTGATACTCGAAACCAATAACTGGAATGGCCTAGGGCAAAAATACACATACCGTTGTAATGGGGCGAGCTTCTACATTCAGATGCAACAGGAATTTCTCGATTTCCTCAATCCGTTCGTGAGATATGGGAATTTGAAGTTAAGGAATGGTTGAGAAACCATCAAAATTTTCGCATGTCTGATACTCGAAACCATTAATTGTAATGGCCTAGGGCAAAAATACACATACCGTTGTAATCGGGCGAGTTTCTGCTTTCAGATGCAACAGAAATTTCTCGAGTTCGTAAATCCGTTCGCGAGATATGGTAGTTTGAAATTAAGGAATGGTTGAGAAACCATCAAAAATTTCGCAAGTCTGATACACGAAACGAATAACTGGAATGGCCTAGGGGAAAAGTACACATACCGTTGTAATGGAGCGAGCTTCTACATTCAGATGCAATAGGAATTTCTCGATTTCCTCAATCCGTTCACGAGATATGGGAGTTTGAAGTTAAGGAATGGTTGAGATACCGTCAAAATTTTCGCAAGTCTGATACTCGAAACCAATAACTGGAATGGCCTAGGGCAAAAATACACATGCCGTTGTAATCGGACGAGTTTCTGCTTTCAGATGCAACAGGAATTTCGAGAGTTCGTCAATCCGTTCGCGAGATATGGGAGTTTGATGTTAAGGAATGGTTGAGAGACCATGAAAATTTTCGCAAATCTGATACTCGAAACCAATAACTACTATGGCCTAGGGCAAAAATACACACACCGTTGTAATCGGGCGAGTTTCTGCTTTCAGACGCAACAGGAATTTCTCGAGTACTTCAATCCGTTCGCGAGATATGGGAGTTTGAAGTTAAGGAATGGTTGAGAAACCATCAATATTTTCGGAATCTGATACTCGAAACCAATAACTACTATGGTCTAGGGCAAAAATACACATACCGTTGTAATGGGGCGAGTTTCTGCTTTCAGATACAACCGGAATTTCTCGAGTTCGTCAATCGGTTCGCGAGATATGGGAGTTTGAAATTAAGGAATGGTTGAGAAACCATCACAGTTTTCGCAAGTCTGATACTCGAAACCAATAACTACTATGGTCTAGAGCAAAAATACACATACCCTTGTAATGGGGCGAGCTTCTACTCTCAGATGCAACAGGAATTTCCCGATTTCCTCAACCCGTTCACGAGATATGGGAGTTTGAAGTTAAGGAATGGTTGAGAAACCATCAAAATTTTCGCAAGTCTGATACTCGAAACCATTAACTGCAATGGCCTAGGGCAAAAATACACATACCGTTGTAATCGGGCGAGTTTCTACTTTCAGATGCAACAGGAATTTCTCGAGTTCGTCAATCGGTTCGCGAGATATAGGAGTTTGAATTTAAGGAATGGTTGAGAGTCCATTAAAATTTTCGCAAGTCTGATACACGAAACGAATAACTGGAATGGCCTAGGGGAAAAGTACACATACCGTTGTAATGGAGCGAGTTTCTACATTCAGATGCAATAGGAATTTCTCGATTTCCTCAATCCGTTCACGAGATATGGGAGTTTGAAGTTAAGGAATGGTTGAGAAACCATCAAAATTTTCGCAAGTCTGATACTCGAAACCAATAACTGGAATGGCCTAGGGGAAAAGTACAGATACCGTTGTGATCGGGCGAGTTTCTACTTTCAGATGCAACAGGAATTTCTCGATTTCCTCAATCGGTTCGCGAGATATGGAAGTTTGAGGTTAAGGAATGTTTGAGAAACCATCAAAATTTTCGCAAGTCTGATACTCGAAACCAATAACTGGAATGGCCTAGGGGAAAAGTACACATACCGTTGTAATGGGGCGTGCTTCTACTTTCAGATGCAACAGGAATTTCTCGATTTCCTCAATCCGTTCACGAGATATGGGAGTTTGAAGTTAAGCAATGGTTGAGGAACCATCAAAATTTTCGCAAGTCTGATACTCGAAATCATTAACTACTATGGCCTAGGGCAAAAATACACATACCGTTGTAATCGGGCGAGTTTCTGCTTTCAGACGCAACAGGAATTTCTCGAGTACGTCAATCCGTTCGCGAGATATGGGAGTTTGAAGTTAAGGAATGGTTGTGAAACGATCAAAATTTTCGCAAGTCTGATACTCGAAACCATTCACTACTATGGTCTAGGGCAAAAATACACATACCGTTGTAATCGGGCGAGTTTCTGCTTTCAGATTCGACCGGAATTTCTCGAGTTCGTCAATCCGTTCGCGAGATATGGGAGTTTGTAGTTAAGGAATGTTTGAGAAACCATCAAAATTTTCGCAAGTCTGATACTCGAGACCAATAACTGGAATGGCCTGGGGGAAAAGTACACATACCGTTGTAAAGGGGCGAGCTTCTACTTTCAGATTCAACAGGAATTTCTCGATTTCCACAATCCGTTCACGAGATATGGGAGTTTGAAGTTAAGGAATAGTTGAGAAACCATCAAAATTTTCGCAAGTCTGATACTCGAAACTATTAACTACTATGGCCTAGGGAAAAAATACACATACCATTGTAATCGGGCGAGTTTCTGCTTTCAGATGCAACAGAAATTTCTCGAGTTCGTCAATCCGTTCGCGAGATATAGGAGTTTGAAATTAAGGAATGGTTGAGAAACCATCAAAGTTTTCGCAAGTCTGATACTCGAAACCAATAACTACTATGGTCTAGAGCAAAAATACACATACCGTTGTAATCGGGCGAGTTTCTATTTTCAGATGCAACAGGAATTTCTCGAGTTCGTCAATCGGTTCGCGAGATGTGGGAGTTTGAAGTTAAGGAATGGTTGAGAGACCATCAAAATTTTCGCAAATCTGATACTCGAAACCAATAACTACTATGGCCTAGGGCAAAAATACACATACCGTTGTAATCGGGCGAGTTTCTACTTTCAGATGCAACAGGAATTTCTCGAGTTCGTCAATCCGTTCCGGAGATATGGGAGTTTGAAATTATGGAATGGTTGAGAAACCATCAAAGTTTTCGCAAGTCTGATACTCGACACCAATAACTGCCATGGTCTAGAGCAAAAATACACATACCGTTGTAATGGGGCGAGCTTCTACTTTCAGATGCAACAGGAATTTCTCGATTTCCTCAATCCGTTCACGAGATATGGGAGTTTGAAGTTAAGGAATGGTTGAGAAACCATCAAAATTTTCGCAAGTCTGATACTCGAAACCATTAACTAATATGGTCTAGGGCAAATATACACATACCGTTGTAATCGGGCGAGTTTCTACTTTCAGATGCAACAGGAATTTCTCGAGTTCGTCAATCGGTTCGCGAGATATGGGAGTTTGAAGTTAAGGAATGGTTGAGAAACCAACAAAATTTTCGCAAGTCTGATACTCGAAACCAATAACTGGAATGGCCTAGGGCAAAAATACACATACCGTTGTAATGGGGCGAGCTTCTACATTCAGATGCAACAGGAATTTCTCGATTTCCTCAATCCGTTCGTGAGATATGGGAATTTGAAGTTAAGGAATGGTTGAGAAACCATAAAAATTTTCGCGAGTCTGATACACGAAATCAATAACTACTATGACCTAGGGCAAAAATACACATACCGTTGTAATCGGGCGAGTTTCTGCTCTCAGATGCAACAGGAATTTCTCGAGTTCGTCAATCCGTTCGCGAGATATGGGAGTTTGAAGTTAAGGAATGGTTGAGAGACCATCAAAATTTTCGCAAATCTGATACTCGAAACCAATAACTACTATGGCCTAGGGCAAAAATACACATACCGTTGTAATGGGGCGAGCTTCTAGATTCAGATGCAATAGGAATTTCTCGATTTCCTCAATCGGTTCGCGAGATATGGGAGTTTGAAGTTAAGGAATGGTTGAGAAACCGTCAAAATTTTCGCAAGTCTGATACTCGAACCCAATAACAGGAATGGCCTAGGGGAAAAGTACACATACCGTTGTCATCGGGCGAGTTTCTACTTTCAGATGCAACAGGAATTTCTCGATTTCCTCAATCGGTTCGCGAGATATGGAAGTTTGAGGTTAAGGAATGTTTGAGAAACCATCAAAATTTTCGCAAGTCTGATACTCGAAACAATTAACTAATATGGCCTAGGGCAAAAATACACATACCGTTGTAATCGGGCGAGTTTCTGCTTTCAGATTCAACCGGAATTTCTCGAGTTCGTCAATCCGTTCGCGAGATATGGGAGTTTGAAGTTAAGGAATGTTTGAGAAACCATCAAAATTTTCGCAAGTCTGATACTCGAAACCAATAACTGGAATGGCCTAGGGGGAAAGTACACATACCGTTGTAATGGGGCGAGCTTCTACTTTCAGATGCAACAGGAATTTCTCGATTTCCTCAATCCGTTCACGAGATATGGGAGTTTGAAGTTAAGGAATGGTTGAGAAACCATCAAAATTTTCGCAAGTCTGATATTCGAACCCAATAACAGGAATGGCCTAGGGGAAAAGTACACATACCGTTGTGATCGGGCGAGTTTCTACTTTCAGATGCAACAGGAATTTCTCGATTTCCTCAATCGGTTCGCGAGATATGGAAGTTTGAGGTTAAGGAATGTTTGAGAAACCATCAAAATTTTCGCAAGTCTGATACTCGAAACCATTAACTAATATGGTCTAGGGCAAAAAAAACATACCGTTGTAATCGGGCGAGTTTCTGCTTTCAGATTCAACAGGAATTTCTCGATTTCCTCAATCCGTTCACGAGATATGGGAGCTTGAAGTTAAGGAATGGTTGAGAAACCATCAAAATTTTCGCATGTCTGATACTCGAAGCCATTAACTACTATGGTCTAGGGCAAAAATACACATACCGTTGTAATCGGGCGAGTTTCTGCTTTCAGATTCAACAGGAATTTCTCGATTTCCACAATCCGTTCACGAGATATGGGAGTTTGAAGTTAAGGAATGGTTGAGAAACCAACAAAATTTTCGCAAGTCTGATACTCGAAACCAATAACTACTATGGTCTAGAGCAAAAATACACATACCGTTGTAATCGGGCGAGTTTCTATTTTCAGATGCATTAGGAACTTCTTGAGTTCGTCAATCCGTTCGCGAGATATGGGAGTTTGGAGTTAAGCAATGGTTGAGAAACAATCAAAAATTTCGCAAGTCTGATACACGAAACCAATAACTGGAATGGCCTAGGGGAAAAGTACACATACCGTTGTCATCGGGCGAGTTTCTACTTTCAGATGCAACAGGAATTTCTCGATTTCCTCAATCGGTTCGCGAGATATGGAAGTTTGAGGTTAAGGAATGTTTGAGAAACCATCAAAATTTTCGCAAGTCTGATACTCGAAACAATTAACTAATATGGCCTAGGGCAAAAATACACATACCGTTGTAATCGGGTGAGTTTCTGCTTTCAGATTCAACCGGAATTTCTCGATTTCCTCAATCGGTTCGCGAGATATGGAAGTTTGAGGTTAAGGAATGTTTGAGAAACCATCAAAATTTTCGCAAGTCTGATACTCGAAACCATTAACTAATATGGTCTAGGGCAAAAATACACATACCGTTGTAATCGGGCGAGTTTCTACTTTCAGATGCAACAGGAATTTCTCGATTTCCTCAATCCGTTCACGAGATATGGGAGCTTGAAGTTAAGGAATGGTTGAGAAACCATCAAAATTTTCGCATGTCTGATACTCGAAGCCATTAACTACTATGGTCTAGGGCAAAAATACACATACCGTTGTAATGGGGCGAGCTTCTACTTTCAGATGCAACAGGAATTTCTCGATTTCCTCAATCCGTTCACGAGATATGGGAGTTTGAAGTTAAGGAATGGTTGAGAAACCATCAAAATTTTCGCAAGTCTGATACTCGAAACCATTAACTAATATGGCCTAGGGCAAAAATACACATACCGTTGTAATGGGGCGAGCTTCTACATTCAGATGCAACAGGAATTTCTCGATTTCCTCAATCCGTTCGTGAGATATGGGAATTTGAAGTTAAGGAATGGTTGAGAAACCATAAAAATTTTCGCGAGTCTGATACACGAAATCAATAACTACTATGACCTAGGGCAAAAATACACATACCGTTGTAATCGGGCGAGTTTCTGCTCTCAGATGCAACAGGAATTTCTCGAGTTCGTCAATCCGTTCGCGAGATATGGGAGTTTGAAGTTAAGGAATGGTTGAGAGACCATCAAAATTTTCGCAAATCTGATACTCGAAACCAATAACTACTATGGCCTAGGGCAAAAATACACATACCGTTGTAATGGGGCGAGCTTCTAGATTCAGATGCAATAGGAATTTCTCGATTTCCTCAATCGGTTCGCGAGATATGGGAGTTTGAAGTTAAGGAATGGTTGAGAAACCGTCAAAATTTTCGCAAGTCTGATACTCGAACCCAATAACAGGAATGGCCTAGGGGAAAAGTACACATACCGTTGTCATCGGGCGAGTTTCTACTTTCAGATGCAACAGGAATTTCTCGATTTCCTCAATCGGTTCGCGAGATATGGAAGTTTGAGGTTAAGGAATGTTTGAGAAACCATCAAAATTTTCGCAAGTCTGATACTCGAAACAATTAACTAATATGGCCTAGGGCAAAAATACACATACCGTTGTAATCGGGCGAGTTTCTGCTTTCAGATTCAACCGGAATTTCTCGAGTTCGTCAATCCGTTCGCGAGATATGGGAGTTTGAAGTTAAGGAATGTTTGAGAAACCATCAAAATTTTCGCAAGTCTGATACTCGAAACCAATAACTGGAATGGCCTAGGGGGAAAGTACACATACCGTTGTAATGGGGCGAGCTTCTACTTTCAGATGCAACAGGAATTTCTCGATTTCCTCAATCCGTTCACGAGATATGGGAGTTTGAAGTTAAGGAATGGTTGAGAAACCATCAAAATTTTCGCAAGTCTGATATTCGAACCCAATAACAGGAATGGCCTAGGGGAAAAGTACACATACCGTTGTGATCGGGCGAGTTTCTACTTTCAGATGCAACAGGAATTTCTCGATTTCCTCAATCGGTTCGCGAGATATGGAAGTTTGAGGTTAAGGAATGTTTGAGAAACCATCAAAATTTTCGCAAGTCTGATACTCGAAACCATTAACTAATATGGTCTAGGGCAAAAATACACATACCGTTGTAATCGGGCGAGTTTCTGCTTTCAGATTCAACAGGAATTTCTCGATTTCCTCAATCCGTTCACGAGATATGGGAGCTTGAAGTTAAGGAATGGTTGAGAAACCATCAAAATTTTCGCATGTCTGATACTCGAAGCCATTAACTACTATGGTCTAGGGCAAAAATACACATACCGTTGTAATCGGGCGAGTTTCTGCTTTCAGATTCAACAGGAATTTCTCGATTTCCACAATCCGTTCACGAGATATGGGAGTTTGAAGTTAAGGAATGGTTGAGAAACCAACAAAATTTTCGCAAGTCTGATACTCGAAACCAATAACTACTATGGTCTAGAGCAAAAATACACATACCGTTGTAATCGGGCGAGTTTCTATTTTCAGATGCATTAGGAACTTCTTGAGTTCGTCAATCCGTTCGCGAGATATGGGAGTTTGGAGTTAAGCAATGGTTGAGAAACAATCAAAAATTTCGCAAGTCTGATACACGAAACCAATAACTGGAATGGCCTAGGGGAAAAGTACACATACCGTTGTCATCGGGCGAGTTTCTACTTTCAGATGCAACAGGAATTTCTCGATTTCCTCAATCGGTTCGCGAGATATGGAAGTTTGAGGTTAAGGAATGTTTGAGAAACCATCAAAATTTTCGCAAGTCTGATACTCGAAACAATTAACTAATATGGCCTAGGGCAAAAATACACATACCGTTGTAATCGGGTGAGTTTCTGCTTTCAGATTCAACCGGAATTTCTCGATTTCCTCAATCGGTTCGCGAGATATGGAAGTTTGAGGTTAAGGAATGTTTGAGAAACCATCAAAATTTTCGCAAGTCTGATACTCGAAACCATTAACTAATATGGTCTAGGGCAAAAATACACATACCGTTGTAATCGGGCGAGTTTCTACTTTCAGATGCAACAGGAATTTCTCGATTTCCTCAATCCGTTCACGAGATATGGGAGCTTGAAGTTAAGGAATGGTTGAGAAACCATCAAAATTTTCGCATGTCTGATACTCGAAGCCATTAACTACTATGGTCTAGGGCAAAAATACACATACCGTTGTAATGGGGCGAGCTTCTACTTTCAGATGCAACAGGAATTTCTCGATTTCCTCAATCCGTTCACGAGATATGGGAGTTTGAAGTTAAGGAATGGTTGAGAAACCATCAAAATTTTCGCAAGTCTGATACTCGAAACCATTAACTAATATGGCCTAGGGCAAAAATACACATACCGTTGTAATCGGGCGAGTTTCTACTTTCAGATGCAACAGGAATTTCTCGAGTTCGTAAATCGGTTCGCGAGATATGGGAGTTTGAAGTTAAGGAATGGTTGAGAAACCAACAAAATTTTCGCAAGTCTGATACTCGAAACAATTAACTAATATGGCCTAGGGCAAAAATACACATACCGTTGTAATCGGGCGAGTTTCTGCTTTCAGATTCAACCGGAATTTCTCGAGTTCGTCAATCCGTTCGCGAGATATGGGAGTTTGAAGTTAAGGAATGTTTGAGAAACCATCAAAATTTTCGCAAGTCTGATACTCGAAACCAATAACTGGAATGGCCTAGGGGGAAAGTACACATACCGTTGTAATGGGGCGAGCTTCTACTTTCAGATGCAACAGGAACTTCTCGATTTCCTCAATCCGTTCACGAGATATGGGAGTTTGAAGTTAAGGAATGGTTGAGAAACCATCAAAATTTTCGCAAGTCTGATAGTCGAACCCAATAACAGGAATGGCCTAGGGGAAAAGTACACATACCGTTGTGATCGGGCGAGTTTCTACTTTCAGATGCAACAGGAATTTCTCGATTTCCTCAATCGGTTCGCGAGATATGGAAGTTTGAGGTTAAGGAATGTTTGAGAAACCATCAAAATTTTCGCAAGTCTGATACTCGAAACCATTAACTAATATGGTCTAGGGCAAAAATACACATACCGTTGTAATCGGGCGAGTTTCTGCTTTCAGATGCAACAGGAATTTCTCGAGTTCGTCAATCGGTTCGCGAGATATGGGAGTTTGAAGTTAAGGAATGGTTGAGAAACCAACAAAATTTTCGCAAGTCTGATACTCGAAACCAATAACTGGAATGGCCTAGGGCAAAAATACACATACCGTTGTAATCGGGCGAGTTTCTGCTTTCAGATTCAACAGGAATTTCTCGATTTCCTCAATCCGTTCACGAGATATGGGAGCTTGAAGTTAAGGAATGGTTGAGAAACCATCAAAATTTTCGCATGTCTGATACTCGAAGCCATTAACTACTATGGTCTAGGGCAAAAATACACATACCGTTGTAATCGGGCGAGTTTCTGCTTTCAGATTCAACAGGAATTTCTCGATTTCCACAATCCGTTCACGAGATATGGGAGTTTGAAGTTAAGGAATGGTTGAGAAACCAACAAAATTTTCGCAAGTCTGATACTCGAAACCAATAACTACTATGGTCTAGAGCAAAAATACACATACCGTTGTAATCGGGCGAGTTTCTATTTTCAGATGCATTAGGAACTTCTTGAGTTCGTCAATCCGTTCGCGAGATATGGGAGTTTGGAGTTAAGCAATGGTTGAGAAACAATCAAAAATTTCGCAAGTCTGATACACGAAACCAATAACTGGAATGGCCTAGGGGAAAAGTACACATACCGTTGTCATCGGGCGAGTTTCTACTTTCAGATGCAACAGGAATTTCTCGATTTCCTCAATCGGTTCGCGAGATATGGAAGTTTGAGGTTAAGGAATGTTTGAGAAACCATCAAAATTTTCGCAAGTCTGATACTCGAAACAATTAACTAATATGGCCTAGGGCAAAAATACACATACCGTTGTAATCGGGTGAGGTTCTGCTTTCAGATTCAACCGGAATTTCTCGATTTCCTCAATCGGTTCGCGAGATATGGAAGTTTGAGGTTAAGGAATGTTTGAGAAACCATCAAAATTTTCGCAAGTCTGATACTCGAAACCATTAACTAATATGGTCTAGGGCAAAAATACACATACCGTTGTAATCGGGCGAGTTTCTACTTTCAGATGCAACAGGAATTTCTCGATTTCCTCAATCCGTTCACGAGATATGGGAGCTTGAAGTTAAGGAATGGTTGAGAAACCATCAAAATTTTCGCATGTCTGATACTCGAAGCCATTAACTACTATGGTCTAGGGCAAAAATACACATACCGTTGTAATGGGGCGAGCTTCTACTTTCAGATGCAACAGGAATTTCTCGATTTCCTCAATCCGTTCACGAGATATGGGAGTTTGAAGTTAAGGAATGGTTGAGAAACCATGAAAATTTTCGCAAGTCTGATACTCGAAACCATTAACTAATATGGCCTAGGGCAAAAATACACATACCGTTGTAATCGGGCGAGTTTCTACTTTCAGATGCAACAGGAATTTCTCGAGTTCGTAAATCGGTTCGCGAGATATGGGAGTTTGAAGTTAAGGAATGGTTGAGAAACCAACAAAATTTTCGCAAGTCTGATACTCGAAACAATTAACTAATATGGCCTAGGGCAAAAATACACATACCGTTGTAATCGGGCGAGTTTCTGCTTTCAGATTCAACCGGAATTTCTCGAGTTCGTCAATCCGTTCGCGAGATATGGGAGTTTGAAGTTAAGGAATGTTTGAGAAACCATCAAAATTTTCGCAAGTCTGATACTCGAAACCAATAACTGGAATGGCCTAGGGGGAAAGTACACATACCGTTGTAATGGGGCGAGCTTCTACTTTCAGATGCAACAGGAATTTCTCGATTTCCTCAATCCGTTCACGAGATATGGGAGTTTGAAGTTAAGGAATGGTTGAGAAACCATCAAAATTTTCGCAAGTCTGATAGTCGAACCCAATAACAGGAATGGCCTAGGGGAAAAGTACACATACCGTTGTGATCGGGCGAGTTTCTACTTTCAGATGCAACAGGAATTTCTCGATTTCCTCAATCGGTTCGCGAGATATGGAAGTTTGAGGTTAAGGAATGTTTGAGAAACCATCAAAATTTTCGCAAGTCTGATACTCGAAACCATTAACTAATATGGTCTAGGGCAAAAATACACATACCGTTGTAATCGGGCGAGTTTCTGCTTTCAGATTCAACCGGAATTTCTCGAGTTCGTCAATCCGTTCGCGAGATATGGGAGTTTGAAGTTAAGGAATGTTTGAGAAACCATCAAAATTTTCGCAAGTCTGATACTCGAAACCAATAACTGGAATGGCCTAGGGGGAAAGTACACATACCGTTGTAATGGGGCGAGCTTCTACTTTCAGATGCAACAGGAATTTCTCGATTTCCTCAATCCGTTCACGAGATATGGGAGCTTGAAGTTAAGGAATGGTTGAGAAACCATCAAAATTTTCGCATGTCTGATACTCGAAGCCATTAACTACTATGGTCTAGGGCAAAAATACACATACCGTTGTAATCGGGCGAGTTTCTGCTTTCAGATTCAACCGGAATTTCTCGAGTTCGTCAATCCGTTCGCGAGATATGGGAGTTTGAAGTTAAGGAATGTTTGAGAAACCATCAAAATTTTCGCAAGTCTGATACTCGAGACCAATAACTGGTATGGCCTGGGGGAAAAGTACACATACCGTTGTAAAGGGGCGAGCTTCTACTTTCAGATTCAACAGGAATTTCTCGATTTCCACAATCCGTTCACGAGATATGGGAGTTTGAAGTTAAGGAATGGTTGAGAAACCAACAAAATTTTCGCAAGTCTGATACTCGAAACCAATAACTACTATGGTCTAGAGCAAAAATACACATACCGTTGTAATCGGGCGAGTTTCTATTTTCAGATGCAATAGGAACTTCTTGAGTTCGTCAATCCGTTCGCGAGATATGGGAGTTTGGAGTTAAGCAATGGTTGAGAAACAATCAAAAATTTCGCAAGTCTGATACACGAAACCAATAACTGGAATGGCCTAGGGGAAAAGTACACATACCGTTGTCATCGGGCGAGTTTCTACTTTCAGATGCAACAGGAATTTCTCGATTTCCTCAATCGGTTCGCGAGATATGGAAGTTTGAGGTTAAGGAATGTTTGAGAAACCATCAAAATTTTCGCAAGTCTGATACTCGAAACAATTAACTAATATGGCCTAGGACAAAAATACACATACCGTTGTAATCGGGCGAGTTTCTGCTTTCAGATTCAACCGGAATTTCTCGATTTCCTCAATCGGTTCGCGAGATATGGAAGTTTGAGGTTAAGGAATGTTTGAGAAACCATCAAAATTTTCGCAAGTCTGATACTCGAAACCATTAACTAATATGGTCTAGGGCAAAAATACACATACCGTTGTAATCGGGCGAGTTTCTACTTTCAGATGCAACAGGAATTTCTCGATTTCCTCAATCCGTTCACGAGATATGGGAGCTTGATGTTAAGGAATGGTTGAGAAACCATCAAAATTTTCGCATGTCTGATACTCGAAGCCATTAACTACTATGGTCTAGGGCAAAAATACACATACCGTTGTAATGGGGCGAGCTTCTACTTTCAGATGCAACAGGAATTTCTCGATTTCCTCAATCCGTTCACGAGATATGGGAATTTGAAGTTAAGGAATGGTTGAGGAACCATAAAAATTTTCGCGAGTCTGATACTCGAAACCAATAACTGGAGTAGCCTACGGGAAAAGTACACACACCATTGTAATCGGGCGAGTTTCTGCTTTCAGATGCAATAGGAACTTCTTGAGTTCGTCAATCCGTTCGCGAGATATGCGAGTTTGGAGTTAAGCAATGGTTGAGAAACAATCAAAAATTTCGCAAGTCTGATACACGAAACCAATAACTGGAATGGCCTAGGGGAAAAGTACACATACCGTTGTAATCGGGCGCATTTCTGCTTTTAGATGCAACAGAAGTTTCTGGAGTTCGTCAATCCGTTCGCGAGATATGGGAGTTCGAAATTAAGGAATGGTTGAGAAACCATCAAAGTTTTCGCAAGTCTGATACTCGAAACCAATAACTACTATGGTCTAGAGCAAACATACACATACCGTTGTAATGGGGCGAGCTTCTACTTTCAGATGCAACAGGAACTTCTCGATTTCCTCAATCCGTTCACGAGATATGGGAGTTTGAAGTTAAGGAATGGTTGAGAAACCATCAAAATTTTCGCATGTCTGATACTCGAAGCCATTAACTACTATGGTCTAGGGCAAAAATACACATACCGTTGTAATCGGGCGAGTTTCTACTTTCAGATGCAACACGAATTTCTCGGTTTCCTCAATCCGTTCATGAGATATGGGAATTTGAAGTTAAGGAATGGTTGAGAAACCATAAAAATTTTCGCGAGTCTGATACTCGAAATCAATAACTACTATGACCTAGGGCAAAAATACACATACCGTTGTAATCGGGCGAGTTTCTGCTTTCAGATGCAACAGGAATTTCTCGAGTTCGTCAATCCGTTCGCGAGATATGGGAGTTTGAAGTTAAGGAATGGTTGAGATACCATCAAAATTTTTGCAAGTCTGATACTCGAAACCAATAACTGGAATGGCCTAGGGGGAAAGTAAACACACCATTGTAATCGGGCGAGTTTCTGCCTTCAGATGCAATAGGAATTTCTGGAGTTCGTCAATCCGTTCGCGAGATATGGGAGTTTGAAGTTAAGCAATGGTTGAGAAACCATCAAAATTTTCGCAAATCTGATACTCGAAACCAATAACTACTATGGTCTAGGGCAAAAATAGACACACCGTTGTAATCGGGCGAGTTTCTGCTTTCAGATGCAACAGGAATTTCTCGAGTTCGTCAATCCGTGCGCGAGATATGCGAGTTTGAAATTAAGGAATGGTTGAGGAACCATCAAAATTTTCGCAAGTCTGATACTGGAAACCAATAACTACTGTGGTCTCGAGCAAAAATACACATACCGTTGTAATCGGGCGAGTTGCTACTTTCAGATGCAACAGGAATTTCTCGAGTTCGTCAATCGGTTCGCGAGAAATGGGAGTTTGAATTTAAGGAATGGTTGAGAGTCCATTAAAATTTTCGCAAGTCTGATACTCGAAACCAATATCTGGAATGGCCTAGGAGAAAAGTACACACACCATTGTAATCGGGCGAGTTTCTGCTTTCAGATGCAACAGGAATTTCTCGAGTTCGTCAATCCGTTCGCGAGATATGCGAGTTTGAAATTAAGGAATGGTTGAGAAACCATCAAAATTTTCGCAAGTCTGATACTGGAAACCAATAACTACTATGGTCTCGAGCAAAAATACACATACCGTTGTAATCGGGCGAGTTGCTACTTTCAGATGCAACAGGAATTTCTCGAGTTCGTCAATCGGTTCACGAGAAATGGGAGTTTGAATTTAAGGAATGGTTGAGAGTCCATTAAAATTTTCGCAGGTCTGATACTCGAAGCCAATAACTGGAATGGCCTAGGGGAAAAGTACACACACCATTGTAATCGGGCGAGTTTCTGCCTTCAGATGCAATAAGAGTTTCTCGAGTTCGTCAATCCGTTCGCGAGATATGGGAGTTTGAAGTTAAGGAATGGTTGAGAAACAATCAAACATTTCGCAAGTCTGATACTCGAAACCAATAACTACAATGGCCAAGGGGAAAAATACACATACCGTTGTAATCTGGCGAGTTTCTGCCTCCAGATACAATAGGAATTTCTCGAGTTCGTCAATCCGTTCGCGAGATATGGGAGTTTGAAGTTAAGCAATGGTTGAGAAACCATCAAAATTTTCGCGAGTCTGATACTCGAAATCAATAACTACAATGGCCTAGGGCAAAAATACACATACCGTTGTAATCGGGCGAGTCTCTGCTTTCAGATGCAACAGGAATTTTTCGAGTTCGTCAATCCGTTCGCGAGATATGCGAGTTTGAAATTAGGGAATGGTTGAGAAACCATCAAAATTTTCGCAAGTCTGATACTGGAAACCAATAACTACAATGGTCTCGAGCAAAAATACACATACCGTAGTAATCGGGCGCGTTGCTACTTTCAGATGCAACAGGAATTTCTCGAGTTCGTCAATCGGTTCGCGAGAAATGGGAGTTTGAATTTAAGGAATGGTTGAGAGTCCATTAAAATTTTCGCAACTCTGATACTCGAAACCAATAACTGGAATGGCCTAGGGGAAAAGTACACACACCATTGTAATCGGGCGAGTTTCTGCCTCCAGATGCAATAGGAATTTCTCGAGTTCGTCAATCCGTTCGCGAGATATGGGACTTTGAAGTTAAGGAATGGTTGAGAAACCATCAAAATTTTCGCAAATCTGATACTCGAAACCAATAACTACAGTGGCCTAGGTGAAAAATACAAATACTGTTGTAATCGGGCGAGTTTCTGCTTTCAGATGCAACAGGAATTTTTCGAGTTCGTCAATCCGTTCGCGAGATATGGGAATTTGAAGTTAAGGAATGGTTGAGAAACCATAAAAATTTACGCGAGTCTGATACTCGAAACCAATAAGTACAATGGCCAAGGGGAAAAATACACATACCGTTGTAATCGGGCGTGTTTCTGCTTTCAGATGCAACAGGAATATCTCGATTTCCTCAATCCGTTCGCGAGATATGGGAGTTTGAAGTTAAGGAATGGTTGAGAGTCTATTAAAATTTTCGCAAGTCTGATACTCGAAAACAATAACTACTATGGTCTAGGGCAAAAATAGACACGCCGTTGTAATCGGGCGTGTTTGTGCTTTCAGATGCAACAGGAATTTCGCAAGTTCGTCAATCGGTTCGCGAGATATGCGAGTTTGAAATTAAGGAATGGTTGAGAAACCATCAAAATTTTCGCAAGTCTGATACTGGAAACCACTAACTACTATGGTCTCGAGCAAAAATACACATACCGTTGTAATCGGGCGAGTTGCTGCTTTCAGATGCAACAGCAATTTCTGGAGTTCGTCAATCGGTTCGCGAGAAATGGGAGTTTGAATTTAAGGAATTGTTGAGAGTCCATTAAAATTTTCGCAAGTCTGATACTCGAAACCATTAACTGGAACGGCCTAGGGGAAAAGTACACACACCATTGTAATCGGGCGAGTTTCTGCTTTCAGATGCAACAGGAATTTCTCGAGTTCTTCAATCCGTTCGCGAGATATGGGAATATGAAGTTAAGGAATGGTTGAGAAACCATAAAAATTTTCGCGAGTCTGATACTCGAAATCAATAACTACTATGGGCTAAGGCAAAATTACACATACCGTTGTAATCGGGCGAGTTTCTACTTTCAGATGCAACAGGAATTTCTCGAGTTCGTCAATCCGTTCGCGAGATATGGGAGTTTGAAGTTAAGGAATGGTTGAGAGTCCATTAAAATTTTCGCAAGTCTGATACTCGAAACCAATAACTGGAATGGCCTAGGGGAAAAGTACACACACCATTGTAATCGGGCGAGTTTCTGCCTTCAGATGCAATAGGAATTTCTCGAGTTCGTCAATCCGTTCGCGAGATATGGGAGTTTGAAGTTAAGGAATGGTTGAGAAACAATCAAACATTTCGCAAGTCTGATACACGAAACCAATAACTGGAATGGCCTAGGGGAAAAGTACACACACGATTGTAAACGGGCGAGATACTACTTTCAGATGCAACAGGAATTTCTCCAGTTCGTCAATCCGTTCGCGAGATATGGGACTTTGAAGTTAAGGAATGGTTGAGAAACCATCAAAATTTTCGCAAGTCTGATACTCGAAACCAATAACTACAATGGCCAAGGGGAAAAATACACATACCGTTGTAATCGGGCGAGTTTCTACTTTCAGATGCAATAGGAATTTCTCGAGTTCGTCAATCCGTTCGCGAGATATGGGAGTTTGAAGTTAAGGAATGGTTGAGAAACAATCAAACATTTCGCAAGTCTGATACACGAAACCAATAACTGGAATGGCCTAGGGGAAAGGTACACACACGATTGTAATCGGGCGAGTTTCTACTTTCAGATGCAACAGGAATTTCTCGAGTTCATCAATCCGTTCGCGAGATATGGGAGTTTGAAGTTAAGGAATGGTTGAGAAACCATCAAAATTTTCGCAAGTCTGATACTCGAAACCAATAACTACAATGGCCAAGGGGAAAAATACACATACCGTTGTAATCGGGCGAGTTTCTACTTTCAGATGCAACAGGAATTTCTCGATTTCCTCAAACCGTTCGCGAGATATGGGAAATTGAAGTTAAGGAATGGTTGAGAAACCATAAAAATTTTCGCGAGTCTGATACTCGAAATCAATAACTACAATGGCCTAGGGCAAAAATACACATACCGTTGTAATCGGGCGAGTCTCTGCTTTCAGATGCAACAGGAATTTTTCGAGTTCGTCAATCCGTTCGCGAGATATGCGAGTTTGAAATTAGGGAATGGTTGAGAAACCATCAAAATTTTCGCAAGTCTGATACTGGAAACCAATAACTACAATGGTCTCGAGCAAAAATACACATACCGTAGTAATCGGGCGCGTTGCTACTTTCAGATGCAACAGGAATTTCTCGAGTTCGTCAATCGGTTCGCGAGAAATGGGAGTTTGAATTTAAGGAATGGTTGAGAGTCCATTAAAATTTTCGCAAGTCTGATACTCGAAACCAATACCTGGAATGGCCTAGGGGAAAAGTACACACACCATTGTAATCGGGCGAGTTTCTGTCTCCAGATGCAATAGGAATTTCTCGAGTTCGTCAATCCGATCGCGAGATATGGGAGTTTGAAGTTAAGGAATGGTTGAGAAACCATCAAAATTTTCACAAGTCTGATACTCGAAACCAATAAGTACAATGGCCAAGGGGAAAAATACACACACCGTTGTAATCGGGCGAGTTTCTACTTTCAGATGCAACAGGAATTTCTCGATATCCTCAATCCGTTCGCGAGATATGGGAATTTGAAGTTAAGGAATGGTTGAGAAACCATAAAAATTTACGCGAGTCTGATACTCGAAACCAATAAGTACAATGGCCAAGGGGAAAAATACACATACCGTTGTAATCGGTCGTGTTTCTGCTTTCAGATGCAACAGGAATATCTCGATTTCCTCAATCCGTTCGCGAGATATGGGAGTTTGAAGTTAAGGAATGGTTGAGAGTCCATTAAAATTTTCGCAAGTCTGATACTCGAAACCAATAACTGGAATGGCCTAGGGGAAAAGTACACACACCATTGTAATCGGGCGAGTTTCTGCCTCCAGATGCCATAGGAATTTCTCGAGTTCGTCAATCCGTTCGCGAGATATGGGAGTTTGAAGTTAAGGAATGGTTGAGAAACCATCAAAATTTTCGCAAGTCTGATACTCGAAACCAATAACTGGAATGGCCTAAGGGAAAAATGCACATACCATTGTAACTGGGAGAGTTTCCACTTTCAGATGCATCAGAAGTTTTTCGGATTCGTCAATTCGTTCGCGAAATATCGGGGTTTGGAGTTAAGAGATGGTTGAGAAACCATCAAAATTTTCGCAAGTCTGATACTCGAAACCAATAAGTACAATGGCCAAGGGGAAATATACACATACCGTTGTAATCGGGCGAGTTTCTACTTTCAGATGCAACAGAAATTTCTCGATATCCTCAATCCGTTCGCGAGATATGGGAATTTGAAGTTAAGGAATGGTTGAGAAACATTAAAAATTTACGCGAGTCTGATACTCGAAATCAATAACTACTATGGCCTGGGGCAAAAATATACATACCGTTGTAATCGGGCGAGTTTCTGCTTTCAGATGCAACAGGAATTTTTCGAGTTCGTCAATCCGTTCGCGAGATATGGGAATTTGAAGTTAAGGAATGGTTGAGAAACCATAAAAATTTACGCGAGTCTGATACTCGAAACCAATAAGTACAATGGCCAAGGGGAAAAATACACATACCGTTGTAATCGGGCGTGTTTCTGCTTTCAGATGCAACAGCAATATCTCGATTTCCTCAATCCGCTCGCGAGATATGGGAGTTTGAAGTTAAGGAATGGTTGAGAGTCTATTAAAATTTTCGCAAGTCTGATACTCGAAAACAATAACTACTATGGTCTAGGGCAAAAATAGACACGCCGTTGTAATCGGGCGTGTTTGTGCTCTCAGATGCAACAGGAATTTCGCGAGTTCGTCAATCGGTTCGCGAGATATGCGAGTTTGAAATTAAGGAATGGTTGAGAAACCATCAAAATTTTCGCAAGTCTGATACTGGAAACCACTAACTACTATGGTCTCGAGCAAAAATACACATACCGTTGTAATCGGGCGAGTTGCTACTTTCAGATGCAACAGGAATTTCTCGAGTTCGTCAATCGGTTCGCGAGAAATGGGAGTTTGAATTTAAGGAATTGTTGAGAGTCCATTAAAATTTTCGCAAGTCTGATACTCGAAACCATTAACTGGAACGGCCTAGGGGAAAAGTACACACACCATTGTAATCGGGCGAGTTTCTGCTTTCAGATGCAACAGGAATTTCTCGAGTTCTTCAATCCGTTCGCGAGATATGGGAATATGAAGTTAAGGAATGGTTGAGAAACCATAAAAATTTTCGCGAGTCTGATACTCGAAATCAATAACTACTATGGGCTAAGGCAAAATTACACATACCGTTGTAATCGGGCGAGTTTCTACTTTCAGATGCAACAGGAATTTCTCGAGTTCGTCAATCCGTTCACGAGATATGGGAGTTTGAAGTTAAGGAATGGTTGAGAGTCCATTAAAATTTTCGCAAGTCTGATACTCGAAACCAATAACTGGAATGGCCTAGGGGAAAAGTACACACACCATTGTAATCGGGCGAGTTTCTGCCTCCAGATGCCATAGGAATTTCTCGAGTTCGTCAATCCGTTCGCGAGATATGGGAGTTTGAAGTTAAGGAATGGTTGAGAAACCATCAAAATTTTCGCAAGTCTGATACTCGAAACCAATAACTGGAATGGCCTAAGGGAAAAATGCACATACCATTGTAACTGGGAGAGTTTCCACTTTCAGATGCATCAGAAGTTTTTCGGATTCGTCAATTCGTTCGCGAAATATCGGGGTTTGGAGTTAAGAGATGGTTGAGAAACCATCAAAATTTTCGCAAGTCTGATACTCGAAACCAATAAGTACAATGGCCAAGGGGAAATATACACATACCGTTGTAATCGGGCGAGTTTCTACTTTCAGATGCAACAGAAATTTCTCGATATCCTCAATCCGTTCGCGAGATATGGGAATTTGAAGTTAAGGAATGGTTGAGAAACATTAAAAATTTACGCGAGTCTGATACTCGAAATCAATAACTACTATGGCCTGGGGCAAAAATATACATACCGTTGTAATCGGGCGAGTTTCTGCTTTCAGATGCAACAGGAATTTTTCGAGTTCGTCAATCCGTTCGCGAGATATGGGAATTTGAAGTTAAGGAATGGTTGAGAAACCATAAAAATTTACGCGAGTCTGATACTCGAAACCAATAAGTACAATGGCCAAGGGGAAAAATACACATACCGTTGTAATCGGGCGTGTTTCTGCTTTCAGATGCAACAGCAATATCTCGATTTCCTCAATCCGCTCGCGAGATATGGGAGTTTGAAGTTAAGGAATGGTTGAGAGTCTATTAAAATTTTCGCAAGTCTGATACTCGAAAACAATAACTACTATGGTCTAGGGCAAAAATAGACACGCCGTTGTAATCGGGCGTGTTTGTGCTCTCAGATGCAACAGGAATTTCGCGAGTTCGTCAATCGGTTCGCGAGATATGCGAGTTTGAAATTAAGGAATGGTTGAGAAACCATCAAAATTTTCGCAAGTCTGATACTGGAAACCACTAACTACTATGGTCTCGAGCAAAAATACACATACCGTTGTAATCGGGCGAGTTGCTACTTTCAGATGCAACAGGAATTTCTCGAGTTCGTCAATCGGTTCGCGAGAAATGGGAGTTTGAATTTAAGGAATTGTTGAGAGTCCATTAAAATTTTCGCAAGTCTGATACTCGAAACCATTAACTGGAACGGCCTAGGGGAAAAGTACACACACCATTGTAATCGGGCGAGTTTCTGCTTTCAGATGCAACAGGAATTTCTCGAGTTCTTCAATCCGTTCGCGAGATATGGGAATATGAAGTTAAGGAATGGTTGAGAAACCATAAAAATTTTCGCGAGTCTGATACTCGAAATCAATAACTACTATGGGCTAAGGCAAAATTACACATACCGTTGTAATCGGGCGAGTTTCTACTTTCAGATGCAACAGGAATTTCTCGAGTTCGTCAATCCGTTCACGAGATATGGGAGTTTGAAGTTAAGGAATGGTTGAGAGTCCATTAAAATTTTCGCAAGTCTGATACTCGAAACCAATAACTGGAATGGCCTAGGGGAAAAGTACACACACCATTGTAATCGAGCGAGTTTCTGCCTTCCGATGCAATAGGAATTTCTCGAGTTCGTCAATCCGTTCGCGAGATATGCGAGTTTGAAATTAAGGAATGGTTGAGAAACCATCAAAATTTTCGCATGTCTGATACTGGAAACCAATAACTACTATGGTCTCGAGCAAAAATACACATACCGTTGTAATCGGGCGAGTTGCTACTTTCAGATGCAACAGGAATTTCTCGAGATCGTCAATCCGTTCGCGAGATATGGGAGTTTGAAGTTAAGGAATGGTTGAGATACCATCAAAATTTTTGCAAGTCTGATACTCGAAACCAATAACTGGAATGGCCTAGGGGGAAAGTAAACACACCATTGTAATCGGGCGAGTTTCTGCCTTCAGATGCAATAGGAATTTCTGGAGTTCGTCAATCCGTTCGCGAGATATGGGAGTTTGAAGTTAAGCAATGGTTGAGAAACCATCAAAATTTTCGCAAATCTGATACTCGAAACCAATAACTACTATGGTCTAGGGCAAAAATAGACACACCGTTGTAATCGGGCGAGTTTCTGCTTTCAGATGCAACAGGAATTTCTCGAGTTCGTCAATCCGTGCGCGAGATATGCGAGTTTGAAATTAAGGAATGGTTGAGGAACCATCAAAATTTTCGCAAGTCTGATACTGGAAACCAATAACTACTGTGGTCTCGAGCAAAAATACACATACCGTTGTAATCGGGCGAGTTGCTACTTTCAGATGCAACAGGAATTTCTCGAGTTCGTCAATCGGTTCGCGAGAAATGGGAGTTTGAATTTAAGGAATGGTTGAGAGTCCATTAAAATTTTCGCAAGTCTGATACTCGAAACCAATATCTGGAATGGCCTAGGAGAAAAGTACACACACCATTGTAATCGGGCGAGTTTCTGCTTTCAGATGCAACAGGAATTTCTCGAGTTCGTCAATCCGTTCGCGAGATATGCGAGTTTGAAATTAAGGAATGGTTGAGAAACCATCAAAATTTTCGCAAGTCTGATACTGGAAACCAATAACTACTATGGTCTCGAGCAAAAATACACATACCGTTGTAATCGGGCGAGTTGCTACTTTCAGATGCAACAGGAATTTCTCGAGTTCGTCAATCGGTTCGCGAGAAATGGGAGTTTGAATTTAAGGAATGGTTGAGAGTCCATTAAAACTTTCGCAGGTCTGATACTCGAAGCCAATAACTGGAATGGCCTAGGGGAAAAGTACACACACCATTGTAATCGGGCGAGTTTCTGCCTTCAGATGCAATAAGAGTTTCTCGAGTTCGTCAATCCGTTCGCGAGATATGGGAGTTTGAAGTTAAGGAATGGTTGAGAAACAATCAAACATTTCGCAAGTCTGATACTCGAAACCAATAACTACAATGGCCAAGGGGAAAAATACACATACCGTTGTAATCTGGCGAGTTTCTGCCTCCAGATACAATAGGAATTTCTCGAGTTCGTCAATCCGTTCGCGAGATATGGGAGTTTGAAGTTAAGCAATGGTTGAGAAACCATCAAAATTTTCGCGAGTCTGATACTCGAAATCAATAACTACAATGGCCTAGGGCAAAAATACACATACCGTTGTAATCGGGCGAGTCTCTGCTTTCAGATGCAACAGGAATTTTTCGAGTTCGTCAATCCGTTCGCGAGATATGCGAGTTTGAAATTAGGGAATGGTTGAGAAACCATCAAAATTTTCGCAAGTCTGATACTGGAAACCAATAACTACAATGGTCTCGAGCAAAAATACACATACCGTAGTAATCGGGCGCGTTGCTACTTTCAGATGCAACAGGAATTTCTCGAGTTCGTCAATCGGTTCGCGAGAAATGGGAGTTTGAATTTAAGGAATGGTTGAGAGTCCATTAAAATTTTCGCAACTCTGATACTCGAAACCAATAACTGGAATGGCCTAGGGGAAAAGTACACACACCATTGTAATCGGGCGAGTTTCTGCCTCCAGATGCAATAGGAATTTCTCGAGTTCGTCAATCCGTTCGCGAGATATGGGACTTTGAAGTTAAGGAATGGTTGAGAAACCATCAAAATTTTCGCAAATCTGATACTCGAAACCAATAACTACAGTGGCCTAGGTGAAAAATACAAATACTGTTGTAATCGGGCGAGTTTCTGCTTTCAGATGCAACAGGAATTTTTCGAGTTCGTCAATCCGTTCGCGAGATATGGGAATTTGAAGTTAAGGAATGGTTGAGAAACCATAAAAATTTACGCGAGTCTGATACTCGAAACCAATAAGTACAATGGCCAAGGGGAAAAATACACATACCGTTGTAATCGGGCGTGTTTCTGCTTTCAGATGCAACAGGAATATCTCGATTTCCTCAATCCGTTCGCGAGATATGGGAGTTTGAAGTTAAGGAATGGTTGAGAGTCTATTAAAATTTTCGCAAGTCTGATACTCGAAAACAATAACTACTATGGTCTAGGGCAAAAATTGACACGCCGTTGTAATCGGGCGTGTTTGTGCTTTCAGATGCAACAGGAATTTCGCAAGTTCGTCAATCGGTTCGCGAGATATGCGAGTTTGAAATTAAGGAATGGTTGAGAAACCATCAAAATTTTCGCAAGTCTGATACTGGAAACCACTAACTACTATGGTCTCGAGCAAAAATACACATACCGTTGTAATCGGGCGAGTTGCTGCTTTCAGATGCAACAGGAATTTCTCGAGTTCGTCAATCGGTTCGCGAGAAATGGGAGTTTGAATTTAAGGAATTGTTGAGAGTCCATTAAAATTTTCGCAAGTCTGATACTCGAAACCATTAACTGGAACGGCCTAGGGGAAAAGTACACACACCATTGTAATCGGGCGAGTTTCTGGTTTCAGATGCAACAGGAATTTCTCGAGTTCTTCAATCCGTTCGCGAGATATGGGAATATGAAGTTAAGGAACGGTTGAGAAACCATAAAAATTTTCGCGAGTCTGATACTCGAAATCAATAACTACTATGGGCTAAGGCAAAATTACACATACCGTTGTAATCGAGCGAGTTTCTACTTTCAGATGCAACAGGAATTTCTCGAGTTCGTCAATCCGTTCGCGAGATATGGGAGTTTGAAGTTAAGGAATGGTTGAGAGTCCATTAAAATTTTCGCAAGTCTGATACTCGAAACCAATAACTGGAATGGCCTAGGGGAAAAGTACACACACCATTGTAATCGGGCGAGTTTCTGCCTTCAGATGCAATAGGAATTTCTCGAGTTCGTCAATCCGTTCGCGAGATATGGGAGTTTGAAGTTAAGGAATGGTTGAGAAACAATCAAACATTTCGCAAGTCTGATACACGAAACCAATAACTGGAATGGCCTAGGGGAAAAGTACACACACGATTGTAAACGGGCGAGATACTGCTTTCAGATGCAACAGGAATTTCTCCAGTTCGTCAATCCGTTCGCGAGATATGGGACTTTGAAGTTAAGGAATGGTTGTGAAACCATCAAAATTTTCGCAAGTCTGATACTCGAAACCAATAACTACAATGGCCAAGGGGAAAAATACACATACCGTTGTAATCGGGCGAGTTTCTACTTTCAGATGCAATAGGAATTTCTCGAGTTCGTCAATCCGTTCGCGAGATATGGGAGTTTGAAGTTAAGGAATGGTTGAGAAACAATCAAACATTTCGCAAGTCTGATACACGAAACCAATAACTGGAATGGCCTAGGGGAAAGGTACACACACGATTGTAATCGGGCGAGTTTCTACTTTCAGATGCAACAGGAATTTCTCGAGTTCATCAATCCGTTCGCGAGATATGGGAGTTTGAAGTTAAGGAATGGTTGAGAAACCATCAAAATTTTCGCAAGTCTGATACTCGAAACCAATAACTACAATGGCCAAGGGGAAAAATACACATACCGTTGTAATCGGGCGAGTTTCTACTTTCAGATGCAACAGGAATTTCTCGATTTCCTCAAACCGTTCGCGAGATATGGGAAATTGAAGTTAAGGAATGGTTGAGAAACCATAAAAATTTTCGCGAGTCTGATACTCGAAATCAATAACTACAATGGCCTAGGGCAAAAATACACATACCGTTGTAATCGGGCGAGTCTCTGCTTTCAGATGCAACAGGAATTTTTCGAGTTCGTCAATCCGTTCGCGAGATATGCGAGTTTGAAATTAGGGAATGGTTGAGAAACCATCAAAATTTTCGCAAGTCTGATACTGGAAACCAATAACTACAATGGTCTCGAGCAAAAATACACATACCGTAGTAATCGGGCGCGTTGCTACTTTCAGATGCAACAGGAATTTCTCGAGTTCGTCAATCGGTTCGCGAGAAATGGGAGTTTGAATTTAAGGAATGGTTGAGAGTCCATTAAAATTTTCGCAAGTCTGATACTCGAAACCAATACCTGGAATGGCCTAGGGGAAAAGTACACACACCATTGTAATCGGGCGAGTTTCTGTCTCCAGATGCAATAGGAATTTCTCGAGTTCGTCAATCCGATCGCGAGATATGGGAGTTTGAAGTTAAGGAATGGTTGAGAAACCATCAAAATTTTCACAAGTCTGATACTCGAAACCAATAAGTACAATGGCCAAGGGGAAAAATACACACACCGTTGTAATCGGGCGAGTTTCTACTTTCAGATGCAACAGGAATTTCTCGATATCCTCAATCCGTTCGCGAGATATGGGAATTTGAAGTTAAGGAATGGTTGAGAAACCATAAAAATTTACGCGAGTCTGATACTCGAAACCAATAAGTACAATGGCCAAGGGGAAAAATACACATACCGTTGTAATCGGTCGTGTTTCTGCTTTCAGATGCAACAGGAATATCTCGATTTCCTCAATCCGTTCGCGAGATATGGGAGTTTGAAGTTAAGGAATGGTTGAGAGTCCATTAAAATTTTCGCAAGTCTGATACTCGAAACCAATAACTGGAATGGCCTAGGGGAAAAGTACACACACCATTGTAATCGGGCGAGTTTCTGCCTCCAGATGCCATTGGAATTTCTCGAGTTCGTCAATCCGTTCGCGAGATATGGGAGTTTGAAGTAAAGGAATGGTTGAGAAACCATCAAAATTTTCGCAAGTCTGATACTCGAAACCAATAACTGGAATGGCCTAAGGGAAAAATGCACATACCATTGTAACTGGGAGAGTTTCCACTTTCAGATGCATCAGAAGTTTTTCGGATTCGTCAATTCGTTCGCGAAATATCGGGGTTTGGAGTTAAGAGATGGTTGAGAAACCATCAAAATTTTCGCAAGTCTGATACTCGAAACCAATAAGTACAATGGCCAAGGGGAAATATACACATACCGTTGTAATCGGGCGAGTTTCTACTTTCAGATGCAACAGGAATTTCTCGATATCCTCAATCCGTTCGCGAGATATGGGAATTTGAAGTTAAGGAATGGTTGAGAAACATTAAAAATTTACGCGAGTCTGATACTCGAAATCAATAACTACTATGGCCTGGGGCAAAAATATACATACCGTTGTAATCGGGCGAGTTTCTGCTTTCAGATGCAACAGGAATTTTTCGAGTTCGTCAATCCGTTCGCGAGATATGGGAATTTGAAGTTAAGGAATGGTTGAGAAACCATAAAAATTTACGCGAGTCTGATACTCGAAACCAATAAGTACAATGGACAAGGGGAAAAATACACATACCGTTGTAATCGGGCGTGTTTCTGCTTTCAGATGCAACAGGAAAATCTCGATTTCCTCAATCCGCTCGCGAGATATGGGAGTTTGAAGTTAAGGAATGGTTGAGAGTCTATTAAAATTTTCGCAAGTCTGATACTCGAAAACAATAACTACTATGGTCTAGGGCAAAAATAGACACGCCGTTGTAATCGGGCGTGTTTGTGCTCTCAGATGCAACAGGAATTTCGCGAGTTCGTCAATCGGTTCGCGAGATATGCGAGTTTGAAATTAAGGAATGGTTGAGAAACCATCAAAATTTTCGCAAGTCTGATACTGGAAACCACTAACTACTATGGTCTCGAGCAAAAATACACATACCGTTGTAATCGGGCGAGTTGCTACTTTCAGATGCAACAGGAATTTCTCGAGTTCGTCAATCGGTTCGCGAGAAATGGGAGTTTGAATTTAAGGAATTGTTGAGAGTCCATTAAAATTTTCGCAAGTCTGATACTCGAAACCATTAACTGGAACGGCCTAGGGGAAAAGTACACACACCATTGTAATCGGGCGAGTTTCTGCTTTCAGATGCAACAGGAATTTCTCGAGTTCTTCAATCCGTTCGCGAGATATGGGAATATGAAGTTAAGGAATGGTTGAGAAACCATAAAAATTTTCGCGAGTCTGATACTCGAAATCAATAACTACTATGGGCTAAGGCAAAATTACACATACCGTTGTAATCGGGCGAGTTTCTACTTTCAGATGCAACAGGAATTTCTCGAGTTCGTCAATCCGTTCACGAGATATGGGAGTTTGAAGTTAAGGAATGGTTGAGAGTCCATTAAAATTTTCGCAAGTCTGATACTCGAAACCAATAACTGGAATGGCCTAGGGGAAAAGTACACACACCATTGTAATCGAGCGAGTTTCTGCCTTCCGATGCAATAGGAATTTCTCGAGTTCGTCAATCCGTTCGCGAGATATGCGAGTTTGATATTAGGGAATGGTTGAGAAACCATTAAAATTTTCGCAAGTCTGATACTGGATACCAATAACTACAATGGTCTCGAGCAAAAATACACATACCGTTGTAATCGGGCGCGTTGCTACTTTCAGATGCAACAGGAATTTCTCGATTTCCTCAATCCGTTCGCGAGATATGGGAAATTGAAGTTAAGGAATGGTTGAGAAACCATAAAAATTTTCGCGAGTCTGATACTCGAAATCAATAACTACTATGGCCTAGGGCAAAAATACACATACCGTTGTAATCGGGCGAGTCTCTGCTTTCAGATGCAACAGGAATTTTTCGAGTTCGTCAATCCGTTCGCGAGATATGCGAGTTTGATATTAGGGAATGGTTGAGAAACCATCAAAATTTTCGTAAGTCTGATACTGGAAACCAATAATTACAGTGGTTTCGAGCAAAAATACACATACCGTTGTAATCGGGCGCGTTGCTACTTTCAGATGCAACAGGAATTTCTCGAGTTCGTCAATCGGTTCGCGAGAAATGGGAGTTTGAATTTAAGGAATGGTTGAGAGTCCATTAAAATTTTCGCAAGTCTGATACTCGAAACCAATAACTGGAATGGCCTAGGGGAAAAGTACACACACCATTGTAATCGGGCGAGTTTCTGCCTCCAGATGCAATAGGAATTTCTCGAGTTCATCAATCCGTTCGCGAGATATGGGAGTTTGAAGTTAAGGAATGTTTGAGAAACCATCAAAATTTTCGCAAGTCTGATACTCGAAACCAATAAGTACAATGGCCAAGGGGAAAAATACACATACCGTTGTAATCGGGCGAGTTTCTGCTTTCAGATGCAACCGGAATTTCTCGAGTTCGTCAATCCGTTCGCGAGATATGGGAGTTTGAAGATAAGGAATGGTTGAGGTACCATCAAAATTTCGCAAGTCTCATACTCGAAACCAATAACTACAATGGCCTAGGAGAAAAGTACACACACTATTGTAATCGGGCGTGCTTCTGCATTCAGATGCAACAGGAATTGCTCGATTTCCTCAATTCCGTTCGTAGGATATAGGAGTTTGAAGTGAAGGAATGGTTGAGAAACCTTCAAAATTTTCGCAAGTCTGATACTCGAAACCAATAACTGGAATGGCCTAAGGGAAAAATGCACATACCATTGTAACTGGGAGAGTTTCCACTTTCAGATGCATCAGAAGTTTTTCGGATTTGTCAATTCGATCGCGAAATATCGGGGTTTGGAGTTAAGAGATGGTTGAGAAACCATCAAAATTTTCGCAAGTCTGATACTCGAAACCAATTACTGGAATGGCCTACGAGAAAAGTACACCCGCCATTGTAATCGGGTGAGTTTCTACTTTCAGATGCAACGGGAATTTCTCGAGTCCGTCAATCAGTTCGCGAGATATGGGAGTTTGAATTTAAAGAATGGTTGAGAATCCATCAAAATTTTCCCAACTCTGATACTCGAAACCAATAACTACCATGGCCTAGGGCAAAAATACACATACCGTTGTAGTCGGGCGAGTTTCTGCTGTCAGATGCAACAGGAATTTCTCGAGTTAGTCAATCCGTTCGCGAGATATGGGAGTTTGAAGTTAAGGAATGGTTGAGGAACCCTCAAAATTTTCGCAACTCTGATACTCGAAACCAATAACTACAATGGCCTAGGGGAAAAATACACATACCGTTGTAATCAGGCGAGTTTCTACTATCAGATGCAACAGGAATTTCTCGAGTTCGTCAATCCGTTCGCGAGATATGGGATTTTGAAGTTAAGGAATGGTTGAGATACCAACAAAATTTTCGCAAATCTGATACTCGAAACCAATAACTACTATCGCTTAGGGCAAAAATACACATACCGTTGTAGTCGGGGGAGTTTCTGCTGTCAGATGCAACAGGAATTTCTCGAGTTCGTCAATCCGTTCGCGAGATATGGGAGTTTGAAGTTAAGGAATGGTTGAGGAACCCTCAAAATTTTCGCAAATCTGATACTCGAAACCAATAACTGGAATGGCCTAGGGGAGAAGTACACACACCAATGTAATCGGGCGAGATCCTACTTTCAGATGCAACAGGAATTTCTCGAGTTCGTCAATCCGTTCGCGAGATATGGGAGTTTGAAGTTAAGCAATGGCTGAGAAAATATCAAAATTTTCGCAAATCTGATACTCGAAACCAATAACTACAATGGCCTAGGTGAAAAATACAAATACTGTTGTTATCGGGCGAGTTTCTGCTTTCAAATTCAACAGAAGTTTCTCGAGTTCGTCAATCCGTTCGCGAGATATGGGAGTTTGAAGTTAAGGTATGGTTGAGAAACCATCAAAATTTTCGCAAGCCTGATACTCCAAACCAATAACTACAATGGCCAAGGGGAAAAATACACATACCGTTGTAATCGGGCGAGTTTCTACTTTCAGATGCAACAGGAATTTCTCGAGTTCGTCAATACGTTCGCGAGATATGCGAGTTTGAAACTGAGGAATGGTCGAGAAACCATCAAAATCTTCGCAAGTCTGATACTCGAAACCAATAACTACAATTTCCAAGGGGAAAAATGCACACTCCATTGTAATCGTGCGAGTTTCTACTTTCAGATGCAACAGGAGTTTCTCGAGTTCGCCAATCCGTTCGCGAGATATGGGAGTATGAAGTTAAGGAATTGTTGACAAACCATCAAAATTTTCGCAAATCTGATACTCGAAACCAATAACTGGAATGGCCTAGGGGAAAAGTACACATACCGTTGTAATGGGGCGAGTTTCTACTTTCAGATGCAACAGAAATTTCTCGATTTCCTCAATCCGTTCGCGAGATATGGGAGTTTGAAGTTAAGGAATGGTTGAGAATCAATCAAAATTTTCGCAAGTCTGATACTCTAATCCAATAACTACAATGGCCTAGGGGAAAAGTACACACACCATTGTAATCGGGCGAGTTTCTACTTTCAGATGCAATAGGAATTTCTCGAGTTCGTCAATCCGTTCGCGAGATATGCGAGTTTGAAACTGAGGAATGGTTGAGAAACCATCAAAATCTTCGCAAGTCTGATACTCGAAACCAATAACTACATTGGCCTAGGGGAAAAGTACACATACCGTTGTAATGGGGCGAGTTTCTGCTTTCAGATGCAACAGGAATTTCTCGAGTTCGTCAATCCGTTCGCGAGATATGGGAGTTTCATGATAAGGAATGGTTGAGAAACCATCAAAATTTTCGCAGGTCTGATACTCGAAACTAATAACTGGAATGGCCTAGGGGAAAAGTACACACCATTGTAATCGGGCGAGTTTCTACTTTCAGATGCAACAGGTATTTTTCGAGTTCGTCTATCCGTTCGCGAGATATGGGAGTTTGATGTTAAGGAATGGTTGAGAAACCTTCAAAATTTTCGCTAGTCTGATAGTCGAAACCAATAACTACAATGGCCTAGGGGAAAAATACACATACCGTTGTAATCGGGCGAGTTTCTGCTTTCAGTTGCAACAGGAATTTCCGAGTTCGTCTATCCGTTCGCGAGATATGGGGTTTGAAGTTAGGGAATGGTTGATAAACCATCAAAATTTTCGCAAGTCTGATACTCGAAACCAATAACTACTATGGCCTAGGGCAAAAATACACATACCGATGTAATCGGGCGAGTTTCTGCTTTCAGATGCAGCAGGAATTTCTCGAGTTCGTCAATCCGTTCGCGAGATATGGGATTTTGAAGTTAAGGAATGGTTGAGATACCAACAAAATTTTCGCAAATCTGATACTCGAAACCAATAACTGGAATGGCCTAGGGGAAAAGTACACATACCGTTGTAATGGGGCGAGTTTCTACTTTCAGATGCAACAGAAATTTCTCGATTTCCTCAATCCGTTCGCGAGATATGGGAGTTTGAAGTTAAGGAATGGTTGAGAATCAATCAAAATTTTCGCAAGTCTGATACTCTAATCCAATAACTACAATGGCCTAGGGGAAAAGTACACACACCATTGTAATCGGGCGAGTTTCTACTTTCAGATGCAATAGGAATTGCTCGAGTTCGTCAATCCGTTCGCGAGATATGGGAGTTTGAAGTTAAGGAATGGTTGAGAAACCATCAAAATTTTCGCAAGTCTGATACTCGAAACCAATAACTACATTGGCCTAGGGGAAAAGTACACATACCGTTGTAATGGGGCGAGTTTCTGCTTTCAGATGCAACAGGAATTTCTCGAGTTCGTCAATCCGTTCTCGAGATATGGGAGTTTGATGATAAGGAATGGTTGAGAAACCATCAAAATTTTCGCAGGTCTGATACTCGAAACTAATAACTGGAATGGCCTAGGGGAAAAGTACACACCATTGTAATCGGGCGAGTTTCTACTTTCAGATGCAACAGGTATTCTTCGAGTTCGTCTATCCGTTCGCGAGATATGGGAGTTTGATGTTAAGGAATGGTTGAGAAACCTTCAAAATTTTCGCTAGTCTGATGGTCGAAACCAATAACTGCAATGGCCTAGGGGAAAAATACACATACCGTTGTAATCGGGCGAGTTTCTGCTTTCAGATGCAACAGGAATTTCCGAGTTCGTCTATCCGTTCGCGAGATATGGGAGTTTGAAGTTAGGGAATGGTTGATAAACCATCAAAATTTTCGCAAGTCTGATACTCGAAACCAATAACTACTATGGCCTAGGGCAAAAATACACATACCGATGTAATCGGGCGAGTTTCTGCTTTCAGATGCAGCAGGAATTTCTCGAGGTCGTCAATCCGTTCGCGAGATATGAGAGTTTGAAGTTAAGGAATGGTTTAGAAACCATCAAAATTTTCGCAAGTCTGATGCTAGAAACAAATGACTGGCATGGCCTAGGGGAAAAGTACACACACCATTGTAATCGGGCGAGTTTCTGCTGTCAGATGCAACAGGAATTTCCCGAGTTCGTCAATCCGTTCGCGAGATGTGGGAGTTTGAAGTTATGGAATGGTTGAGAAACCATCAAAATTTTCGCAAGTCTGATACTCGAAACAAATAACTACAATGGCCTAGCGGAAAAATACACATACAGTTGTAATCGGGAGAGTTTCTACTTTCAGATGCAGCTGGAATTTCTCGAGACCGACAATCCGTTCGCGAGATATGGGCGTTTGAATTTAAGGAATGGTTGAGAAACCATCAAAATTTTCGCAAGTCTGATACTCGAAACAAATAACTACAGTGGCCTAGGTGAAAAATACACATACCGTTCTAATCGGGCGAGTTTCTTCTTTTAGATGCGTCAGGAAATACTCGAGGTCATCAATCCGTTTGCTAGATATGGGAGTATGATGTTAAGGAATGGTTGAGAAACCATCAAAATTTTCGCAAGTCTGATACTCGAAACCAATAACTACTATGGTCTAGGGCAAAAATACACATACCGTTGTAATCGGGCGAGTTTCTGCTTTCAGATGCAACAGGAATTTCTCGAGTTCGTCAATCCGTTCGCGAGATATGCGAGTTTCAAATTAAGGAATGGTTGAGAGACCATCAAAATTTTCCGAATCTGATACTCGAAACCAATAACTGCAATGGCCTAGGGGAAAAATTCACATACCGTTGTAATCGGGCGAGTTTCTACTTTCAGATGCAACCGGAATTTCTCGAGCTCGTCAATCCGCTCGCGAGATATGGGAGTTTGAAGTTAAGGAATGGTTGAGAAACCATCAAAATTTTCGCAAGTCTAATGCTAGAAACGAATGACTGGAATGGCCTATGGGAAAAGTACAGACACCGTTGTAATCGGGCGAGTTTCTAGTATCAGATGCAACAGAAATTTTTCGGATTCGTCAATTCGTTCGCGAGATATGCGAGTTTCAAATTAAGGAATGGTTGAGAGACCATCAAAATTTTCCGAATCTGATACTCGAAACCAATAACTGCAATGGCCTAGGGGAAAAATTCACATACCGTTGTAATCGGGCGAGTTTCTACTTTCAGATGCAACAGGTATTTCTCGAGTTCGTCAATCCGTCCGCGAGATATGGGAGTTTGAAATTAAGGAATGGTTGAGAAACCATCAAAATTTTCGCAAGTCTGATACTCGTAACCAATAACTACAATGGCCTGGGGGAAAAATACACTCACAATTGTAATCGGGCGAGATTCTGCTTTCAAATGCGTCAGGAATTTCTCGAGTTGGTCAATCCGTTCGCGAGATATGGGAGTTTGAAGTTAAGGAATGGTTGAGAAACCATCAAAATTTGCGGAATCTGATACTCCAAACCAATAACTACTATGGTCTAGGGCAAAAATTCACATACAGTTGTAATCGGGCGAGTTTCTGCTTTCAGATTCAACAGGAATTACTCGAGTTCGTCAATCCGTTCGCGAGATATGGGAGTTTGAAGTTAAGGAATGGTTGAGAAACCATCAAAATTTTCGCAAGTCTGATGCTAGAAACGAATGACTGGCATGGCCTAGGGGAAAAGTACACATACCATTGTAATCGGGCGAGTTTCTGCTGTCAGATGCAACAGGAATTTTCCGAGTTCGTCAATCCGTTCGCGAGATATGGGAGTTTGAAGTTAAGGAATGGTTGAGAAACCATCAAAATTTTCGCAAGTCTGATACTCGAAACAAATAACTACAGTGGCCTAGGTGAAAAATACACATACCGTTGTAGTCGGGCGAGTTTCTGCTTTTAGATGCGTCAGGAATTACTCGAGGTCGTCAATCGGTTTGCTGGATATGGGAGTTTGAAGTTAAGGAATGGTTGAGAAACCATCAAAATTTTCGCAAGTCTGATACTCGAAACCAATAACTACAGTGGCCTAGGTGAAAAATACACATACCGTTGTAATCGGGCGAGTTTCTGCTTTTAGAGGCGTCAGGAATTACTCGAGGTCGTCAATACGTTTGCTAGATATGGGAGTTTGAAGTTAAGGAATGGTTGAGATACCATCAAAATTTTCGCAAGTCTGATACTCGAAACCAATAACTACAATGGCCTAGGGGAAAAATACACATACCGTTGTAATCGGGCGAGTTTTTACTTTCAGATGCGTCAGGAATTTCTTGAGTTCGTCAATCCGTTCGCGAGATATGGGAGTTTGAAGTTAAGGAATGGTTGAGAAACCATCAAAATTTTCGCAAGTCTGATACTCGAATTAATAACTACAACTGCCTAGGGGAAAAGTACACACACCATTGTAATTGGGCGAGTTTCTACTTTCAGATGCAAAAGGAATTTCTCGAGTTCGACAATCCATTCGTGAGATATGGGAGTTTGAAGTTAAGGAATAATTGAGAATCCATCAAAATTTTCGCAATTCTGATACTCGAAACCAATAACTACTATGGCCCAGGGCAAAAATACTCATACCGCTGTAATTGGGCTAGCTTCTACTTTCAGATGCAACAGGAATTTCTCGAGTTCGTCAATCTGTTCGCGAGATATACGAGTTTCAAATTAAGGAATGGTTGAGAGACCATCAAAATTTTCCGAATCTGATACTCGAAACCAATAACTGCAATGGCCTAGGGGAAAAATTCCCATACCGTTGTAATCGGGCGAGTTTCTACTTTCAGATGCAACCGGAATTTCTCGAGCTCGTCAATCCGCTCGCGAGATATGGGAGTTTGAAGTTAAGGAATGGTTGAGAAACCATCAAAATTTTTGCGAGTCTGATACTCGAAACCAATAACTAAAATGGCCTAGGGAAAAAATACACACACAGCATTGTAACCGGGCGAGTTTCTACTTACAGATGCAACAGGAATGTCTCGATTTCCTCAATCCGTTCGCGAGATATGGGAGTTTGAAGTTAAGGAATGGTTGAGAAACCATCAAAATTTTCGCAAGTCTGATACTCGAAACTAATAACTACAACGGCCTAGGGGAAAAGTACACACACCATTGTAATCGGGCGAGTTTCTACTTTCAGATGCAAAAGGAATTTCTCGAGTTCGACAATCCATTCGCGAGATATGGGAGTTTGAAGTTAAGGAATAATTGACAAACCATCAAAATTTTCGCAAGTCTGATACTCGAAACCAATAACTAAAATGGCATAGCGGTAAAATACACATACCGTTGTAATCGTGAGAGTTTGTACTTTCAGATGCAACAGAATCTTTTCGGATTCGTCAATCCGTTTACGAAATATCGGAGTTTGGACTTAAGCGATGGTTGAGAAACGATCAAAATTTTCGAAATTCTGATGCTAGAAACGAATAACTGGAATGGCCTAGGGGAAAAGTACAGACACCATTGTAATCGGGCGAGTTTCTAGTTTCAGATGCAACAGGAATTACTCGAGTTCGTCGATCCGTTCGCGAGATATGGGCGTTTGAATTTAAGGAATGGTTGAGAAACCATCAAAATTTTCGCAAGTCTGATACTCGAAACCAATAACTAAAATGGCCTAGGGAAAAAATACACACACAGCATTGTAACCGGGCGAGTTTCTACTTACAGATGCAACAGGAATGTCTCGATTTCCTCAATCCGTTCGCGAGATATGGGAGTTTGAAGTTAAGGAATGGTTGAGAAACCATCAAAATTTTCGCAAGTCTGATACTCGAAATCAGTAACTGGAATGGCCTAGCGGAAAAGTACACACACCTCTGTAATCGGGCGAGTTTCTGCTTTCAGATGCAACAGGAATTTCTAGAGTTCGTCAATCCGTTCGCCAGATATGCGAGTTTGAAATTAAGGAATGGTTGAGAAACCATCAAAATTAAATGGAAGTCTGATACTCGAAACCAATAACTAAAATGGCCTAGGGGAAAAATACACACACAGCATTGTAACCGGGCGAGTTTCTACTTACAGATGCAACAGGAATGTCTCGATTTCCTCAATCCGTTCGCGAGATATGGGAGTTTGAACTTAAGGAATGGTTGAGAAACGATCAAAATTTTCGCTTGTCTGATACTCGAAACCAATAACTGGAATGGCCTAGGGGAAAAGTACACACACCGTTGTAATCGGGCGAGTTTCTACTTCCACATGCAACAGGAATTTCTCGAGTTCGTCAAACCGTTCGCGAGATATGGGAGTTTCAAGATAAGGAATGGTCGAGAAAGCATCAAAATTTTCGCTGGTCTGATACTCGAAACCAATAACTGGATTGGCCTAGGGGAATAGTACACACACCATTGTATTCGGCGAGTTTCTGCTTTCAGATGCAATAGGAATTTCTCGAGTTCGTCAATCCGTTCGCGAGATATGGGAGTTTGAAATTAAGGAATGGTTGAGAAACCATCAAAATTTTCGCAAGTATGATACTCGAAACCAATAACTACAATTGCCTAGGGCAAAAATACACATACCCTTGTAATCGGGCGAGTTTCTGCTTTCAGATGCAATAGGAAATTCTCGATTTAGCCAATCCGTTCGCGAGATATGGGAGTTTGAAGTTAAGGAATGGTTGAGAAACCATCAAAGTTTTCGTAAGTCTGATACTCGAAACCAATAACTGGAATGGCCTAGGGGAAAAGTACACACACCATTGTAATCGGGCGAGTTTCTACTTTCAGATGCAACAGAAATTTCTCGAGTTCATCAATCCGTTCGCGAGATATGGGAGTTTCAAGGTAAGGAAGGGTTGAGAAACCATCAAAATTTTCGCTTGTCTGATACTCGAAACCAATAACTGGAATGGCCTAGGGGAAAAGTACACACACCGTTGTAATCGGGCGAGTTTCTACTTCCACATGCAACAGGAATTTCTCGAGTTCGTCAAACCGTTCGCGAGATATGGGAGTTTCAAGATAAGGAATGGTCGAGAAAGCATCAAAATTTTCGCTGGTCTGATACTCGAAACCAATAACTGGATTGGCCTAGGGGAATAGTACACACACCATTGTATTCGGCGAGTTTCTGCTTTCAGATGCAATAGGAATTTCTCGAGTTCGTCAATCCGTTCGCGAGATATGGGAGTTTGAAATTAAGGAATGGTTGAGAAACCATCAAAATTTTCACAAGTATGATACTCGAAACCAATAACTACAATTGCCTAGGGCAAAAATACACATACCGTTGTAATCGGGCGAGTTTCTGCTTTCAGATGCAATAGGAAATTCTCGAATTAGTCAATCCGTTCGCGAGACATGGGAGTTTGAAGTTAAGGACTGGTTGAGAAACCATGAATGTTTTCGCTGGTCTGATACTCGAAACCAATAACTGGAATGGCCTAGGGGAAAAGTACACACACCATTGTAATCGGGCGAGTTTCTACTTTCAGATGCAACAGGAATTTCTCGAGTTCGTCAATCCGTTCGCGAGATATGGGAGTTTGAAGTTAAGGAATGGTTGAGAAACCATCAAAATTTTCGCTTGTCTGATACTCGAAACCAATAACTGGAATGGCCTAGGGGAAAAGTACACACACCATTGTAATCGGGCGAGTTTCTACTTTCAGATGCAACAGGAGTTTCTCGAGTTCGTCAATCCGTTCGCGAGATATGGGAGTTTGAAGTTAAGGAATGGTTGAGAAACCATCAAAATTTTCGCTTGTCTGATACTCGAAACCAATAACTGGAATGGCTTAGGGGAAAAGTACACACACCGTTGTAATCGGTCGAGTTTCTACTTGCACATGCAACAGGAATTTCTCGAGTTCGTCAAACCGTTCGCGAGATATGGGAGTTTCATGATAAGGAATGGTCGAGAAAGCGTCAAAATTTTCGCTGGTCTGATACTCGAAACCTATAACTGGATTGGCCTAGGGGAATAGTACACACACCATTGTATTCGGCGAGTTTCTGCTTTCAGATGCAATAGGAATTTCTCGAGTTCGTCAATCCGTTCGCGAGATATGGGAGTTTGAAATTAAGGAATGGTTGAGAAACCATCAAAATTTTCGCAAGTCTGATACTCGAAACCAATAACTGGAATGGCCTAGGGGGAAAGTACACACACCATTGTAATCGGGCGAGTTTCTACTTTCAGATGCAACAGGAGTTTCACGAGTTCGTCAATCCGTTCGCGAGATATGGGAGTTTGAAGTTAAGGAATGGTTGAGAAACCATCAAAATTTTCGCTTGTCTGATACTCGAAACCAATAACTGGAATGGCTTAGGGGAAAAGTACACACACCATTGTAATCGGGCGAGTTTCTACTTCCACATGCAACAGGAATTTCTCGAGTTCGTCAAACCGTTCGCGAGATATGGGAGTTTCAAGATAAGGAATGGTCGAGAAAGCGTCAAAATTTTCGCTGGTCTGATACTCGAAACCTATAACTGGATTGGCCTAGGGGAATAGTACACACACCATTGTATTCGGCGAGTTTCTGCTTTCAGATGCAATAGGAATTTCTCGAGTTCGTCAATCCGTTCGCGAGATATGGGAGTTTGAAATTAAGGAATGGTTGAGAAACCATCAAAATTTTCGCAAGTATGATACTCGAAACCAATAACTACAATTGCCTAGGGCAAAAATACACATACCGTTGTAATCGGGCGAGTTTCTGCTTTCAGATGCAATAGGAAATTCTCGATTTAGTCAATCCGTTCGCGAGATATGGGAGTTTGAAGTTAAGGAATGGTTGAGAAACCATCAAAGTTTTCGCTGGTCTGATACTCGAAACCAATAACTGGAATGGCCTAGGGGAAAAGTACACACACCATTGTAATCGGGCGAGTTTCTACTTTCAGATGCAACAGGAATTTCTCGAGTTCGTCAATCCGTTCGCGAGATATGGGAGTTTGAAGTTAAGGAATGGTTGAGAAACCATCAAAATTTTCGCTTGTCTGATACTCGAAACCAATAACTGGAATGGCCTAGGGGAAAAGTACACACACCGTTGTAATCGGGCGAGTTTCTACTTCCACATGCAACAGGAATTTCTCGAGTTCGTCAAACCATTCGCGAGATATGGGAGTTTCAAGATAAGGAATGGTCGAGAAACCATCAAAATTTTCGCTGGTCTGGAACTCGAAACCAATAACTGGAATGGCCTAGGGGAATAGTACACACCCCATTGTATTCGGACGAGTTTCTGCTTTCAGATGCAATAGGAAATTCCGAGTTCATCAATACGTTCGCGAGATATGGGAGTTTGAAGTTAAGGAATGGTTGAGAAACCATCAAAATTTTCGCTGGTCTGATACTCGAAACCAATAACTGGACTGGCCTAGGGGAATAGTACACACACCATTGTATTCGGCGAGTTTCTGCTTTCAGATGCAATAGGAATTTCTCGAGTTCGTCAATCCGTTCGCGAGATATGGGAGTTTGAAATTAAGGAATGGTTGAGAAACCATCAAAATTTTCGCAAGTCTGATACTCGAAACCAATAACTACAAATGCCTAGGGGAAAAATACACATACCGTTGTAATCGGGCGAGATTCTACTTTCACATGCAACAGGAATTTCTCGATTTAGTCAATCCGTTCGCGAGATATGGGAGTTTGAAGTTAAGGAATGGTTGAGAAACCATCAAAATCTTCGCTGGTCTGATACTCGAAACCAATAACTGGATTGGCCTAGGGGAATAGTACACACACCATTGTATTCGAGCGAGTTTCTGCTTTCAGATGCAATAGGAATTTCTCGAGTTCGTCAATCCGTTGGCGAAATATGGGAGTTTGAAGTTAAGGAATGGTTGAGAAACCATCAAAATCTTCGCTGGTCTGATACTCGAAACCAATAACTGGATTGGCCTAGGGGAATAGTACACACACCATTGTATTCGAGCGAGTTTCTGCTTTCAGATGCAATAGGAATTTCCCGAGTTCGTCAATCCGTTGGCGAGATATGGGAGTTTGAAGTTAAGGAATGGTTGAGAAACCATCAACATTTTCGCAATTCTGATGCTAGAAAAGAATAACTGGAGTGGCCTAGGGGAGAAGTGCACACACGATTGTAATCGGGCGACTTTCTACTTTCAGATACAACAGGAATTTCTCGAGTTCGTCAATGCGTTCGCGAGATATGGGAGTTTGCAGTTAAGGAATGGTTGAGAAATCACCAAAATTTTCGCAAGTCTGATTCTCGAAACCAATAACCAATATGGCCTAGGGCAAAAATACACATACTGTTGTAGTCGGACGAGTTTCTGCTTTCAGATGCAATAGGAAATTCTCGAGTTCGTCAATCCGTTCGCGAGATATGGAAGTTTGAAGTTAAGGAATGATTGAGAAACCATCAAAATTTTCGTAAGTCTGATACTCGAAACCAATAACTGGACTGGCCTAGGGGAAAAGTACACACACCATTGTAATCGGGCGAGTTTCTACTTTCAGATGCAACAGGAATTTCTCGAGTTCGTCAATCCGTTCGCGAGATATGGGAGTTTGAAGTTAAGGAATGGTTGAGAAACCATCAAAATTTTCGCTTGTCTGATACTCGAAACCAATAACTGGAATGGCTTAGGGGAAAAGTACACCCACCGTTGTAATCGGGAGAGTTTCTACTTCCACATGCAACAGGAATTTCTCGAGTTCGTCAAACCGTTCGCGAGATATGGGAGTTTCAAGATAAGGAATGGTCGAGAAAGCGTCAAAATTTTCGCTGGTCTGATACTCGAAACCTATAACTGGATTGGCCTAGGGGAATAGTACACACACCATTGTATTCGGCGAGTTTCTGCTTTCAGATGCAATAGGAATTTCTCGAGTTCGTCAATCCGTTCGCGAGATATGGGAGTTTGAAATTAAGGAATGGTTGAGAAACCATCAAAATTTTCGCAAGTATGATACTCGAAACCAATAACTACAATTGCCTAGGGCAAAAATACACATACCGTTGGAATCGAGCGAGTTTCTGCTTTCAGATGCAATAGGAAATTCTCGATTTAGTCAATCCGTTCGCGAGATATGGGAGTTTGAAGTTAAGGAATGGTTGAGAAACCATCAAAATTTTCGCTTGTCTGATACTCGAAACCAATAACTGGAATGGCTTAGGGGAAAAGTACACACACCGTTGTAATCGGGCGAGTTTCTACTTCCACATGCAACAGGAATTTCTCGAGTTCGTCAAACCGTTCGCGAGATATGGGAGTTTCAAGATAAGGAATGGTCGAGAAAGCGTCAAAATTTTCGCTGGTCTGATACTCGAAACCTATAACTGGATTGGCCTAGGGGAATAGTACACACACCATTGTATTCGGCGAGTTTCTGCTTTCAGATGCAATAGGAATTTCTCGAGTTCGTCAATCCGTTCGCGAGATATGGGAGTTTGAAATTAAGGAATGGTTGAGAAACCATCAAAATTTTCGCAAGTATGATACTCGAAACCAATAACTACAATTGCCTAGGGCAAAAATACACATACCGTTGGAATCGGGCGAGTTTCTGCTTTCAGATGCAATAGGAAATTCTCGATTTAGTCAATCCGTTCGCGAGATATGGGAGTTTGAAGTTAAGGAATGGTTGAGAAAC
Source organism: Ptiloglossa arizonensis (assembly GCF_051014685.1). Classification (NCBI taxonomy): domain Eukaryota; kingdom Metazoa; phylum Arthropoda; class Insecta; order Hymenoptera; family Colletidae; genus Ptiloglossa; species Ptiloglossa arizonensis. The sequence goes on from NW_027478427.1 coordinate 1,330,349, forward strand.
CATCAAAATTTTCGCTTGTCTGATACTCGAAACCAATAACTGGAATGGCTTAGGGGAAAAGTACACACACCGTTGTAATCGGGCGAGTTTCTACTTCCACATGCAACAGGAATTTCTCGAGTTCGTCAAACCGTTCGCGAGATATGGGAGTTTCAAGATAAGGAATGGTCGAGAAAGCGTCAAAATTTTCGCTGGTCTGATACTCGAAACCTATAACTGGATTGGCCTAGGGGAATAGTACACACACCATTGTATTCGGCGAGTTTCTGCTTTCAGATGCAATAGGAATTTCTCGAGTTCGTCAATCCGTTCGCGAGATATGGGAGTTTGAAATTAAGGAATGGTTGAGAAACCATCAAAATTTTCGCAAGTATGATACTCGAAACCAATAACTACAATTGCCTAGGGCAAAAATACACATACCGTTGTAATCGGGCGAGTTTCTGCTTTCAGATGCAATAGGAAATTCTCGATTTAGTCAATCCGTTCGCGAGATATGGGAGTTTGAAGTTAAGGAATGGTTGAGAAACCATCAAAGTTTTCGCTGGTCTGATACTCGAAACCAATAACTGGAATGGCCTAGGGGAAAAGTACACACACCATTGTAATCGGGCGAGTTTCTACTTTCAGATGCAACAGGAATTTCTCGAGTTCGTCAATCCGTTCGCGAGATATGGGAGTTTGAAGTTAAGGAATGGTTGAGAAACCATCAAAATTTTCGCTTGTCTGATACTCGAAACCAATAACTGGAATGGCCTAGGGGAAAAGTACACACACCGTTGTAATCGGGCGAGTTTCTACTTCCACATGCAACAGGAATTTCTCGAGTTCGTCAAACCATTCGCGAGATATGGGAGTTTCAAGATAAGGAATGGTCGAGAAACCATCAAAATTTTCGCTGGTCTGGAACTCGAAACCAATAACTGGAATGGCCTAGGGGAATAGTACACACCCCATTGTATTCGGACGAGTTTCTGCTTTCAGATGCAATAGGAAATTCTCGAGTTCATCAATACGTTCGCGAGATATGGGAGTTTGAAGTTAAGGAATGGTTGAGAAACCATCAAAATTTTCGCTGGTCTGATACTCGAAACCAATAACTGGATTGGCCTAGGGGAATAGTACACACACCATTGTATTCGGCGAGTTTCTGCTTTCAGATGCAAAAGGAATTTCTCGAGTTCGTCAATCCGTTCGCGAGATATGGGAGTTTGAAATTAAGGAATGGTTGAGAAACCATCAAAATTTTCGCAAGTCTGATACTCGAAACCAATAACTACAAATGCCTAGGGGAAAAATACACATACAGTTGTAATCGGGCGAGATTCTACTTTCACATGCAACAGGAATTTCTCGATTTAGTCAATCCGTTCGCGAGATATGGGAGTTTGAAGTTAAGGAATGGTTGAGAAACCATCAAAATCTTCGCTGGTCTGATACTCGAAACCAATAACTGGATTGGCCTAGGGGAATAGTACACACACCATTGTATTCGAGCGAGTTTCTGCTTTCAGATGCAATAGGAATTTCCCGAGTTCGTCAATCCGTTGGCGAGATATGGGAGTTTGAAGTTAAGGAATGGTTGAGAAACCATCAACATTTTCGCAATTCTGATGCTAGAAAAGAATAACTGGAGTGGCCTAGGGGAGAAGTGCACACACGATTGTAATCGGGCGACTTTCTACTTTCAGATACAACAGGAATTTCTCGAGTTCGTCAATGCGTTCGCGAGATATGGGAGTTTGCAGTTAAGGAATGGTTGAGAAATCACCAAAATTTTCGCAAGTCTGATTCTCGAAACCAATAACCAATATGGCCTAGGGCAAAAATACACATACTGTTGTAGTCGGACGAGTTTCTGCTTTCAGATGCAATAGGAAATTCTCGAGTTCGTCAATCCGTTCGCGAGATATGGAAGTTTGAAGTTAAGGAATGATTGAGAAACCATCAAAATTTTCGTAAGTCTGATACTCGAAACCAATAACTGGACTGGCCTAGGGGAAAAGTACACACACCATTGTAATCGGGCGAGTTTCTACTTTCAGATGCAACAGGAATTTCTCGAGTTCGTCAATCCGTTCGCGAGATATGGGAGTTTGAAGTTAAGGAATGGTTGAGAAACCATCAAAATTTTCGCTTGCCTGATACTCGAAACCAATAACTGGAATGGCTTAGGGGAAAAGTACACACACCGTTGTAATCGGGCGAGTTTCTACTTCCACATGCAACAGGAATTTCTCGAGTTCGTCAAACCGTTCGCGAGATATGGGAGTTTCAAGATAAGGAATGGTTGAGAAACCATCAAAGTTTTCGCTGGTCTGATACTCGAAACCAATAACTGGAATGGCCTAGGGGAAAAGTACACACACCATTGTAATCGGGCGAGTTTCTACTTTCAGATGCAACAGGAATTTCTCGAGTTCGTCAATCCGTTCGCGAGATATGGGAGTTTGAAGTTAAGGAATGGTTGAGAAACCATCAAAATTTTCGCTTGTCTGATACTCGAAACCAATAACTGGAGTGGCCCAGGGGAAAAGTACACACACCGTTGTAATCGGGCGAGTTTCTACTTCCACATGCAACAGGAATTTCTCGAGTTCGTCAAACCATTCGCGAGATATGGGAGTTTCAAGATAAGGAATGGTCGAGAAACCATCAAAATTTTCGCTGGTCTGGAACTCGAAACCAATAACTGGAATGGCCTAGGGGAATAGTACACACCCCATTGTATTCGGACGAGTTTCTGCTTTCAGATGCAATAGGAAATTCTCGAGTTCATCAATACTTTCGCGAGATATGGGAGTTTGAAGTTAAGGAATGGTTGAGAAACCATCAAAATTTTCGTAAGTCTGATACTCGAAACCAATAACTGGAATGGCCTAGGGGAAAAGTACACACACCATTGTAATCGGGCCAGTTTCTACTTTCAGATGCAACAGGAGTTTCTCGAGTTCGTCAATCCGTTCGCGAGATATGGGAGTTTGAAGTTAAGGAATGGTTGAGAAACCATCAAAATTTTCGCTTGTCTGATACTCGAAACCAATAACTGGAATGGCTTAGGGGAAAAGTACACACACCGTTGTAATCGGGCGAGTTTCTACTTGCACATGCAACAGGAATTTCTCGAGTTCGTCAAACCGTTCGCGAGATATGGGAGTTTCATGATAAGGAATGGTCGAGAAAGCGTCAAAATTTTCGCTGGTCTGATACTCGAAACCTATAACTGGATTGGCCTAGGGGAATAGTACACACACCATTGTATTCGGCGAGTTTCTGCTTTCAGATGCAATAGGAATTTCTCGAGTTCGTCAATCCGTTCGCGAGATATGGGAGTTTGAAATTAAGGAATGGTTGAGAAACCATCAAAATTTTCGCAAGTCTGATACTCGAAACCAATAACTGGAATGGCCTAGGGGAAAAGTACACACACCATTGTAATCGGGCGAGTTTCTACTTTCAGATGCAACAGGAGTTTCACGAGTTCGTCAATCCGTTCGCGAGATATGGGAGTTTGAAGTTAAGGAATGGTTGAGAAACCATCAAAATTTTCGCTGGTCTGATACTCGAAACCTATAACTGGATTGGCCTAGGGGAATAGTACACACACCATTGTATTCGGCGAGTTTCTGCTTTCAGATGCAATAGGAATTTCTCGAGTTCGTCAATCCGTTCGCGAGATATGGGAGTTTGAAATTAAGGAATGGTTGAGAAACCATCAAAATTTTCGCAAGTATGATACTCGAAACCAATAACTACAATTGCCTAGGGCAAAAATACACATACCGTTGTAATCGGGCGAGTTTCTGCTTTCAGATGCAATAGGAAATTCTCGATTTAGTCAATCCGTTCGCGAGATATGGGAGTTTGAAGTTAAGGAATGGTTGAGAAACCATCAAAGTTTTCGCTGGTCTGATACTCGAAACCAATAACTGGAATGGCCTAGGGGAAAAGTACACACACCATTGTAATCGGGCGAGTTTCTACTTTCAGATGCAACAGGAATTTCTCGAGTTCGTCAATCCGTTCGCGAGATATGGGAGTTTGAAGTTAAGGAATGGTTGAGAAACCATCAAAATTTTCGCTTGTCTGATACTCGAAACCAATAACTGGAATGGCCTAGGGGAAAAGTACACACACCGTTGTAATCGGGCGAGTTTCTACTTCCACATGCAACAGGAATTTCTCGAGTTCGTCAAACCATTCGCGAGATATGGGAGTTTCAAGATAAGGAATGGTCGAGAAACCATCAAAATTTTCGCTGGTCTGGAACTCGAAACCAATAACTGGAATGGCCTAGGGGAATAGTACACACCCCATTGTATTCGGACGAGTTTCTGCTTTCAGATGCAATAGGAAATTCTCGAGTTCATCAATACGTTCGCGAGATATGGGAGTTTGAAGTTAAGGAATGGTTGAGAAACCATCAAAATTTTCGCTGGTCTGATACTCGAAACCAATAACTGGATTGGCCTAGGGGAATAGTACACACACCATTGTATTCGGCGAGTTTCTGCTTTCAGATGCAATAGGAATTTCTCGAGTTCGTCAATCCGTTCGCGAGATATGGGAGTTTGAAATTAAGGAATGGTTGAGAAACCATCAAAATTTTCGCAAGTCTGATACTCGAAACCAATAACTACAAATGCCTAGGGGAAAAATACACATACCGTTGTAATCGGGCGAGATTCTACTTTCACATGCAACAGGAATTTCTCGATTTAGTCAATCCGTTCGCGAGATATGGGAGTTTGAAGTTAAGGAATGGTTGAGAAACCATCAAAATCTTCGCTGGTCTGATACTCGAAACCAATAACTGGATTGGCCTAGGGGAATAGTACACACACCATTGTATTCGAGCGAGTTTCTGCTTTCAGATGCAATAGGAATTTCTCGAGTTCGTCAATCCGTTGGCGAAATATGGGAGTTTGAAGTTAAGGAATGGTTGAGAAACCATCAAAATCTTCGCTGGTCTGATACTCGAAACCAATAACTGGATTGGCCTAGGGGAATAGTACACACACCATTGTATTCGAGCGAGTTTCTGCTTTCAGATGCAATAGGAATTTCCCGAGTTCGTCAATCCGTTGGCGAGATATGGGAGTTTGAAGTTAAGGAATGGTTGAGAAACCATCAACATTTTCGCAATTCTGATGCTAGAAAAGAATAACTGGAGTGGCCTAGGGGAGAAGTGCACACACGATTGTAATCGGGCGACTTTCTACTTTCAGATACAACAGGAATTTCTCGAGTTCGTCAATGCGTTCGCGAGATATGGGAGTTTGCAGTTAAGGAATGGTTGAGAAATCACCAAAATTTTCGCAAGTCTGATTCTCGAAACCAATAACCAATATGGCCTAGGGCAAAAATACACATACTGTTGTAGTCGGACGAGTTTCTGCTTTCAGATGCAATAGGAAATTCTCGAGTTCGTCAATCCGTTCGCGAGATATGGAAGTTTGAAGTTAAGGAATGATTGAGAAACCATCAAAATTTTCGTAAGTCTGATACTCGAAACCAATAACTGGACTGGCCTAGGGGAAAAGTACACACACCATTCTAATCGGGCGAGTTTCTACTTTCAGATGCAACAGGAATTTCTCGAGTTCGTCAATCCGTTCGCGAGATATGGGAGTTTGAAGTTAAGGAATGGTTGAGAAACCATCAAAATTTTCGCTTGTCTGATACTCGAAACCAATAACTGGAATGGCTTAGGGGAAAAGTACACACACCGTTGTAATCGGGAGAGTTTCTACTTCCACATGCAACAGGAATTTCTCGAGTTCGTCAAACCGTTCGCGAGATATGGGAGTTTCAAGATAAGGAATGGTCGAGAAAGCGTCAAAATTTTCGCTGGTCTGATACTCGAAACCTATAACTGGATTGGCCTAGGGGAATAGTACACACACCATTGTATTCGGCGAGTTTCTGCTTTCAGATGCAATAGGAATTTCTCGAGTTCGTCAATCCGTTCGCGAGATATGGGAGTTTGAAATTAAGGAATGGTTGAGAAACCATCAAAATTTTCGCAAGTATGATACTCGAAACCAATAACTACAATTGCCTAGGGCAAAAATACACATACCGTTGGAATCGGGCGAGTTTCTGCTTTCAGATGCAATAGGAAATTCTCGATTTAGTCAATCCGTTCGCGAGATATGGGAGTTTGAAGTTAAGGAATGGTTGAGAAACCATCAAAATTTTCGCTTGTCTGATACTCGAAACCAATAACTGGAATGGCTTAGGGTAAAAGTACACACACCGTTGTAATCGGGCGAGTTTCTACTTCCACATGCAACAGGAATTTCTCGAGTTCGTCAAACCGTTCGCGAGATATGGGAGTTTCAAGATAAGGAATGGTCGAGAAAGCGTCAAAATTTTCGCTGGTCTGATACTCGAAACCTATAACTGGATTGGCCTAGGGGAATAGTACACACGCCATTGTATTCGGCGAGTTTCTGCTTTCAGATGCAATAGGAATTTCTCGAGTTCGTCAATCCGTTCGCGAGATATGGGAGTTTGAAATTAAGGAATGGTTGAGAAACCATCAAAATTTTCGCAAGTATGATACTCGAAACCAATAACTACAATTGCCTAGGGCAAAAATACACATACCGTTGTAATCGGGCGAGTTTCTGCTTTCAGATGCAATAGGAAATTCTCGATTTAGTCAATCCGTTCGCGAGATATGGGAGTTTGAAGTTAAGGAATGGTTGAGAAACCATCAAAGTTTTCGCTGGTCTGATACTCGAAACCAATAACTGGAATGGCCTAGGGGAAAAGTACACACACCATTGTAATCGGGCGAGTTTCTACTTTCAGATGCAACAGGAATTTCTCGAGTTCGTCAATCCGTTCGCGAGATATGGGAGTTTGAAGTTAAGGAATGGTTGAGAAACCATCAAAATTTTCGCTTGTCTGATACTCGAAACCAATAACTGGAATGGCCTAGGGGAAAAGTACACACACCGTTGTAATCGGGCGAGTTTCTACTTCCACATGCAACAGGAATTTCTCGAGTTCGTCAAACCATTCGCGAGATATGGGAGTTTCAAGATAAGGAATGGTCGAGAAACCATCAAAATTTTCGCTGGTCTGGAACTCGAAACCAATAACTGGAATGGCCTAGGGGAATAGTACACACCCCATTGTATTCGGACGAGTTTCTGCTTTCAGATGCAATAGGAAATTCTCGAGTTCATCAATACGTTCGCGAGATATGGGAGTTTGAAGTTAAGGAATGGTTGAGAAACCATCAAAATTTTCGCTGGTCTGATACTCGAAACCAATAACTGGATTGGCCTAGGGGAATAGTACACACACCATTGTATTCGGCGAGTTTCTGCTTTCAGATGCAATAGGAATTTCTCGAGTTCGTCAATCCGTTCGCGAGATATGGGAGTTTGAAATTAAGGAATGGTTGAGAAACCATCAAAATTTTCGCAAGTCTGATACTCGAAACCAATAACTACAAATGCCTAGGGGAAAAATACACATACAGTTGTAATCGGGCGAGATTCTACTTTCACATGCAACAGGAATTTCTCGATTTAGTCAATCCGTTCGCGAGATATGGGAGTTTGAAGTTAAGGAATGGTTGAGAAACCATCAAAATCTTCGCTGGTCTGATACTCGAAACCAATAACTGGATTGGCCTAGGGGAATAGTACACACACCATTGTATTCGAGCGAGTTTCTGCTTTCAGATGCAATAGGAATTTCTCGAGTTCGTCAATCCGTTGGCGAGATATGGGAGTTTGAAGTTAAGGAATGGTTGAGAAACCATCAAAATCTTCGCTGGTCTGATACTCGAAACCAATAACTGGATTGGCCTAGGGGAATAGTACACACACCATTGTATTCGAGCGAGTTTCTGCTTTCAGATGCAATAGGAATTTCCCGAGTTCGTCAATCCGTTGGCGAGATATGGGAGTTTGAAGTTAAGGAATGGTTGAGAAACCATCAACATTTTCGCAATTCTGATGCTAGAAAAGAATAACTGGAGTGGCCTAGGGGAGAAGTGCACACACGATTGTAATCGGGCGACTTTCTACTTTCAGATACAACAGGAATTTCTCGAGTTCGTCAATGCGTTCGCGAGATATGGGAGTTTGCAGTTAAGGAATGGTTGAGAAATCACCAAAATTTTCGCAAGTCTGATTCTCGAAACCAATAACCAATATGGCCTAGGGCAAAAATACACATACTGTTGTAGTCGGACGAGTTTCTGCTTTCAGATGCAATAGGAAATTCTCGAGTTCGTCAATCCGTTCGCGAGATATGGAAGTTTGAAGTTAAGGAATGATTGAGAAACCATCAAAATTTTCGTAAGTCTGATACTCGAAACCAATAACTGGACTGGCCTAGGGGAAAAGTACACACACCATTGTAATCGGGCGAGTTTCTACTTTCAGATGCAACAGGAATTTCTCGAGTTCGTCAATCCGTTCGCGAGATATGGGAGTTTGAAATTAAGGAATGGTTGAGAAACCATCAAAATTTTCGCAAGTATGATACTCGAAACCAATAACTACAATTGCCTAGGGCAAAAATACACATACCGTTGGAATCGGGCGAGTTTCTGCTTTCAGATGCAATAGGAAATTCTCGATTTAGTCAATCCGTTCGCGAGATATGGGAGTTTGAAGTTAAGGAATGGTTGAGAAACCATCAAAATTTTCGCTTGTCTGATACACGAAACCAATAACTGGAATGGCCTAGGGGAAAAGTACACACACCGTTGTAATCGGGCGAGTTTCTACTTCCACATGCAACAGGAATTTCTCGAGTTCGTCAAACCATTCGCGAGATATGGGAGTTTCAAGATAAGGAATGGTCGAGAAACCATCAAAATTTTCGCTGGTCTGGAACTCGAAACCAATAACTGGAATGGCCTAGGGGAATAGTACACACCCCATTGTATTCGGACGAGTTTCTCATTTCAGATGCAATAGGAAATTCTCGAGTCCATCAATACGTTCGCGAGATATGGGAGTTTGAAGTTAAGGAATGGTTGAGAAACCATCAAAATTTTCGCTGGTCTGATACTCGAAACCAATAACTGGATTGGCCTAGGGGAATAGTACACACACCATTGTATTCGGCGAGTTTCTGCTTTCAGATGCAATAGGAATTTCTCGAGTTCGTCAATCCGTTCGCGAGATATGGGAGTTTGAAGTTAAGGAATGGTTGAGAAACCATCAAAATTTTCGCAAGTCTGATACTCGAAACCAATAACTACAATGGCCTAGGGCAAAAATACACATACCGTTGTAATCGGGCGAGTTTCTGCTTCCACATGCAGCAGGAATTTCTCGAGTTCGTCAATCCGTTCACGAGATATGGGAGTTTGAAGTTAAGGAATGGTTGAGAAACCATCAAAATCTTCGCTGGTCTGATACTCGAAACCAATAACTGGAATGGCCTAGGGGAAAAGTACACACACCGTTGTAATCGGTCGAGTTTCTGCTTTCAGATGCAATACGAATTTCTCGAGTTCGTCAATCCGTTCGCGAGATATGGGAGTTTGAAGTTAAGGAATGGTTGAGAAACCATCAACATTTTCGCAATTCTGATCCCAGAAACGAATAACTGGAATGGCCTAGGGGAGAAGTACACATACCATTGTAATCGGGAGAGTTTCTACTTTCAGATGCAACAGGAATTTCTCGAGTTCGTCAATCCGTTCGCGAGATATGGGAGTTTGAAGTTTAGGAATGGTTGAGAAACCATCAAAGTTTTCGCTGGTCTGATACTCGAAACCAATAACTGGAATGGCATACGGGAAATGTACACACACCATTGTAATCGGGCGAGTTTCTACTTTCAGGTGCAACAGGAATTTCTCGAGTTCGTCAATCCGTTCACGAGATATGGGAGTTTGAAGTTAAGGAATGGTTGAGAAACCATCAAAATCTTCGCTGGTCTGATACTCGAAACCAATAACTGGATTGGCCTAGGGGAATAGTACACACCCCATTGTATTCGGGCGAGTTTCTGCTTTCGGATGCAATAGGAATTTCTCGAGTTCGTCAATCCGTTCGCGAGATATGGGAGTTTGAAGGTAAGGAATGGTTGAGAAACCATCAAAACTTTCGGTGGTCTGATACTCGAAACCAGTAACTGGAATGGCCTAGGGGAAAAGTACACACACCATTGTAATCGGGCGAGTTTCTACTTTCAGATGCAACAGGAATTTCTCGAGTTCGTCAATCCGTTCGGGAGATATGGGAGTTTGAAGTTAAGGAATGGTTGAGAAACCATCAAAATTTTCGCTTGTCTGATACTCGAAACCAGTAACTGGAATGGCCCTGGGGGAAAAGTACACACACCGTTGTAATCGGACGAGTTTCTACTTCCACATGCAACAGGAATTTCTCGAGTTCGTCAATCCGTTCGCGAGATATGGGAGTTTGAAGTTAAGGAATGATTGAGAAACCATCAAAATTTTCGCAAGTCTGATACTCGAAACCAATAACTGGAATGGCCTAGGGGAAAAGTTCACACACCATTGTAATCGGGCGAGTTTCTACTTCAACATGCAACAGGAATTCCTCGAGTTCGTCAATCCGTTCGCGAGATATGGGAGATTGAAGGTAAGGATTGGTTGAGAAACCAACAAAACTTTCGGTGGTCTGATACTCGAAACCAATAGCTGGAATGGCCTAGGGGAAAAGTACACAAACCATTGTAATCGGGCGAGCTTCTACTTTCAGGTGCAACAGGAATTTCTCGAGTTCGACAATCCGTTCGCGAGATATGGGAGTTTGAAGTTAAGGAATGGTTGAGAAACCATCAAAATTTTCGCAAGTCTGACACACGAAACCAATAACTACAATGGCCTAGGGCAAAAATACACATACCGTTGTAATCGGGCGAGCTTCTGCTTTCAGATGCAATAGGAAATTCTCGAGTTCGTCAATCCGTTCGCGAGATATGGAAGTTTGAAGTTAAGGAATGATTGAGAAACCATCAAAATTTTCGCAAGTATGATACTCGAAACCAATAACTGGAATGGCCTAGGGGAATAGTACACACCCCATTGTATTCGGGCGTGTTTCTGCTTTCGGATGCAATAGGAATTTCTCGAGTTCGTCAATCCGTTCGCGTGATATGGGAGTTTGAAGGTAAGGAATGGTTGAGAAACCATCAAAACTTTCGGTGGTCTGATACTCGAAACCAATAGCTGGAATGGCCTAGGGGAAAAGTACACACACCATTGTATTCGGGCGAGTTTCTGCTTTCGGATGCAATAGGAATTTCTCGAGTTCGTCAATCCGTTCGCGTGATATGGGAGTTTGAAGGTAAGGAATGGTTGAGAAACCATCGAAACTTTCGGTGGTCTGATACTCGAAACCAATAGCTGGAATGGCCTAGGGGAAAAGTACACACACCATTGTAATCGGGCGAGCTTCTACTTTCAGGTGCAATAGGAATTTCTCGAGTTCGACAATCCGTTCGCGAGATATGGGAGTTTGATGTTAAGGAATGGTTGAGAAACCATCAAAATTTTCGCAAGTCTGATACTCGAAACCAATAACTGGAATGGCCTAGGGGAAAAGTGCACACACCGTTGTAATCGGCCGAGTTTTTACTTTCAGATGCAACAGGAATTTCTCGAGTTCGTCAATCCATTCGCGAGATATGGGAGTTTGAGGGTAAGGAATGGTTGAGAAACCATCAAAACTTTCGGTGGTCTGATACTCGAAAACAATAACTGGAATGGCCTAGGGGAAAAGTACACACACCATTGTAATCGGGCGAGCTTCTACTTTCAGATACAACAGGAATTTCTCGAGTTCGTCAATACGTTCGCGAGATATGGGAGTCAGAAGTTAAGGAATGGTTGAGAGACCATCAAAATTTTCGCAAGTCTGATACTCGAAACCAATAACTGGAATGGCCTAGGGGAAAAGTGCACACACCGTTGTAATCGGGCGAGCTTCTACTTTCAGATACAACAGGAATTTCTCGAGTTCGTCAATCCGTTCGCGAGATATGGGAGTTTGAAGTTAAGGAATGGTTGAGAAACCATCAAAATTTTCGCAAGTCTGATACTCGAAACCAATAACTACAAAGGCCTAGGGGAAAAATACATATACCGTTGTAATCGGGCGAGTTTCTACTTCCTCATGCAACAGGAATTTCTCGAGTTCGTCAATCCGTTCGCGAGATATGGGAGTTTGAAGTTAAGGAATGGTTGAGAAACCATCAAAATTTTCGCTGGTCTGATACTCGAAACCAATAACTGGATTGGCCTAGGGGAATAGTACACACACCATTGTATTCGGGCGAGTTTCTGCTTTCAGATGCAATAGGAATTTCTCGAGTTCGTCAATCCGTTCGCGAGATATGGGAGTTTGAAGTTAAGGAATGGTTGAGAAACCATCACAATTTTCGCAAGTCTGATACTCGAAACCAAAAACTACAAAGGCCTAGGGGAAAAATACACATACCGTTGTAATCGGGCGGGTTTCTACTTCCTCATGCAACAGGAATTTCTCGAGTTCGTCAATCCGTTCGCGAGATATGGGAGTTTGAAGTTAAGGAATGGTTGAGAAACCATCAAAATTTTCGCTGGTCTGATACTCGAAACCAATAACTGGATTGGCCTAGGGGAATAGTACACACACCATTGTATTCGGCCGAGTTTTTACTTTCAGATGCAATAGGAATTTCTCGAGTTCGTCAATCCGTTCGCGAGATATGGGAGTTTGAAGTTAAGGAATGGTTGAGAAACCATCAACATTTTCGCAATTCTGATGCTAGAAACGAATAACTGGAATGGCCTAGGGGAGAAGTACACATACCATTGTAATCGGGAGAGTTTCTACTTTCAGATGCAACAGGAATTTCTCGAGTTCGTCAATCCGTTCGCGAGATATGGGAGTTTGAAGTTAAGGAATGGTTGAGAAACCATCAAAATTTCCGCAAGTCTGATACTCGAAACCAAAAACTACAAAGGCCTAGGGGAAAAATACACATACCGTTGTAATCGGGCGGGTTTCTACTTCCTCATGCAACAGGAATTTCTCGAGTTCGTCAATCCGTTCGCGAGATATGGGAGTTTGAAGTTAAGGAATGGTTGAGAAACCATCAAAATTTTCGCTGGTCTGATACTCGAAACCAATAACTGGATTGGCCTAGGGGAATAGTACACACACCATTGTATTCGGGCGAGTTTCTGCTTTCAGGTGCAACAGGAATTTCTCGAGTTCGTCAATCCGTTCGCGAGATATGGGAGTTTGAAGTTAAGGAATGGTTGAGAAACCATCAAAATTTTGGCTGGTCTGATACTCGAAACCAATAACTGGATTGGCCTAGGGGAATAGTACACACACCATTGTATTCGGGCGAGTTTCTGCTTTCAGATGCAATACGAATTTCTCGAGTTCGTCAATCCGTTCGCGAGATATGGGAGTTTGAAGTTAAGGAATGGTTGAGAAACCATCAACATTTTCGCAATTCTGATCCTAGAAACGAATAACTGGAATGGCCTAGGGGAGAAGTACACATACCATTGTAATCGGGAGAGTTTCTACTTTCAGATGCAACAGGAATTTCTCGAGTTCGTCAATCCGTTCGCGAGATATGGGAGTTTGAAGTTTAGGAATGGTTGAGAAACCATCAAAGTTTTCGCTGGTCTGATACTCGAAACCAATAACTGGAATGGCATACGGGAAATGTACACACACCATTGTAATCGGGCGAGTTTCTACTTTCAGGTGCAACAGGAATTTCTCGAGTTCGTCAATCCGTTCACGAGATATGGGAGTTTGAAGTTAAGGAATGGTTGAGAAACCATCAAAATCTTCGCTGGTCTGATACTCGAAACCAATAACTGGATTGGCCTAGGGGAATAGTACACACCCCACTGTATTCGGGCGAGTTTCTGCTTTTGGATGCAATAGGAATTTCTCGAGTTCGTCAATCCGTTCGCGTGATATGGGAGTTTGAAGGTAAGGAATGGTTGAGAAACCATCAAAACTTTCGGTGGTCTGATACTCGAAACCAATAGCTGGAATGGCCTAGGGGAAAAGTACACACACCATTGTAATCGGGCGAGCTTCTACTTTCAGGTGCAATAGGAATTTCTCGAGTTCGACAATCCGTTCGCGAGATATGGGAGTTTGATGTTAAGGAATGGTTGAGAAACCATCAAAATTTTCGCAAGTCTGATACTCGAAACCAATAACTGGAATGGCCTAGGGGAAAAGTGCACACACCGTTGTAATCGGCCGAGTTTTTACTTTCAGATGCAACAGGAATTTCTCGAGTTCGTCAATCCATTCGCGAGATATGGGAGTTTGAGGGTAAGGAATGGTTGAGAAACCATCAAAACTTTCGGTGGTCTGATACTCGAAAACAATAACTGGAATGGCCTAGGGGAAAAGTACACACACCATTGTAATCGGGCGAGCTTCTACTTTCAGATACAACAGGAATTTCTCGAGTTCGTCAATACGTTCGCGAGATATGGGAGTCAGAAGTTAAGGAATGGTTGAGAGACCATCAAAATTTTCGCAAGTCTGATACTCGAAACCAATAACTGGAATGGCCTAGGGGAAAAGTGCACACACCGTTGTAATCGGGCGAGCTTCTACTTTCAGATACAACAGGAATTTCTCGAGTTCGTCAATCCGTTCGCGAGATATGGGAGTTTGAAGTTAAGGAATGGTTGAGAAACCATCAAAATTTTCGCAAGTCTGATACTCGAAACCAATAACTACAAAGGCCTAGGGGAAAAATACATATACCGTTGTAATCGGGCGAGTTTCTACTTCCTCATGCAACAGGAATTTCTCGAGTTCGTCAATCCGTTCGCGAGATATGGGAGTTTGAAGTTAAGGAATGGTTGAGAAACCATCAAAATTTTCGCTGGTCTGATACTCGAAACCAATAACTGGATTGGCCTAGGGGAATAGTACACACACCATTGTATTCGGCCGAGTTTTTACTTTCAGATGCAATAGGAATTTCTCGAGTTCGTCAATCCGTTCGCGAGATATGGGAGTTTGAAGTTAAGGAATGGTTGAGAAACCATCAACATTTTCGCAATTCTGATGCTAGAAACGAATAACTGGAATGGCCTAGGGGAGAAGTACACATACCATTGTAATCGGGAGAGTTTCTACTTTCAGATGCAACAGGAATTTCTCGAGTTCGTCAATCCGTTCGCGAGATATGGGAGTTTGAAGTTAAGGAATGGTTGAGAAACCATCAAAATTTCCGCAAGTCTGATACTCGAAACCAATAACTACAAAGGCCTAGGGGAAAAATACATATACCGTTGTAATCGGGCGAGTTTCTACTTCCTCATGCAACAGGAATTTCTTGAGTTCGTCAATCCGTTCGCGAGATATGGGAGTTTGAATTTAAGGAATGGTTGAGAAACCATCAAAATTTTCGCTGGTCTGATACTCGAAACCAATAACTGGATTGGCCTAGGGGAATAGTACACACACCATTGTATTCGGGCGAGTTTCTGCTTTCAGGTGCAACAGGAATTTCTCGAGTTCGTCAATCCGTTCGCGAGATATGGGAGTTTGAAGTTAAGGAATGGTTGAGAAACCATCACAATTTTCGCAAGTCTGATACTCGAAACCAATAACTACAAAGGCCTAGGGGAAAAATACACATACCGTTGTAATCGGGCGGGTTTCTACTTCCTCATGCAACAGGAATTTCTCGAGTTCGTCAATCCGTTCGCGAGATATGGGAGTTTAAATTTAAGGAATGGTTGAGAAATCATCAAAATTTTCGCTGTTCTGATACTCGAAACCAATAACTGGATTGGCCTAGGGGAATAGTACACACACCATTGTATTCGGGCGAGTTTCTGCTTTCAGATGCAATAGGAATTTCACGAGTTCGTCAATCCGTTCGCGAGGTATGAGAGTTTGAAGTTAAGGAATGGTTGAGAAACCAACAACATTTTCGCAATTCTGATGCTAGAGACGAATAACTGGAATGGCCTAGAGTAGAAGTACACATACCATTGTAACCGGGAGAGTTTCTACTTTCAGATGCAACAGGAATTTCTCGAGTTCGTCAGTCCGTTCGCGAGATATGGGAGTTTGAAGTTAAGGAATGGTTGAGAAACCATCAAAATTTTTGCAAGTCTGATACTCGAAACCAATAACTACAAAGGCCTAGGGGAAAAATACATATACCGTTGTAATCGGGCGAGTTTCTACTTCCTCATGCAACAGGAATTTCTCGAGTTCGTCAATCCGTTCGCGAGATATGGGAGTTTGAATTTAAGGAATGGTTGAGAAACCACCAAAATTTTCGCTGGTCTGATACTCGAAACCAATAACTGGATTGGCCTAGGGAAATAGTACACACACCATTGTATTCGGGCGAGTTTCTGCTTCCAGATGCAATAGGAATTTCTCGAGTTCGTCAATCCGTTCGCGAGATATGGGAGTTTGAATTTAAGGAATGGTTGAGAAACCATCAAAGTTTTCGCTGGTCTGATACTCGAAATCAATAACTGGAATGGCCTAGGGGAAATGTTCACACACCATTGTAATCGGGCGAGTTTCTACTTTCAGGTGCAACAGGAATTTCTCGAGTTCGTCAATCCGTTCGCGAGATATGGGAGTTTGAAGTTAAGGAATGGTTGAGAAACCATCAACATTTTCGCAATTCTGATGCTAGAAACGAATAACTGGAATGGCCTAGGGGAGAAGTACACATACCATTGTAACCGGGAGAGTTTCTACTTTCAGATGCAACAGGAATTTCTCGAGTTCGTCAATCCGTTCGCGAGATATGGGAGTTTGAAGTTAAGGAATGGTTGAGAAACCATCAAAATTTTTGCAAGTCTGATACTCGAAACCAATAACTACAAAGGCCTAGGGGAAAAATACATATACCGTTGTAATCGGGCGAGTTTCTACTTCCTCATGCAACAGGAATTTCTCGAGTTCGTCAATCCGTTCGCGAGATATGGGAGTTTGAATTTAAGGAATGGTTGAGAAACCACCAAAATTTTCGCTGGTCTGATACTCGAAACCAATAACTGGATTGGCCTAGGGGAATAGTACACACACCATTGTATTCGGGCGAGTTTCTGCTTTCAGGTGCAACAGGAATTTCTCGAGTTCGTCAATCCGTTCGCGAGATATGGGAGTTTGAAGTTAAGGAATGGTTGAGAAACCATCACAATTTTCGCAAGTCTGATACTCGAAACCAATAACTACAAAGGCCTAGGGGAAAAATACACATACCGTTGTAATCGGGCGGGTTTCTACTTCCTCATGCAACAGGAATTTCTCGAGTTCGTCAATCCGTTCGCGAGATATGGGAGTTTAAATTTAAGGAATGGTTGAGAAATCATCAAAATTTTCGCTGTTCTGATACTCGAAACCAATAACTGGATTGGCCTAGGGGAATAGTACACACACCATTGTATTCGGGCGAGTTTCTGCTTTCAGATGCAATAGGAATTTCACGAGTTCGTCAATCCGTTCGCGAGGTATGAGAGTTTGAAGTTAAGGAATGGTTGAGAAACCAACAACATTTTCGCAATTCTGATGCTAGAGACGAATAACTGGAATGGCCTAGAGTAGAAGTACACATACCATTGTAACCGGGAGAGTTTCTACTTTCAGATGCAACAGGAATTTCTCGAGTTCGTCAGTCCGTTCGCGAGATATGGGAGTTTGAAGTTAAGGAATGGTTGAGAAACCATCAAAATTTTTGCAAGTCTGATACTCGAAACCAATAACTACAAAGGCCTAGGGGAAAAATACATATACCGTTGTAATCGGGCGAGTTTCTACTTCCTCATGCAACAGGAATTTCTCGAGTTCGTCAATCCGTTCGCGAGATATGGGAGTTTGAATTTAAGGAATGGTTGAGAAACCACCAAAATTTTCGCTGGTCTGATACTCGAAACCAATAACTGGATTGGCCTAGGGAAATAGAACACACACCATTGTATTCGGGCGAGTTTCTGCTTCCAGATGCAATAGGAATTTCTCGAGTTCGTCAATCCGTTCGCGAGATATGGGAGTTTGAATTTAAGGAATGGTTGAGAAACCATCAAAGTTTTCGCTGGTCTGATACTCGAAATCAATAACTGGAATGGCCTAGGGGAAATGTTCACACACCATTGTAATCGGGCGAGTTTCTACTTTCAGGTGCAACAGGAATTTCTCGAGTTCGTCAATCCGTTCGCGAGATATGGGAGTTTGAAGTTAAGGAATGGTTGAGAAACCATCAACATTTTCGCAATTCTGATGCTAGAAACGAATAACTGGAATGGCCTAGGGGAGAAGTACACATACCATTGTAACCGGGAGAGTTTCTACTTTCAGATGCAACAGGAATTTCTCGAGTTCGTCAATCCGTTCGCGAGATATGGGAGTTTGAAGTTAAGGAATGGTTGAGAAACCATCAAAATTTTTGCAAGTCTGATACTCGAAACCAATAACTACAAAGGCCTAGGGGAAAAATACATATACCGTTGTAATCGGGCGAGTTTCTACTTCCTCATGCAACAGGAATTTCTCGAGTTCGTCAATCCGTTCGCGAGATATGGGAGTTTGAATTTAAGGAATGGTTGAGAAACCACCAAAATTTTCGCTGGTCTGATACTCGAAACCAATAACTGGATTGGCCTAGGGAAATAGTACACACACCATTGTATTCGGGCGAGTTTCTGCTTCCAGATGCAACAGGAATTTCTCGAGTTCGTCAATCCGTTCGCGTGATATGGGAGTTTGAAGTTAAGGAATGGTTGAGAAACCATCACAATTTTCGCAAGTCTGATACTCGAAACCAATAACTGGAATGGCCTAGGGGAAAAGTACACAGAGCATTGTCATCGGGCGAGTTTCTACTTCCACATGCAACAGGAATTTCTCGAGTTCGTCAATCCGTTCGCGAGATATGGGAGTTTGAAGGTAAGGAATGGTTGAGAAACCATCAAAACTTTCGGTGGTCTAATACTCGAAACCAATAACTGGAATGGCCTAGGGGAAAAATACACATACCGTTGAAATCGGGCGAGTTTCTACTTCCTCATGCAACAGGAATTTCTCGAGTTCGTCAATCCGTTCGCGAGATATGGGAGTTTGAAGTTAAGAAATGGTTGAGAAACCATCAAAATTTTCGCTGGTCTGATACTCGAAACCAATAACTGGATTGGCCTAGGGGAATAGTACACACACCGTTGTAACCGGGAGAGTTTCTACTTTCAGATGCAACAGGAATTTCTCGAGTTCGTCAATCCGTTCGCGAGATATGGGAGTTTGAAGTTAAGGAATGGTTGAGAAACCATCAAAATTTTCGCAAGTCTGATACTCGAAACCAATAACTACAAAGGCCTAGGGGAAAAATACATATACCGTTGTAATCGGGCGAGTTTCTACTTCCTCATGCAACAGGAATTTCTCGAGTTCGTCAATCCGTTCGCGAGATATGGGAGTTTGAATTTAAGGAATGGTTGAGAAACCATCAAAATTTTCGCTGGTCTGATACTCGAAACCAATAACTGGATAGGCCTAGGGGAATAGTACACACACCATTGTATTCGGGCGAGTTTCTGCTTCCAGATGCAATAGGAATTTCTCGAGTTCGTCAATCCGTTCGCGAGATATGGGAGTTTGAATTTAAGGAATGGTTGAGAAACCATCAAAGTTTTCGCTGGTCTGATACTCGAAATCAATAACTGGAATGGCCTAGGGGAAATGTTCACACACCATTGTAATCGGGCGAGTTTCTACTTTCAGGTGCAACAGGAATTTCTCGAGTTCGTCAATCCGTTCGCGAGATATGGGAGTTTGAAGTTAAGGAATGGTTGAGAAACCATCAACATTTTCGCAATTCTGATGCTAGAAACGAATAACTGGAATGGCCTAGGGGAGAAGTACACATACCATTGTAACCGGGAGAGTTTCTACTTTCAGATGCAACAGGAATTTCTCGAGTTCGTCAATCCGTTCGCGAGATATGGGAGTTTGAAGTTAAGGAATGGTTGAGAAACCATCAAAATTTTCGCAAGTCTGATACTCGAAACCAATAACTACAAAGGCCTAGGGGAAAAATACATATACCGTTGTAATCGGGCGAGTTTCTACTTCCTCATGCAACAGGAATTTCTCGAGTTCGTCAATCCGTTCGTGAGATATGGGAGTTTGAATTTAAGGAATGGTTGAGAAACCATCAAAATTTTCGCTGGTCTGATACTCGAAACCAATAACTGGATTGGCCTAGGGGAATAGTACACACACCATTGTATTCGGGCGAGTTTCTGCTTTCAGATGCAATAGGAATTTCTCGAGTTCGTCAATCCGTTCGCGAGATATGGGAGTTTGAATTTAAGGAATGGTTGAGAAACCATCAAAGTTTTCGCTGGTCTGATACTCGAAATCAATAACTGGAATGGCCTAGGGGAAATGTACACACACCATTGTAATCGGGCGAGTTTCTACTTTCAGGTGCAACAGGAATTTCTCGAGTTCGTCAATCCGTTCGCGTGATATGGGAGTTTGAAGTTAAGGAATGGTTGAGAAACCATCACAATTTTCGCAAGTCTGATACTCGAAACCAATAACTGGAATGGCCTAGGGGAAAAGTACACAGAGCATTGTCATCGGGCGAGTTTCTACTTCCACATGCAACAGGAATTTCTCGAGTTCGTCAATCCGTTCGCGAGATATGGGAGTTTGAAGGTAAGGAATGGTTGAGAAACCATCAAAACTTTCGGTGGTCTAATACTCGAAACCAATAACTGGAATGGCCTAGGGGAAAAATACACATACCGTTGAAATCGGGCGAGTTTCTACTTCCTCATGCAACAGGAATTTCTCGAGTTCGTCAATCCGTTCGCGAGATATGGGAGTTTGAAGTTAAGAAATGGTTGAGAAACCATCAAAATTTTCGCTGGTCTGATACTCGAAACCAATAACTGGATTGGCCTAGGGGAATAGTACACACACCGTTGTAACCGGGAGAGTTTCTACTTTCAGATGCAACAGGAATTTCTCGAGTTCGTCAATCCGTTCGCGAGATATGGGAGTTTGAAGTTAAGGAATGGTTGAGAAACCATCAAAATTTTCGCAAGTCTGATACTCGAAACCAATAACTACAAAGGCCTAGGGGAAAAATACATATACCGTTGTAATCGGGCGAGTTTCTACTTCCTCATGCAACAGGAATTTCTCGAGTTCGTCAATCCGTTCGCGAGATATGGGAGTTTGAATTTAAGGAATGGTTGAGAAACCATCAAAATTTTCGCTGGTCTGATACTCGAAACCAATAACTGGATAGGCCTAGGGGAATAGTACACACACCATTGTATTCGGGCGAGTTTCTGCTTCCAGATGCAATAGGAATTTCTCGAGTTCGTCAATCCGTTCGCGAGATATGGGAGTTTGAATTTAAGGAATGGTTGAGAAACCATCAAAGTTTTCGCTGGTCTGATACTCGAAATCAATAACTGGAATGGCCTAGGGGAAATGTTCACACACCATTGTAATCGGGCGAGTTTCTACTTTCAGGTGCAACAGGAATTTCTCGAGTTCGTCAATCCGTTCGCGAGATATGGGAGTTTGAAGTTAAGGAATGGTTGAGAAACCATCAACATTTTCGCAATTCTGATGCTAGAAACGAATAACTGGAATGGCCTAGGGGAGAAGTACACATACCATTGTAACCGGGAGAGTTTCTACTTCCAGATGCAACAGGAATTTCTCGAGTTCGTCAATCCGTTCGCGAGATATGGGAGTTTGAAGTTAAGGAATGGTTGAGAAACCATCAAAATTTTCGCAAGTCTGATACTCGAAACCAATAACTACAAAGGCCTAGGGGAAAAATACATATACCGTTGTAATCGGGCGAGTTTCTACTTCCTCATGCAACAGGAATTTCTCGAGTTCGTCAATCCGTTCGTGAGATATGGGAGTTTGAATTTAAGGAATGGTTGAGAAACCATCAAAATTTTCGCTGGTCTGATACTCGAAACCAATAACTGGATTGGCCTAGGGGAATAGTACACACACCATTGTATTCGGGCGAGTTTCTGCTTTCAGATGCAATAGGAATTTCTCGAGTTCGTCAATCCGTTCGCGAGATATGGGAGTTTGAATTTAAGGAATGGTTGAGAAACCATCAAAGTTTTCGCTGGTCTGATACTCGAAATCAATAACTGGAATGGCCTAGGGGAAATGTACACACACCATTGTAATCGGGCGAGTTTCTACTTTCAGGTGCAACAGGAATTTCTCGAGTTCGTCAATCCGTTCGCGTGATATGGGAGTTTGAAGTTAAGGAATGGTTGAGAAACCATCACAATTTTCGCAAGTCTGATACTCGAAACCAATAACTGGAATGGCCTAGGGGAAAAGTACACAGAGCATTGTCATCGGGCGAGTTTCTACTTCCACATGCAACAGGAATTTCTCGAGTTCGTCAATCCGTTCGCGAGATATGGGAGTTTGAAGGTAAGGAATGGTTGAGAAACCATCAAAACTTTCGGTGGTCTAATACTCGAAACCAATAACTGGAATGGCCTAGGGGAAAAATACACATACCGTTGAAATCGGGCGAGTTTCTACTTCCTCATGCAACAGGAATTTCTCGAGTTCGTCAATCCGTTCGCGAGATATGGGAGTTTGAAGTTAAGAAATGGTTGAGAAACCATCAAAATTTTCGCTGGTCTGATACTCGAAACCAATAACTGGATTGGCCTAGGGGAATAGTACACACACCGTTGTAACCGGGAGAGTTTCTACTTTCAGATGCAACAGGAATTTCTCGAGTTCGTCAATCCGTTCGCGAGATATGGGAGTTTGAAGTTAAGGAATGGTTGAGAAACCATCAAAATTTTCGCAAGTCTGATACTCGAAACCAATAACTACAAAGGCCTAGGGGAAAAATACATATACCGTTGTAATCGGGCGAGTTTCTACTTCCTCATGCAACAGGAATTTCTCGAGTTCGTCAATCCGTTCGCGAGATATGGGAGTTTGAATTTAAGGAATGGTTGAGAAACCATCAAAATTTTCGCTGGTCTGATACTCGAAACCAATAACTGGATAGGCCTAGGGGAATAGTACACACACCATTGTATTCGGGCGAGTTTCTGCTTTCAGATGCAATAGGAATTTCTCGAGTTCGTCAATCCGTTCGCGAGATATGGGAGTTTGAATTTAAGGAATGGTTGAGAAACCATCAAAGTTTTCACTGGTCTGATGCTCGAAATCAATAACTGGAATGGCCTAGGGGAAATGTACACACACCATTGTAATCGGGCGAGTTTCTACTTTCAGGTGCAACAGGAATTTCTCGAGTTCGTCAATCCGTTCGCGAGATATGGGAGTTTGAAGTTAAGGAATGGTTGAGAAACCATCACAATTTTCGCAAGTCTGATACTCGAAACCAATAACTGGAATGGCCTAGGGGAAAAGTACACAGAGCATTGTCATCGGGCGAGTTTCTACTTCCACATGCAACAGGAATTTCTCGAGTTCGTCAATCCGTTCGCGAGATATGGGAGTTTGAAGGTAAGGAATGGTTGAGAAACCATCAAAACTTTCGGTGGTCTAATACTCGAAACCAATAACTGGAATGGCCTAGGGGAAAAATACACATACCGTTGAAATCGGGCGAGTCTCTACTTCCTCATGCAACAGGAATTTCTGGAGTTCGTCAATCCGTTCGCGAGATATGGGAGTTTGAAGTTAAGAAATGGTTGAGAAACCATCAAAATTTTCGCTGGTCTGATACTCGAAACCAATAACTGGATTGGCCTAGGGGAATAGTACACACACCGTTGTAATCGGGCGAGTTTCTGCTTTCAGATGCAATAGGAATTTCTCGAGTTCGTCAAACCGTTCGCGAGATATGGGAGTTTGAAGTTAAGGAATGGTTGAGAAACCATCAAAGTTTTCGCTGGTCTGATACTCGAAACCAATAACTGGAATGGCCTAGGGGAAATGTACACACACCATTGTAATCGGGCGAGTTTCTACTTTCAGGTGCAACAGGAATTTCTCGAGTTCGCCAATCCGTTCGCGAGATATGGGAGTTTGAAGTTAAGGAATGGTTGAGAAACCATCACAATTTTCGCAAGTCTGATACTCGAAACCAATAACCAATATGGCCTAGGGCAAAAATACACATACCGTTGTAATCGGACGAGTTTCTGCTTTCAGATGCAATAGGAAATTCTCGAGTTCGTCAATACGTTCGCGAGATATGGGAGTTTGAAGTTAAGGAATGGTTGAGAAACCATCAAAATTTTCGCAAGTCTGATACTCGAAACCAATAACTACAAAGGCCTAGGGGGAAAACACACATATCTTTGTAATCGGGCGAGTTTCTGCTTTCAGATGCAATAGGAAATTCTCGAGTGCGTCAATCCGTTCGCGAGATATGGGAGTTTGAAGTTAAGGAATGGTTGAGAGACCATCAAAATTTTCGCAAGTCTGATACTCGAAACCAATAACTACAAAGGCCTAGGGGGAAAACACACATACCGTTGTAATCGGGCGAGTTTCTATTACCTCATGCAACAGGAATTTCTCGAGTTCGTCAATCCGTTCGCGAGATATGGGAGTTTGAAGATAAGGAATGGTTGAGAAACCATCAAAATTTTCGCTGGTCTGGAGCTCGAAACCAATAACTGGAATGGCCTAGGGGAATAGTACACAGCCCATTGTATTCGGGCGAGTTTCTGCTTTCGGATGCAATAGGAATTTCTCGAGTTCGTCAATCCGTTCGCGAGATATGGGAGTTTGAAGTTAAGGAATGGTTGAGAAACCATCAAAATTTTCGCAATTCTGATACCCGAAACCAATAACAACAAAGGCCTAGGGGGAAAACACACATATCTTTGTAATCGGGCGTGTTTCTACTTTCAGGTGCAACAGGAATTTCTCGAGTTCGTCAATCCGTTCGCGAGATATGGGAGTTTGAAGTTAAGGAATGGTTGAGAAACCATCAAAATCTTCGCAAGCCTGATACTCGAAACCAATAACTACAAAGGCCTAGGGGGAAAACACACATATCTTTGTAATCGGGCGTGTTTCTACTTTCAGGTGCAACAGGAATTTCTCGAGTTCGTCAATCCGATCGCGAGATATGGGAGTTTGAAGTTAAGGAATGATTGAGAAACCATCAAAATTTTCGCAAGTCTGATACTCGAAACCAATAACTGGAATGGCCTAGGGGAAAAGTGCACACACCGTTGTAATCGGCCGAGTTTTTACTTTCAGATGCAACAGGAATTTCTCGAGTTCGTCAATCCGTTCGCGAGAAATGGGGGTTTGAAGTTAAGGAATGGTTGAGAAACCATCAAAATTTTCGCAAGTCTGATACTCGAAATCAATAACTGGAATGGCCTAGGGGAAATGTTCACACACCATTGTAATCGGGCGAGTTTCTACTTTCAGGTGCAACAGGAATTTCTCGAGTTCGTCAATCCGTTCGCGAGATATGGGAGTTTGAATTTAAGGAATGGTTGAGAAATCATCAAAATTTTTGCTGTTCTGATACTCGAAACCAATAACTGGATTGGCCTAGGGGAACAGTACACACACCATTGTATTCGGGCGAGTTTCTGCTTTCAGATGCAATAGGAATTTCACGTGTTAGTCAATCCGTTCGCGAGATATGAGAGTTTGAAGTTAAGGAATGGTTGAGAAACCATCAACATTTTCGCAATTCTGATGCTAGAAACGAATAACTGGAATGGCCTAGGGGAGAAGTACACATACCATTGTAACCGGGAGAGTTTCTACTTTCAGATGCAACAGGAATTTCTCGAGTTCGTCAATCCGTTCGCGAGATATGGGAGTTTGAAGTTAAGGAATGGTTGAGAAACCATCAAAATTTTCGCTGGTCTGATACTCGAAACCAATAACTGGATAGGCCTAGGGGAATAGTACACACACCATTGTATTCGGGCGAGTTTCTGCTTCCAGATGCAATAGGAATTTCTCGAGTTCGTCAATCCGTTCGCGAGATATGGGAGTTTGAATTTAAGGAATGGTTGAGAAACCATCAAAGTTTTCGCTGGTCTGATACTCGAAATCAATAACTGGAATGGCCTAGGGGAAATGTTCACACACCATTGTAATCGGGCGAGTTTCTACTTTCAGGTGCAACAGGAATTTCTCGAGTTCGTCAATCCGTTCGCGAGATATGGGAGTTTGAAGTTAAGGAATGGTTGAGAAACCATCAACATTTTCGCAATTCTGATGCTAGAAACGAATAACTGGAATGGCCTAGGGGAGAAGTACACATACCATTGTAACCGGGAGAGTTTCTACTTTCAGATGCAACAGGAATTTCTCGAGTTCGTCAATCCGTTCGCGAGATATGGGAGTTTGAAGTTAAGGAATGGTTGAGAAACCATCAAAATTTTCGCAAGTCTGATACTCGAAACCAATAACTACAAAGGCCTAGGGGAAAAATACATATACCGTTGTAATCGGGCGAGTTTCTACTTCCTCATGCAACAGGAATTTCTCGAGTTCGTCAATCCGTTCGTGAGATATGGGAGTTTGAATTTAAGGAATGGTTGAGAAACCATCAAAATTTTCGCTGGTCTGATACTCGAAACCAATAACTGGATTGGCCTAGGGGAATAGTACACACACCATTGTATTCGGGCGAGTTTCTGCTTTCAGATGCAATAGGAATTTCTCGAGTTCGTCAATCCGTTCGCGAGATATGGGAGTTTGAATTTAAGGAATGGTTGAGAAACCATCAAAGTTTTCGCTGGTCTGATACTCGAAATCAATAACTGGAATGGCCTAGGGGAAATGTACACACACCATTGTAATCGGGCGAGTTTCTACTTTCAGGTGCAACAGGAATTTCTCGAGTTCGTCAATCCGTTCGCGTGATATGGGAGTTTGAAGTTAAGGAATGGTTGAGAAACCATCACAATTTTCGCAAGTCTGATACTCGAAACCAATAACTGGAATGGCCTAGGGGAAAAGTACACAGAGCATTGTCATCGGGCGAGTTTCTACTTCCACATGCAACAGGAATTTCTCGAGTTCGTCAATCCGTTCGCGAGATATGGGAGTTTGAAGGTAAGGAATGGTTGAGAAACCATCAAAACTTTCGGTGGTCTAATACTCGAAACCAATAACTGGAATGGCCTAGGGGAAAAATACACATACCGTTGAAATCGGGCGAGTTTCTACTTCCTCATGCAACAGGAATTTCTCGAGTTCGTCAATCCGTTCGCGAGATATGGGAGTTTGAAGTTAAGAAATGGTTGAGAAACCATCAAAATTTTCGCTGGTCTGATACTCGAAACCAATAACTGGATTGGCCTAGGGGAATAGTACACACACCGTTGTAACCGGGAGAGTTTCTACTTTCAGATGCAACAGGAATTTCTCGAGTTCGTCAATCCGTTCGCGAGATATGGGAGTTTGAAGTTAAGGAATGGTTGAGAAACCATCAAAATTTTCGCAAGTCTGATACTCGAAACCAATACCTACAAAGGCCTAGGGGAAAAATACATATACCGTTGTAATCGGGCGAGTTTCTACTTCCTCATGCAACAGGAATTTCTCGAGTTCGTCAATCCGTTCGCGAGATATGGGAGTTTGAATTTAAGGAATGGTTGAGAAACCATCAAAATTTTCGCTGGTCTGATACTCGAAACCAATAACTGGATAGGCCTAGGGGAATAGTACACACACCATTGTATTCGGGCGAGTTTCTGCTTTCAGATGCAATAGGAATTTCTCGAGTTCGTCAATCCGTTCGCGAGATATGGGAGTTTGAATTTAAGGAATGGTTGAGAAACCATCAAAGTTTTCACTGGTCTGATACTCGAAATCAATAACTGGAATGGCCTAGGGGAAATGTACACACACCATTGTAATCGGGCGAGTTTCTACTTTCAGGTGCAACAGGAATTTCTCGAGTTCGTCAATCCGTTCGCGAGATATGGGAGTTTGAAGTTAAGGAATGGTTGAGAAACCATCACAATTTTCGCAAGTCTGATACTCGAAACCAATAACTGGAATGGCCTAGGGGAAAAGTACACAGAGCATTGTCATCGGGCGAGTTTCTACTTCCTCATGCAACAGGAATTTCTGGAGTTCGTCAATCCGTTCGCGAGATATGGGAGTTTGAAGTTAAGAAATGGTTGAGAAACCATCAAAATTTTCGCTGGTCTGATACTCGAAACCAATAACTGGATTGGCCTAGGGGAATAGTACACACACCGTTGTAATCGGGCGAGTTTCTGCTTTCAGATGCAATAGGAATTTCTCGAGTTCGTCAAACCGTTCGCGAGATATGGGAGTTTGAAGTTAAGGAATGGTTGAGAAACCATCAAAGTTTTCGCTGGTCTGATACTCGAAACCAATAACTGGAATGGCCTAGGGGAAATGTACACACACCATTGTAATCGGGCGAGTTTCTACTTTCAGGTGCAACAGGAATTTCTCGAGTTCGCCAATCCGTTCGCGAGATATGGGAGTTTGAAGTTAAGGAATGGTTGAGAAACCATCACAATTTTCGCAAGTCTGATACTCGAAACCAATAACCAATATGGCCTAGGGCAAAAATACACATACCGTTGTAATCGGACGAGTTTCTGCTTTCAGATGCAATAGGAAATTCTCGAGTTCGTCAATACGTTCGCGAGATATGGGAGTTTGAAGTTAAGGAATGGTTGAGAAACCATCAAAATTTTCGCAAGTCTGATACTCGAAACCAATAACTACAAAGGCCTAGGGGGAAAACACACATATCTTTGTAATCGGGCGAGTTTCTGCTTTCAGATGCAATAGGAAATTCTCGAGTGCGTCAATCCGTTCGCGAGATATGGGAGTTTGAAGTTAAGGAATGGTTGAGAGACCATCAAAATTTTCGCAAGTCTGATACTCGAAACCAATAACTACAAAGGCCTAGGGGGAAAACACACATACCGTTGTAATCGGGCGAGTTTCTATTACCTCATGCAACAGGAATTTCTCGAGTTCGTCAATCCGTTCGCGAGATATGGGAGTTTGAAGATAAGGAATGGTTGAGAAACCATCAAAATTTTCGCAAGTCTGATACTCGAAACCAAAAACTGGAATGGCCTAGGGGAAAAGTACACACACCATTGTAATCGGGCGAGTTTCTACTTCCACATGCACAGGAGTTTCTCGAGTTCGTCAATCCGTTGGCGAGATATGGGAGTTTGAAGTTAAGGAATGGTCGAGAAACCATCAAAATTTTCGCTGGTCTGGAGCTCGAAACCAATAACTGGAATGGCCTAGGGGAATAGTACACAGCCCATTGTATTCGGGCGAGTTTCTGCTTTCGGATGCAATAGGAATTTCTCGAGTTCGTCAATCCGTTCGCGAGATATGGGAGTTTGAAGTTAAGGAATGGTTGAGAAACCATCAAAATTTTCGCAATTCTGATACCCGAAACCAATAACAACAAAGGCCTAGGGGGAAAACACACATATCTTTGTAATCGGGCGTGTTTCTACTTTCAGGTGCAACAGGAATTTCTCGAGTTCGTCAATCCGTTCGCGAGATATGGGAGTTTGAAGTTAAGGAATGGTTGAGAAACCATCAAAATCTTCGCAAGCCTGATACTCGAAACCAATAACTACAAAGGCCTAGGGGGAAAACACACATATCTTTGTAATCGGGCGTGTTTCTACTTTCAGGTGCAACAGGAATTTCTCGAGTTCGTCAATCCGATCGCGAGATATGGGAGTTTGAAGTTAAGGAATGATTGAGAAACCATCAAAATTTTCGCAAGTCTGATACTCGAAACCAATAACTGGAATGGCCTAGGGGAAAAGTGCACACACCGTTGTAATCGGCCGAGTTTTTACTTTCAGATGCAACAGGAATTTCTCGAGTTCGTCAATCCGTTCGCGAGAAATGGGGGTTTGAAGTTAAGGAATGGTTGAGAAACCATCAAAATTTTCGCAAGTCTGATACTCGAAATCAATAACTGGAATGGCCTAGGGGAAATGTTCACACACCATTGTAATCGGGCGAGTTTCTACTTTCAGGTGCAACAGGAATTTCTCGAGTTCGTCAATCCGTTCGCGAGATATGGGAGTTTGAATTTAAGGAATGGTTGAGAAATCATCAAAATTTTTGCTGTTCTGATACTCGAAACCAATAACTGGATTGGCCTAGGGGAACAGTACACACACCATTGTATTCGGGCGAGTTTCTGCTTTCAGATGCAATAGGAATTTCACGTGTTAGTCAATCCGTTCGCGAGATATGAGAGTTTGAAGTTAAGGAATGGTTGAGAAACCATCAACATTTTCGCAATTCTGATGCTAGAAACGAATAACTGGAATGGCCTAGGGGAGAAGTACACATACCATTGTAACCGGGAGAGTTTCTACTTTCAGATGCAACAGGAATTTCTCGAGTTCGTCAATCCGTTCGCGAGATATGGGAGTTTGAAGTTAAGGAATGGTTGAGAAACCATCAAAATTTTCGCAAGTCTGATACTCGAAACCAATAACTACAAAGGCCTAGGGGAAAAATACATATACCGTTGTAATCGGGCGAGTTTCTACTTCCTCATGCAACAGGAATTTCTCGAGTTCGTCAATCCGTTCGCGAGATATGGGAGTTTGAATTTAAGGAATGGTTGAGAAACCATCAAAATTTTCGCTGGTCTGATACTCGAAACCAATAACTGGATTGGCCTAGGGGAATAGTACACACACCATTGTATTCGGGCGAATTTCTGCTTTCAGATGCAATAGGAATTTCTCGAGTTCGTCAATCCGTTCGCGAGATATGGGAGTTTGAATTTAAGGAATGGTTGAGAAACCATCAAAGTTTTCGCTGGTCTGATACTCGAAATCAATAACTGGAATGGCCTAGGGGAGAAGTACACACACCATTGTAATCGGGCGAGTTTCTACTTTCAGATGCAACAGGAATTTCTCGAGTTCGACAATCCGTTCGCGAGATATGGGAGTTTGAAGTTAAGGAATGGTTGAGGGACCATCAAAATTTTCGCAAGTCTGATACTCGAAACCAATAACTACAAAGGCCTAGGGGGAAAACACACATACCGTTGTAATCGGGCGAGTTTCTACTTCCTCATGCAACAGGAATTTCTCGAGTTCGTCAATCCGTTCGCGAGATATGGGAGTTTGAAGTTAAGGAATGGTTGAGAAACCATCAACATTTTCGCAATTCTGATGCTAGAAACGAATAACTGGAATGGCCTAGGGGAGAAGTACACACACCATTGTAATCGGGAGAGTTTCTACTTTCAGATGCAACAGGAATTTCTCGAGTTCGTCAATCCGTTCGCGAGATATGGGAGTTTGAAGTTAAGGAATGGTTGAGAAACCATCAAAATTTTCGCAAGTCTGATACTCGAAACCAATAACTACAAAGGCCTAGGGGAAAAATACACATACCGTTGTAATCGGGCGAGTTTCTACTTCCTCATGCAACAGGAATTTCTCGAGTTCGTCAATCCGTTCGCGAGATATGGGAGTTTGAAGTTAAGGAATGGTTGAGAAACCATCAAAATATTCGCTGGTCTGATACTCGAAACCAATAACTGGATTGGCCTAGGGGAATAGTACACACACCGTTGTATTCGGGCGAGTTTCTGCTTTCAGATGCAATAGAAATTTCTCGAGTTCGTCAATCCGTTCGCGAGATATGGGAGTTTGAAGTTAAGGAATGGTTGAGAAACCATCACAATTTTCGCAATTCTGATGCTAGAAACGAATAACTGGAATGGCCTAGGGGAAAAGTACACACACCATTGTAATCGGGCGAGTTTCTACTTTCAGATGCAACAGGAATTTCTCGAGTTCGTCAATCCGTTCCCGAGATATGGGAGTTTGAAGTTAAGGAATGGTTGACAAACCATCAAAAGTTTCGCAAGTCTGATGCTAGAAACGAATAACTGGAATGGCCTAGGGGAGAAGTACATACACCATTGTAATCGGGCGAATTTCTACTTTCAGATGCAACAGGAATTTCTCGAGTTCGTCAATCCGTTCGCGCGATATGGGAATTTGAAGTTAAGGAATGGTTGAGAAACCATCAAAATTTTCGCAAGTCTGATACTCGAAACCAATAACTACAAAGGCCTAGGGGGAAAACACACATATCTTTGTAATCGGGCGAGTTTCTGCTTTCAGATGCAATAGGAAATTCTCGAGTTCGTCAATCCGTTCGCGAGATATGGGAGTGTGAATTTAAGGAATGGTTCAGAAACCAACAAAATTTTCGCAAGTCTGATACTCGAAAACAATAACTACAAAGGCCTAGTGGAAAAATAAACATACCGTTGTAATCGGGCGAGTTTCTACTTCCTCATGCAACAGGAATTTCTCGAGTTCGTCAATCCGTTCGCGAGATATGGGAGTTTGAAGTTAAGGAATGGTTGAGAAACCATCAAAATTTTCGCAAGTCTGATACTCGAAACCAGTAACTACAAAGGCCAAGAGGGAAAACACACATATCTTTGTAATCGTGCGTGTTTCTACTTTCAGGTGCAACAGGAATTTCTCGAGTTCGAGAATCCGTTCGCGAGATATGGGAGTTTGAAGTTAAGGAATGATTGAGAAACCATCAAAATTTTCGCAAGTCTGATACTCGAAACCAATAACTGGAATGGCCTAGGGGAAAAGTACACACACCATTGTTATCGGGCGAGTTTCTACTTCCACATGCAACAGGAATTTCTCGAGTTCGACAATCCGTTCGCGAGATATGGGAGTTTGAAGTTAAGGAATGGTCGAGAAACCATCAAAATATTCGCTGGTATAATACTCGAAACCAATAACTGGATTGGCCTAGGGGAATAGTACACACACCATTGTATTCGGGCGAGTTTCTGCTTTCAGATGCAATAGGAATTTCTCGAGTTCGTCAATCCTATCGCGAGATATGGGAGTTTGAAGTTAAGGAATGGTTGAGAAACCTTCAAAATATTCGCTGGTATAATACTCGAAACCAATAACTGGAATGGCCTAGGGGAATAGTACTCATCCCATTGTATTCGGGCGAGTTTCTGCTTTCGGATGCAATAGGAATTTCTCGAGTTCGTCAATCCGTTCGCGAGATATGGGAGTTTGAAGTTAAGGAATGGTTGAGAAACCAACAAAATATTCGCTGGTATAATACTCGAAACCAATAACTGGATTGGCCTAGGGGAATAGTACACACACCATTGTATTCGGGCGAGTTTCTGCTTTCAGATGCAATAGGAATTTCTCGAGTTCGTCAATCCTATCGCGAGATATGGGAGTTTGAAGTTAAGGAATGGTTGAGAAACCATCACAATTTTCGCAATTCTGATGCTAGAAACGAATAACTGGAATGGCCTAGGGGAAAAGTACATACACCATTGTAATCGGGAGAATTTCTACTTT